>NC_136058.1:279373347-279668347 GCF_964261635.1 Lissotriton helveticus | reverse complement strand
GCGAGGATGTGGATGCGGCTCATTCCAACCTCAGAATGGAAGCCAGAAGTCGTCTGCCACCAGCCCTCTGCAGCTGCAGCCTCCGAGCACACATAGTTTGTCTGCAAGAGCATTCCACTCCAGTTGGAGGGAGAATTCATCACCTTCTCCTCCATTGGAGGTCCATATCATCGGACAAATGGGTCTTTCCAATCATTCAGGAGGGCTATTATCTGCCTTTCCTTTCCTTTCTTTTCCTCCTTCTCTTCCGCCAATTCAAGAACGGGTGGTGGAGGATCATCTGTCTTTACTCGAAGAGGAAGTTACAGCTCTCTTAGCCCAGGAGGCTATAGGGAGGGTTTTGGTTTCGAGATAGGGAGGCAGTGGTTGCTATTCCTGCTACTTCCTAATTCCGAAAAAAACCAAAGGGTTAGGGCCCATTTTAAATCTTTGGACCGTCGATCTCCTCCTCAAAATGGAGAAGTTCAGGATGCTCACACTGGATCAGGTCTCGTCTTCCCTAGACCAAGGAGAAGCTTATTTTCACAAACCCATTCTGCCGGCTCACAGATGTTACCTACGGTTCACGGTCGGCCAGGAGCACTTTCGGTTTACCATGCTGCCTTTTGGCATTACCAGCGCCCCTCAGGTGTTCACCAAGGTGATGGAAGTGGTCGCAGCTCATCTGCGCAGGTTACGGGTTTCAGTCTTCTCTACCTCGATGACTGGCTGCTAAAGGCATCCTCACCACAGGCTGTCGTCTCCCACCTTCAGACTATGACAAACTGCCTACATTTGCTGGGGTTCTCTATAAACATGCCAAAGTCACACCGGACTCCTTCTCAGATGCTCCCTTTTATCGGACCAGTTCTGGACACAGTGCAGTTTTGGGCCTATCATTACGAGCAGCAAGTCCAGGATATTCAGGTTATGATAATGATGTTTCAGTCTCTATCCTGGATTTCAGTGAGACTGACTTTGAGGCTGCTGGGCCTCATGGCCCCCTGCATCCTGTTGGTAAACCATGTCAGATGGCGTATGCAGACTCTGCAGTGTGACCTGAAGTTCCAGTGGGCGCAGCATGAGGGGAATCTTTTTGACATGGTCCAGATTTCAGAAGGAACTGCAAAATACCTGCAGTGGTGGTTGGCGAACTGCGATTGGGTCAGAGGCAGACCCCTCTCCCTTCCCCAACCAGATCTCACAGAAGCGACAGATGCATCACTCCTGGCATTGGGCGGCTATCTGGGAGAGGTGGAGATCAGCGGACACTTATCTCCGGCAGAGTCGAGCGCCACATAACTTTGTTAGAGCATCGGTGATCCAGTTGGCATTGTAGGCATTTCTTCCCTATGTCAAAGTGAAGTTAGTGCAGGTGTTCATGGACAAAACCACCACCATGTGGTACTGCAACAAGCAGGGCGGGGTGGGGTAGTGGACACTTTGTCAAGAAGCCCTGCATCTCTGGACATGGCTGGATCAGCCGGGCATAACCCTGGTGATTCAACAGCTGGCAGGTTCTCTGAATGCCGGTACAGACAAACTCAGCCGTTGATTCCTAACAGACCGCAAATGGCTTATTCAGTCAGAGGTGTCTCAAGGTCTCTTTCAGTAGTTGGGATAGCCTTGGTTAGTTCTGTTTGCCTCCGAAGAGAATGTGCAGCAGTTTGTGCACTGGAGTGTTCAAGGCAGCTATCGCTCAGCTACACTTTTGGTCATAAGTGGAGTTCAGGCCTCCTGTACGCCTTTCTGCCTATACCACTTCTGCCCAGACTTCAATCTGAGTTCTTGCAATGTACGACTACTCACCTGGTAAGGCTCTCAATCAATCAATCAATCAATCACTACATTTCTTAAGCGCGCTACATACCAGTGAGGGTCTCAAGGCGCTGGGGGGTAAGCGGGGGGGCCGCTACTGATCGAAGGGCCAGGTCTTGAGAAGTCTTCTGAAGGCCAGCAGGTCCTGAGTCTGTCGTAGGCTGGTATGGGGAGCATTCCAGGTCTTGGCGGCGAGGTAGGAGAAAGATCTTCCGCCGGCGGTGGCTTTCCGTATACGAGGAACTTGGGCGAGGTTGGCTGAGTGGAGGCTTCGGGTGGGGGTGTGGAAGCTGAGTCGGTTGTTGAGGTATGTAGGTCCGGTGTTGTGTAGTGCTTTGTGTGCGTGGATGAGGAGTTTGAGGGTGATCCTCTTGTTGACGGGGAGCCAGTGCAGGCCTCTCAGGTGGGGTGTGATGTGGCTGCGTCGGGGGACGTCGAGGATCAGTTTTGCCGAGGTGTTCTGGATTCGTTGTAATAGTTTCAGGTGCTTGGTTGTTGTTCCTGAGTAGAGGGAGTTTCCGTAGTGGAGTCTGCTGGTGACGAGGGCCTGGATGGCGGTTTTTCTCGTGTCGAGGGTGATCCATTTGAAGATCCTGCGGAGCATTCGGAGGCTGTTGAAGCAGGACGCGGAGACGGCGTTGACTTGCCTGGTCATGGAGAGGGTGGAGTCGAAGATGACCCCCAGGTTGCGTGCGTGGTCTGTGGGTTCCGGGGCTGGGCCTAGCGATGTGGGCCACCAGGAGTCATCCCAGGCTGATGGGGTGGGTCCGAGAATGAGGACCTCCGTCTTGTCTGAGTTAAGCTTCAATCTGCTGTCCTTCATCCATTCGGCTACGGCCTTCATTCCTCTGTGGAGGTTGGCTTTGGCGGTGTGGGGGTCTTCGGTGAGGGATATGATCAGCTGGGTGTCGTCGGCGTAGGAGATGATGTTGAGGTTGTGTAGTCGTGCGACGTGGGCGAGCGGCGCCATGTAGTTATTGAACAGCATCGGGCTGAGGGAGGATCCCTGTGGGACGCCGTAGGTGATCTCAGTGGTTTTTGAGCGGAAGGGTGGGAGGCGGACGCTCTGGGTTCTGCCGGAGAGGAAGGATGTGGTCCAGGCCAGGGCCTTCTCTTGAATTCCGGCGTCATGGAGGCGTGCTGATAGGGTTCGGTGGCAGACTGTGTCAAAGGCTCCTGATAGGTCCAGGAGGATGAGGGCAGCTGTTTCTCCTTTGTCCATCAGGATCCTGATGTCGTCAGTGGCGGCGATGAGGGCAGTCTCGGTGCTGTGGTTGCTGCCTAAACCGGATTGGGAGGGGTCGAGGATGTTGTTGTCTTCGAGGTAGCGGGTTAGCTGTTTGTTGACGATCTTCTCTGTCACTTTTGCCGGGAACGGGAGCATGGAGATGGGCCTGAAGTTCTTGAGGTCCTTGGGGTCCGCCTTGGGCTTCTTCAGAAGGGCGTTGATCTCGGCGTGCTTCCAGCTTTCCGGGAAGGTTGCTGTCTCGAAGGAACTGTTGATTGTTTCCGGAGGTGGGGTGCGATGGTTGTACTGGCTTTGTTGAAGATGTGGTGAGGGCAGGGGTCGGATGGGGATCCGGAGTGGATGGAATTCATGGTGTCTTTGTCGCTGACGTGGGACCAGGCGGTCAGGCGGCTGGTGCGGGTTTTGGTCGCAGGGGTGGTCGACTCGGTGGTTGGTGCGGGGATGTCGGTGTTGAAGCTGTCGTGGATGTCGGCGATCTTGCGGTGAAAGAAGGTGGCCAGGGAGTTGCACAGGTCTTGTGATGGTGGGATGTTGTTGGTGTTGGAGCTGGGGTTGGAGAGTTCTTTCACGATGCTGAAGAGCACTTTGGTGTTGTGTGCGTTGTTGTCTTGGCGGTCCTTGAAGGCGGTCCTCTTGGCGGTTCTGATGAGTTGGTGGTGTCTGCGGGTGGCGCTCTTGTGGGCTGTGTGGCTGTCTGGTGTTCGGTCGTTGAGCCATTTCTTCTCTAGCTTCCGACAGGTGCGCTTGGAGATCCGGAGGTCTTCAGTGAACCAGGCGGCTTTCTTGTTGGTGTGGTTGGTTGTGGAGGTCTTGAGAGGAGCGAGGGTGTTGGCACAGTTGTTGATCCATTGTTTGAGGTTGGTCGCAGTGGTGTTTGGGTCTGTGGGGTCGGCGGGTAGTCTCAGGGCGAGGGTGGTAGTCAGTTGGTCCTTGGTGACCTTGCCCCAGCAGCGGCGTGGTAGCTGTTGGGTGCGGTGGTGTGTGGTGGGTTTCCTGAAGGTGAAGTGGACCCATCTGTGGTCGGTCCAGTGGGGTTCGGTGGTGTGGTTGAAGGAGACGTAGGGGCTTGTGGAGAAGATGGGTGCCAGCGTGTGTCCGGCGGCGTGGGTGGGTGTCATCACGAGCTGTTTGAGTCCGAGGTTGTCGATCAGGGCGGTGGAGTTGGCGTTGTTGTTGTTCTTGAGGTGGAAGTTCAGGTCCCCGAGGAGGATGTAGTCCGTGGAGGCGAGGGCGTGGGTGCTGACGAGGTCGGCGATGGTGTCGCTGAACTGTGGTCGTGGTCCGGGAGGTCTGTAGACGAGTGTTCCTCTGAGGGTGGTGTTGGGGTCGGTGTAGATCTGGAAGTGCATGTGCTTGGCGGTGGTGAGGGTGTCGTCGGTGTTGGTCGAGACTCTGAGGGTGTCCTTGTGGATGATGGCGATTCCCCCTCCGTTGGTGCGGTCTCTGCGGGAGATCTTGTAACCCTGTGGGATGGTTATGGCGATGTCCGGTGCTGAGGTGGCGTTCAGCTAGGTCTCTGTCAGGAAGGCGACATCGGGGGCGGTGGAGTCTAGGAGGTCCCAGAGTTCGATGGCGTGCTTGCGAGCGGAGCCGGTGTTGAGGAGGATGCAGCGGAGGTGGTTGGGTTCTCTGGTTGGTGGTTTGCTGGGCTGGATTCTGGTGAATCTGCAGTTCCGGCAGGCGAAGGGTCCTTGGGTGCGCTTCGGGGTGGCCTGGTAGCAGGGGTGGCCTCGTCCGGTGTTGAGTGAGTGGAGGGTGCTGGAGTCGTAGTGTAGTCTGGCGTTGCGCGGGGTCCAGGGGTGCTGGGCGCGGTCCAGGCGCGGCGCGCCAGCGGCGCGCGTCCGATGCGCTTCCGGAGGGAGGGAGGAGCAGCTGGGGCCCAATGGGCGAGGGACACGAGGCAAAAGGGGGTGGGGGCGCAGGGGAGCAGCGGCAGGGGGGGGCACAGAGGGCAATGGCGCGAAAAGGAGCGCCTAGAGCAGACAATTAGAATAAGTACAAAAAATGAAAAAGACAAATTTACAGGATGGGGAGAAAGAGACAATGTTAGGCACAGTGAGAGTGGCAGTCACCAGGGGCGGCGAACCCTCGGTCAGCGGCAGCAGCGCGGAGACACGGGCATTCAGGAGGAGCCGTGCTGCGTGGGGAGTGATCCGAGGTCTTCGAGTAGAGGGGAATTGGTAGTTCAATCGAAGAGCCAGGTCTTGAGGTCCTTCCTGAATTAAGGTAGTGACAGTGATTGCCTGAGGTACTGCGGTAACAAGTTCCAGGTCTTCGCAGCCAGGTAAGAGAAGGATCTTCCTCCAGCCGATGTTTTTCGGATTCGTGGGATAGTGGCCAAGGGTAGATGGGCGGAGCGGAGTTGTCTGGGCGGTGCGTAGAAGTAGAGGTGATGGTTGACGTATTAGAGTCCAGAGTTGTACAGGGATTTGTAGGCCACCGTGAGGAGCTTGAAGGTGATTCTCTAGTCAAACAGAAGCCAGTCAAGGTCTTTTAGGTGACTGGAGTTGTGGTTTCATCGGAGGATGTCCAGGATAATTCTGGCAGACGTCTTCTTGATGCGCTGCAGTTTCTTTTGGAGTTTTTGGGTCTTGCCGCAGAGTGCATTGCCATAGTCGAGCTTGCTGCTGGTGAGCGCCTAGGAGACCGTTCTCCTGGACTTGGTAGGGATCCATTTGAAGATCTTTCAGGGCAAGCGTAGTGTGTGGAAGCAGAAGGACGATACAGTGTTGATTTGGCAGTTCATCATAGTGAGCGAGGAGTCAAGGATGATGCAGAGGTTGCGTGCGTGGTCGGTGGTTATGGAGGAGTTTCAGAGTGCTACTGGCCACCAGGAGCCATACCAAGTGGAGGGAGTGCAGCTCAGAATGAGGACTTCGGTTTTGTCAGAGTTGAGTTTGAGGCAGCTGGCCTTCATCCAAGTGGCTACTGCCTTCATCCCGTCATGGAAGTTGCTCTTAGCGGCTGTCGGTTCGACATTAAGGGAGAGGATTAGGTGTGTGTCATTGTAGGAGACGATGTTGAATCCGTGGTTTCCGATGATGACTGTGAGCAGGCCATGTAGATGTTGAAGAGGATGGGGTTCAGCGAGGAGCCCTGGGGGACACTGCAGGTGATCTCTGTAGGATTTTAGGAGAACAGCAGGAGCCTGACTCTCTGGGTTAGGCTGGTGAGGAAAAGGAGCTGATCCACTCTAGTGCTTTGCCGTGGATGCCGGCGTCGTGTAGTCCTGTGCAGAGTGTGTGCTGGGAGATGGTGTTGTAGGGACAAGGAACAAGGAGTTCTAAAGAAGATCAATAGCCACTGGGCACAAGGCAGTTTTGTGGCCCTGGACTGGACACAAAGAGTTTAGTATCCTGGGCTTCTTGAATGAGCATTGATCCTCCGATCAGGCTGCCCCTTCGGGAGGATCTTCTGTCACAGCAGCAGGGGAGGGCCCTCCACCTGAACCTGTCAACGCTGCGCCTCCATGCGTGGAGATTGAGCGGTGACAGTTGATAGCTTTCACCCTTCCTCCCAAAGTATTTAATGTTATTTTGGCTCCCAGGCGACCCTTCACTAGGAAGGTATATGCCTGTTGTAGGCAAACATTTTTTAAATACTGTACAGGAAGATCTGTAGACACTCAACGATCCTTCATTTCATTCTTACCCTTGCCCAGCAGGGCTCTCTGCATTAGGTACTCTCAAGGGTTATCTTTCGGCTCTCTCCGCTTTCTTGCGGCTGTCGAACCAACACTCCTTGTTTAAATCTTCTTCTGTAAATAGATTCTTAAAAGGGCTTGGACTTGTTTCCACCCACTCCCTTTGTCATGCCACAGTGGGATCTTAATTTGGTTCGCACATTTCTTATGTGCGCTCTTGCATATTTGTCCCCTCCGGATGCCTACCATCAAGACAGTCTTTCTAGTGGCGATAACATCTGCTCAGAGGGTGAGTGAGTTGCAGGCATTGTCATACAAACCTCCTTATAAGATGAACTTTGGGGATAAGGTAGTGCTTTGCACCCGGGCT
Organism: Lissotriton helveticus; assembly: GCF_964261635.1. NCBI lineage: Eukaryota > Metazoa > Chordata > Amphibia > Caudata > Salamandridae > Lissotriton > Lissotriton helveticus. The sequence goes on along the minus strand of NC_136058.1, from coordinate 279,661,288 downwards.
TCATTCTTGTCAAATGTGGTGACCCCATTCCATCTTGGTCAATTAGTCATGCTGCCCACCTTTTTTGCTCCCCTTATCCCTCCAAGGAAGAGCAGCATCTCCACCGCCTGGACTCAAAAATAGCTTTATCATTCTACCTTGAACTCACAAAAGAGTTCCGTGTGGACAGCCAACTCTTTGTAGGGTATGTGGGAGCTAAAAAAATAGGCCAAGCAATGCAGAAATGGACCATTTCTCACTGGTTCATTCTCTGCATTAAAATCTACTACGCCCTGGCTAAGAAGCAGCCTTCTGAGTGCTTACGTGCTCATTCCACCAGGGAGAAGGCTTCGACCATGGCGCTGGCCCGGGGTGTCCCAATCCTGCCAGGAAACAACATGAGCATTTTTGCATGAGTTTGCCAAGCACTACTGCCTGAACAGTCCGGTCCGCAGGGACGGGCATTTTGCCTGTTCGGTCATGCGGGACTTTTTAGTGTAAGAAATCTGCCCATAGCCCACCGCCAGGATGTTATGGCTTGGGTATCTATTCAAAGGTAAGGGATCTGCAGCTAGAAGTCTCAATATCAAATATAAATGTTACTTACCTTCTGTAACGCATTATGTGGTAGAGACAATATCTACCTGCAGATTCCTTACATACCCACCCATGCTTCCCCGCTCTGTGGACTCATTTGTTAGGGCTAGGGTTGCTCCTGTTTTCAAGGCTCTAGTTATGAAACCGACTCAAATCAGTCACTTCATGACTCTGTGGTTCTGGTGTGGAAAAGTGAAAAGTACTGACATTCGCGCTCCTGGGTGGTGCCGATATAGGTGACCGCGACGTCATAACCAACGCTAATGTCACCAACATCATGCGTAGCCGAATGCAGCCACCCGAAGGCTCGCACGGGTATTGCTTATGCAAAAGTTTCTGGATCCAGCCTGACGCCTGGGAAATTCAATGGTAAGGAATCTGCAGCTAGATAGTCTCTACTAGATAATATATACAAAAAAAAGTGTTTTTACTTACCTGTACACTTTTTCGCAAGCATATGCCTTTACCAAGAAAAGTTAAGTATTTTACAGGAAAATCTAGCCCATATATATATACAGAGAGAGAGAGAAAGTCATTATACTTACCTGTAAAATACTCACATTTACTTGTAAAAGCTTTACCACGCATATGTCTTTACCATTCATGCTTTTACAATGAAGTTTGTTGTAAAGGCGTACGTCGTAAAGGTTATACGTGGTAATGGCATTCGTGTTGTAACGGCATGCGTTAAAACAGAATGTGTGGTCTGTCATACATTCGCCCAATATCTACCAAGGTTGTTAACCTATTTGGACTCGAGGCTTTGAGTGTCCGCGCCTGGGCTACAGAGGCCCTGCAGAGTTCTGTACTGAGGTACAGGGACAGGCACAGAGTTGGAGGCAACTTCAGGGTTCCCGACCCCCCTCAATTGCCAAGGGAATCTGAAGGTAACCAGCATCTATTGTTTGTGGGGTATCCCTATTTGTTTCTACAGGATGCCCCTCCCTGTCTTGATTCTGTTTGTGTAAGCCATTTTGCTCTTTATTGTGAGTCTGCAGTGGGGCACTTGAGGGGGTTTGACAAGTTTTATTTTGTGGTGGCTCCCCTATCTGTAGCAGCAACGGATAGAATAGACTTGCAAGCCTGATATCCTGAGACAATTAACTGACTGCGGACGAGTACCTGGCAGTTTAAGATGTCGAGGAAGAGGTATATGGGACTCTAGTGGTGGTCCACAAAGGTAGTGATTTCTACTTGGATTAACTGTGGCATCATGACAGTGAACACATTGTCTCAGCTGTACATATTGTGAGACACTGGCGCTGGAGGATAAAGTCCTGGCCTAGAACACGGGCAGATCCTGTTATGGTGGACAGACCCTCCATCGGTAATCGGGCTGTTCTGCAGTCGTTGTAATGGTATGACCAAAGACTAGTAAGGAAATGCCCTCTGACCAGGCAAAACAAGACACCAGGGAGTTCCCGAGGTAGAGGGTGTACTGTGGTCTGTGGAATCGACCCTGAGAGCAACACTGAAAAGTTTGACACACTCCTCCAGCCTATACTAGGTACCAAGAAGATGCTGGGAAACAAGATCGATGCAGTGTCGATAGCTGTAAACCTTTTGCACACAGATTACAAATAGCTTGCGGACAGTATTACACACATGAATTTTCTTTGTGCGCTTTGTGGCCGATGCTACAGGAACTGCAGTCTAAAGTTAAAGAATTGTCTGGGCCAGTAGAATTCCTACCCAACAGGGCTGCTGATGCCGAGGGGCGCTCCTGCCAGAAAAATGTCCATTGTGTGGGAGTTTCTGAGAAGATGGAGGGTTTTATGAAACAATGGCTTCTAACGAGTGGCACCTCCAGTTTTTTTTTTTGTTTTTTTATTGAAAGGGCTTACAGGGTAACCATTTCTTGGTCCCTGGATAGTGCCAAAATTCATATATTCCTGGACTATACAACCCAACTACAGCTCAAAAGGTGGGTCTTTCTGGAGGACAAAGCAGCATCGTACAACACAATATTGGATATTAACTTCTGTATCTGGAGTAGCTTTCGATAATGAAGGACTGCACCACACATTTTCTCAACACCATCCAAGGCCTGGCAATGGATGGAGAGACAGTGTATCCCCAGGGGAGGATCACTGAGGAGACCGAGAAGGACTCTTCTAACAGGTGCCCTACAGAGGAGTAAGCGGCACAAGGAAGAGCCACATTGGTACATGTGATGTCTGAGCCTGGCCTCAGAACCACACCATGGAGCATAAGACGCAGCGAAAGAGTGATGTATTCAACTCTGAGATGTTGGGACACGGAACCTCTGACTTAACCTCTCACTTAATAGTGGTGGTACTTTGTACCTTATGCAATAGGAGTATCTTCTCAGTATTCATAATTAACTTCTCCCTGGTAAAACCGGTGTGTAATGTGAATTCACACTTATTAGATTTTTATTCTGACCTTCCTATCAAAATCAACTGGCAGACACTGCTATACATTCTAGGAAAATGTAGCTCCCTGAATCCTAAAAGTAGGAATGTCAGCATTATTCTATTATATTAAATAGAGCTTGTATAGCGCAGGTACCACCCAGGGGTCTTCGCTCTTCATTGTAAGGCATTATATCTATGTGCACCACTTACTGCTTTTCTTTTCTTTGTTGTGGACAATTACATTGAACTTTGTTGTCAATGTATACTCTCAGAATGTAATTGTAATACCTTAAAATGTAATGATATCTATTTTGCAGGAACCTCGATATAGCAAGAAATGTTCTGATGTTTGAGTTAAATGAATAGATCTATGATTGAGAACTGGGACTAGATATTAACTGCTTTTGGTGTTTCTTGGTCTGCTTCAGTTCTTTTATCATCATCCCCAGTGCATTTAAAATGCTGCTGTCAATTAGAAGTTCGCAATGAAGGACACCTTTCCTCTATTTTTCAAGAGGACACAATCCCGTTTGCCTGCATCTCTTGATGATTGTGCTTTATCTTTCAATTAATGTCTCCAGTACCGAGTTCGCCTCTGAAAGTCAATGTGCTGATCTTGCTTGAGTAGGGTATGTTAGAGAGGTCTAGCTATTTCCGTGCTGTTTTCTTTGGATATTGGCTTCATCTGTGTTCACCTAGTTTTAACATGACGAAAACATGGTTTTTAATTTCGCCGCCTATTCTGTTCAGCAATTTTCTGACTGTTTCTGCTATAGACTACATGGTGTAAGAGCAGCTGGTAGGTTAGTATCTGGTGAGTGACGTGGGTAGATACTTCAATAGATCTGATGTCTTTCAGACACTTTGTTTGGCTTGGAGATGTCTGTGAATTGATTAGTCTAGTTCATCAAGATTTTGGGGGGTTATTTTGACACCTTCAGAGGACGACTGATGCTCTTAGGTTCTGGGAGGGCATTCCAAGCAGAGGCAAGCTGAGAGTGTGAATACACAGAATCAGGAAGGTGTGCAGAGGAATTTGGGGTTGGAGGGGACATGATGAGTTGCTGAGTCTAGTGGATGTGCTGGAGCAAACAATCTGATGTCATCAACAGGGTAGGGAGATTAGAGAATGTGTAGAATGAAAGGCTCAACAGCACTTTGTACGCAATCTTGCAACCTACTATGTAACTTTTTGATAAGATGGAGACCTACCACAGTAAACATCCGTGCGGAATTAGCTCTGATTAGTACTGAGTAAGTAACCATTACTGAAGTGGTGGCTATTCATTTTTGTGAAAATGTAGACATTAGTGAAATGTTAGCCATAAGTACCCTTGAGGATATCACAGTTGGTGATCGATATTAGTTAGAACTATTAGTGAGCTGAGGGTTGTTAGTGAGACGGTAGATGCTACTGAGAAGGTAGCTGCTGACCCTACTGAGGTGGAAGCTGCGAGAGAAGAGGTAGGTTACTGATGAGGTGCTTTCTAATATTAGCTAGGTCGTGGGAAGTAGTGAGATAGTAGCCACCAGTTAGCAGGTAGCTATGAATACTACTCAGGTACTGATGCTAATGTATTAGAGTGTGTATTAGAGCGGCAGTACCTGTTAGTACTCCTGAGTTGTCATCTACTAAAGAGGAGGTATGTGTTGCTGAAGGAGTAGCTCATAGTGGCTGGGAAGATCAGAATACTAGTGAGGTGCTGCTATTCATGAGGAGTTACATATTAGTCAGGCAGTAGCTAGCAATGCAAGAGCCCATGTATCTATTAGTGATTTAATACTAGGGAGGTCATTGCTATTAACACTAGCAAGAAAATAATTATTAGTCAGCAGGTGCCTATATATGTTATCGTGGAAAAATGAGTTATTGCGGTGACAGCTGTTGGTGAATATATAACTACAGACCAGGATGTATATCTGCATATTAATACCTACTGAGGTAGCTATGTATGTTACTGATGTGATGGTGCTGAATACTAATAAGGTGACCGCTCCCAGTGAGCTAGTATGTGATACAGAGGATGTAGCTATGAATACTAGCGAGTGCACTGTTACCATTGGCATATGTATTTGTGTGGCGGTACCTGTGAAAAATAGTGATGTGGTAGCTATGGTAGCTACTAGTGAGAATGTAACGATCAATGCTAGTGATGCAGTAACTTTGAATGACTTGAGTAAAAGGCCCATCCATCCGTTCCCCTCCCCCACCCCCCTTCGTGTTGTGGCAGCCTTCAGTGATGAGATGACTGTGAGTACCAGTGATATAAGGTAGCTTTGAGTATGAGTGATAAGGTGGCTACTAGTGATTATGTTGATGTGATTGCCAGTGATTAGGTGGCTATGATTACTAGTGACTATGCGAAGATGCTAAGGTGGCTATGATTACTAGTAACTATGCTAAGAGTGCCAGGGATGAGGTAGCTATGGGTAACAGTGAGGTATCTTTGAGTGCCAGTAGTGAGGTGGCTATGAGTGCCAGTGGTGAAACGGCTATGTGTAGCAGTGATGAAGTGGTTATGAGTACCAGTTATGACATAGCTATCTGAAAGAAACAGGTTAGTATTAGATTCCTTACCTTAGAATATCCCCAAGTGTCAGACTGGATCCGGAAATTTTTGCGTAGCAGTACCCATGCGCGTCAGTAGGCGTCCGCGGCACCGCGTCCGTCGGCGTCGTAGGCGCCGTGATGACGTCGTCAGAGTACTTAGACGACGTCCTCGCGCGCTGACGTCAGTTCTTCTTTTTTCCGCGCCAGCAAGCGCCGATCCGGAAAAAGTGGTACCCATAGTCACTTTTTGACTAACTTTTTCGATCCTTTTTTGATCCATTTTTCGAGTCGAACGACTCCGATGGTGCCGGTAGGGATGCCCGGGTTTAAGCCCTGCTCCGACTGCGACCGACTGATGTCGGTTACCGAGCCCCATCGCCGTTGCCTACATTGCCTGGGGCTCGACCACGATGACAAGTCGTGCCCCGACTGCCGGGCCTTGACGTCGAAGGCTAGGCGGGAGCGGTCCCGTAAGCGCCTCGAGCTCCGGCAGTCGGCCCCGCGCCGTTCGAGGTCCTGGTCCAGGAGGAGGTCGAGGGACCGGTCGCGGGCCGGAGTCATCACAGCTCATTGAGTCGTCACCACTCGTCGGGCTCAAAGTCCTCAGGTAAGCGGCACAAGAAGTCGAAGCAATGACACCGCTCTTCTGACTCCCCCTGACGCTCGCACGATGCGGCCTGGGGTTCGGGCGATGCGGCCCACGTGGCTATGCCGGAGCCGCAGGCGTCGCATCCAAGCCCACACCCTCCGGTCTCTGGGCTTAATGGGACGCCGAGGACATTTGTGACTTCCTCGTGTTCATGAGGACTCACTTCCCACCGTCACGGGTTGTCAGCGCGCCTTAGGGCCCCGTGACCTCGACTAGGGGCCTTGGGGGGCCGTCGACTTCGGTCCCGACGCCGCCTGGCCCCGTCGGATCCGGGTTGCTGCTGGTCGACCTCACGACCCCTCCGCTAGCGCCAACCTCCAGGGTGTCGCCCCCGATGCCGTCTCTGGACGCCGTCGTCCCCGATCCCTCCCTGGGTCCGGATCCGGCGCTGCTCGGCGCCGCATCCGGCGTCGACCGAAGACTTGTTCTTCTATGATCCGGCTCCATCCTTTGAACCTGCTACCAGGACATGGAGTACGAGGAGGGTTGGGAGGGGTCTGAGGACCCTCTGGCATGTGAGTGTCAGTCTTATCAGGACTGGACAGAGGAGCTAGGGGAGGCCAGTGGTCTGGACCCCTCCCTTGACACTGGTTTTGTCTCCCCTCCTACCGTGACTAAGGAGGAAGGGGCAGCTTATAGTGTGGTGCTGACGAGGGCAGCTAAAGCCTTGGCGCTTGCGCTCCCCGTCGCTACTGTGAGGCCTAATATCCTCACTGAGGTCCTACGACCGCAGGCTGGCTCTCCGGAGGCTTTGCTGCCGTTTAATGAGGCTCTCATGGACGTCCTGTTGGGCACTTGGTCCAGGCCCGCTACAGGTCTGCCTGTGGATAGGCACGTTGCCAGGCGCCACCGCCCAGCTCCGGGTGGCCCTAGCTTCCTGTCCTCCCACCCCACCGCCGAGAGCCTGGTTATCCAGGCCTCTACCTCCCAATCTGCATTTCCGACTGCTCCTCCAGATTGGGAATCCAAGAGGTACGAACCGTTTGGGAAGAAACTGTTCTCGTCCCTTAGTTGCGTACTGCGGTCAGTGAACACCGCGTGCCTCTTGGGCCATTCTACCCACTCTCTGTGGGATACGGTTGTGGCCGTGCTGCCTGAGTGTCCGGAAGGGGCCCGGGCAAAACTTGCTCAAGGTAGGGTAGGGATGCGGCATGGTATTCCATCCGATGTGGGCTGGATACTACGGACTCACTGGGCAGAGCGATGTCCACGACGGTGGCGGTTCGCAGCCACGCCTAGTTGAGGTCCGCAAACTTTTCGGCCGATGTCCAGAACACCATCATGGACATGCCGTTTGATGGCAGCCACCTTTTTAGTGACAAAGCAGATCATGCGCTGGAACGCTTTAAGTACTCCAGGGCTACGGCCAAGTCCTTGGGCCTATCGGCTCCGCGTCAGCAGCAGACTGCTTTTCGCTCCTTTCGTGGCCACGGAAGGGGCGCCCCCACACGTCCTGCCAGCCACGGGCCGCACACTAACATTCAGCTCAGCGGCGGACGTGGTAACCGCCGTGGCGGTGCCCGGGGACAACGGCGAGGCCAGTCCACATCCACCCCCGCAGCATCTGCCTCAAAGCCCTCCACTATAGGTGTGGCAGGGTATACTCAGACATGAGTCCCTTGCTCACTGCTCCATCAGGATTCAAGCAAGCCGGGCCGACGAGGCTGAAATGCCAGAAACCGGTCCCCGGTAGCTTGTCTCCTTTCTGGTGAAGAATTGGTTTGGTAGTTTGGTCTGCCCTGTTCCCATGATGCACTGGGCCAGGGACAGACTAATTTGCATATAGCCAGGTTCTGAGCTGGGATGGGGCAGTGAGCTAAATAACGGTGATGGATCAAGCCCTGATCTTTGGACTGGGTAAGAGTGGTCTGCTTAATTCAGACACTCTGTTCATCACCACCCCCTTTTCTGAATCGTTTTTGGCCACTATAGGTGTGGCAGGGTATACTCAGACATGAGTCCCTTGCTCACTGCTCAATCAGGATTCAAGCAAGCCGGGCCGACGAGGCTGAAATGCCAGAAACCGGTCCCCGGTAGCTTGTCTCCTTTCTGGTGAAGAATTGGCTTGGTAGTTTGGTCTGCCCTGTTCCCATGATGCACTGGGCCAGGGACAGACTAATTTGCATATAGCCAGGTTCTGAGCTGGGATGGGGCAGTGAGCTAAATAACGGTGATGGATCAAGCCCTGATCTTTGGACTGGGTAAGAGTGGTCTGCTTAATTCAGACACTCTGTTCATCACCACCCCCTTTTCTGAATCGTTTTTGGCCACTATAGGTGTGGCAGGGTATACTCAGACATGAGTCCCTTGCTCACTGCTCCATCAGGATTCAAGCAAGCCGGGCCGACGAGGCTGAAATGCCAGAAACCGGTCCCCGGTAGCTTGTCTCCTTTCTGGTGAAGAATTGGATTGGTAGTTTGGTCTGCCCTGTTCCCATAATGCACCGGGCCAGGGACAGACTAATTTGCATATAGCCAGGTTCTGAGCTGGGATGGGGCAGTGAGCTAAATAACGGTGATGGATCAAGCCCTGATCTTTGGACTGGGTAAGAGTGGTCTGCTTAATTCAGAAACTCTGTTCATCACCACCCCCTTTTCTGAATCGTTTTTGGCCACTATAGGTGTGGCAGGGTATACTCAGACATGAGTCCCTTGCTCACTGCTCCATCAGGATTCAAGCAAGCCGGGCCGACTAGGCTGAAATGCCAGAAACCGGTCCCGGTAGCTTGTCTCCTTTCTGGTGAAGAATTGGCTTGGTAGTTTGGTCTGCCCTGTTCCCATGATGCACTGGGCCAGGGACAGACTAATTTGCATATAGCCAGGTTCTGAGCTGGGATGGGGCAGTGAGCTAAATAACGGTGATGGATCAAGCCCTGATCTTTGGACTGGGTAAGAGTGGTCTGCTTAATTCAGACACTCTGTTCATCACCACCCCCTTTTCTGAATCAAAGCCCTCCTAGTCCGAGCTTTCAGTCCCATTTGACGCCAGTGGGGGGCAGGGTTCGCCATCACCTCCTCCACTGGCACACCATCACTTCGGACAGGTGGGTGCTGCAAATCGTCTGAAGGGGCTACTACCTCCCTGTAAGGGGGCAGGGTCAGGGGGAGTTGTATCAAGCGAGACTGAGCCAGGGAACAGTGCTCGTAAAGAAGGTTTTATTTTGAGATACGCTTTTCTCCTTTTGCTAGTCTCTCTCAGTTTGGCAAACTCGCTTGACTCCGTTTTGACTCTCCGAGGGAAGGCCGAGTACTCCAGGCTGAGGCTGTCTTCGCCGATGGACTGGCTCGCTCTGTCTGGTCTTGCCGGTGTAAAGGGTTGGCTCTGCTGGTTCGCTGGCCGCTCTCCGACCGGACCGGAAAAGAAGACAGGAGAAAGCGGAGGTCAAAGGGGCGTTCCAAACAATAGTAATAGGGCCGGGTGTGAAGGAAACCAAGTGCGCAGTTATATACAGGGCCTACAGTGCTCGTGAAGGGAAAGGGACACAGAGGCTTTAGGCTATATACACTGGCTACAGGGTCTCTGGCTGTCCGCTACGCCCCACCCAGCCCGCTACTTTGCCCCGTACCTTGTGCAGCCACGTTCCTCCCGTGGGACCGTTGCGGGGCGTGTCGCGGAATCGGTGGCCTCCTGGCTTGATGGAATCAGCTGGGCTCCGCTCGTCTTCGTCCTCTTCGTATCTGCTGCTCGTCGGGTCTTCTCTCCGTCTCCACTCCAGTACTCCGTCCACCTCCTGGGAATCGCCGTCTGTCCTCTTGGTGTTTCTTCCGGCTTTTAGTTCCGCGTCGTCATCAGGGGGCGGGGCCATGGGTCTCCGTGTTCCTGAGTTAAAGGGACCCTGCACCATTCCCTCCTGGTCATACCACACCGTTTCCGCCTCCGTGGGAAACCATTCCTCTGGATCGGTGTCAGCAGTCTGTGCAAGAGGAACAGAAAGGGGAGTCAAAGGTATAGCGGACCACCAGTCCGTAGCAATCCCCTGTTCCATGTCGGGGGCGCCCACCGCCCCGTCACACTCCCCTTCGAGCGTCTCTTCCAGCCATTTCCCGCCATTACCGGCGCGAAGCACGGCCACGCCCCCTTGCTGAGGCCACGCCCACTGCCAACATACTATATAAGCGGCGCTGAATACGAGCGGTACTTGGAGAAACCGTGTCTCCTGAGGCAGAAGCCGGGAGCTTGTCTAGCGCAATTTTAAAACTTTGAGTGTCACCATAACTTGTTTATTTTAAAACTGTAGACTTCTCCTACCTGTATTTCACGCTATTACCTTTACCCACGCAGCGGATTGTAACGCTGCAGTGGGAACAAAAACAACTAAAGCCATTCCCCGCCATTACCGGCGCGAAGCACGGCCACGCCCCTTTGCTGAGGCCACGCCCCCACTAGGCGTCGTCCTTTCCCCATAAATATGTGCCTCTCCCGAACGCGCAGCGGGCGAGCGCAGCGGGCGCGCCGTTTGCACGCCGAAGGCGCGCCTAAGGCAAGCCCGTCTGTGCCCGTCCGTGCCGCGGCCGGGACTAGGGCTAGCCATGCTGCCAACTCATATCCACCACAGTACAAATACCCACTCTTACTAGGGAAGAGATCCTTTCCTTAAACTGCAAATCTGAACACTGCCACAAATCCATTAACGTTGAAAACTGGCTAGGGTCAATATGCTGCAGTAAGTGTAGAACCCATCTTACCCCAGAGCAGTGGCCACCTAATCGGGGACAAGACATCCCCTTTCGAGGAGGATTGATTAATGCTAGATCTATATGCAAAAATAGGGCGCACATTCACAATCTAATTACGGAGACGGAACTCGACATACTCTTCGTGACAGAAACATGGCTCAAAGCCTGGTGTAACCCGGTAATAGCCCTTACAGTTCCTCAAGGCTATCTTATTCAAAGGGTCGATAGACAGGAACAGAGAGGGGGTGGTCTCGCCATCATCTACCGGGACTCTATTAAATGCACTATGTTCGAACTCTCGGACATTAAGGGGGCAGGAAGCATGGGCTTCTGCATCCAGATAAATGAGGAGACTACCTTCGCAGGAGCCCTAATTTATCATCCACCAGGATCACATAATGGTTTTCTGGAAAGCTTTGAGGAAGCACTCGGTAACCTCACTCTCAAATTCGCCAACCTCACTGTATTAGGCGACCTAAATTTCCACCTTGATAAAGCTGAGGACCCCAACACAATATGGCTAAGAGACTTAACTAATGTCCTGGGAGTCACAATACTGACCAAAGAACCCACACACAAAGCGGGGCATATCTTAGACTGTATCTGCACTAATACCAAAACCATGTCAGTTGAACCCCCCCCGCATTCAGACCTGGACTGACCATTGGCTAGTCCCCTTTAAATTAACTGTAGATAAGAAAGGGATCAAAACGAACCATACGAAAATCGAAGTCCAGACAAAGAAAGACTGGAAAAAGATCAGGGACACTGCCAATCTGTACCTTATCGCTGAGGAGACTAAACCCCTCTTGACTGGAAATACTGAAACAGACTACAATAATTTCTGTAAATGGGTCACAGAATTCTGTGGGCCAGCGGATTCAAGTAAAGCGAGCAAAAAGCGGAATAAAAGGTCTGCTCCTTGGTTCTCCCTCCCCTTAAAGGAAAAACAAAAAGAGGTAAGAACCCTGGAAAGGAAATGGCGTCGTACCTATGAAAAAGAAGAACTCAACATTTATAAAACATCTAGGAGACAGTACCATACAATGATTAAAACTGCTAAAAAAGACTACTTTCTGGAAGCTATAAACTCCTCTAACAACAAACAGAAAGAAATCTTTAAAATGATTGATAACTTTATGAATCCTAAAATTCTTAGACAAGAGATCCCTCCATCGCTTTCACTATGTAACTCAATAGCGAACTACTTCGAACAGAAAATAACTGATCTCACCAAAGAGTTTCCCGACCCACTAGAGTCTCCCCTTGCAGAAACCATCAAACCCAACAATGATAAAATTCAGTTAAATGAATTTACTCCAGTTAGTCTGGAAGAAACCCGTCAGGCTATCTTATCCAGCAAATCCGGTTCCCCATTCGATCCCTGTCCCCCTCTGCTGCTACATGCGCTTGTGGACACCGTAAACCCCAGTATAAATGCCATCATCAATTCATCCCTGGCCACTGCCGCCATTCCATCTGAATGGAAACTAGCCGCCGTCAAACCTCTGCAAAAGAAACCCCTAACAGACCCCACCACGCTTTCAAACCTCCGCCCTATTTCACTGCTCCCAATTCTTTTCAAACTTACGGAAGCAGCAGTGAACAAACAATTGACGAGGTATCTGGAGGAAAACGACATCCTACATCCCAACCAAGCGGGTTTCAGAGCCAAACACTCCACTGAGTCAGCACTATTACACACAGTGGAGACACTGAAGACTGCCATGGACCAAGGTAAAAAGGCTGTCCTGGTTCTGCTCGATCTATTGGCGGCCTTTGATACGGTCTCGCACCCCGTATTAATTGGCCGCCTAGCAGAATCGGGAATAGCAGGAGTCGCTCTTGAATGGCTGAAAAACGTTCTCAGCCACAGGAAGCAAGTCACGATATTAGGGAACCACTGCTCAGTGGAAAAAGCATTGAAAACAGGGGTACCACAGGGCTCTAGTTTGAGCCCACTACTTTTCAATCTTTATATGACCCCTCTGATAGAACTCATTACATCTTTCCACATCAGCACTATATCCTATGCTGATGATACTCAGCTCATCCTCGTATTGGACAACAACACAACAAAGGCAGAGGAAAATCTGAGAGATTGTCTTGCCTCCACATTTGACTGGATGAGAAAACACCACCTCAAATGCAATTCAGGCAAGACTGAAATCCTTCCATTTGGTCAACAAAACCTTTTTTCCCCGAAATCATGGTGGCCTCAAGATGCAGAAGTACCCCCTAATACCATTACGACGACCCGCAACCTTGGGATTAGATTTGACGAGGCTTTGTCATTTAGACAACAAGTAGGCACTGTGGCAGGGTCCTGCTTTAGTATAATCAAGGGCCTCAGAAGGTTCTTTGACCTTCTCCCTTTGACAGCCAGAAAGACGGTAGCGGTGGCTCTCATTACCTCCCGTCTGGACTACTGCAACAGCCTATATGCAGGCTCCAGTAAAGCAGTACTGCATAGACTGCAGATGGTCCAGAACGCCACCGGCCGCCTCGTGCTGAGATGGCCCAGGAAGTCATCTGCATCAGCAGCACTTAAGATCTTGCACTGGCTGCCCATCCACAAGAGGGTGTTGTTTAAAATCCTAGTAATCACCTTCAGGGCCTATCACCAACTGGGCCCCACCTACCTGTCAAAAAGGTTTGGAAGATATGCGCCTTCTCGCTCACTCAGATCCTCCAACTTGAACCTACTGGTGACTCCCAAATTCAGACTAGCCACGAAAGGAGGAAAATCCCTTGGAGTGCTAGGTGCCAGAGCCTGGAATAAACTCCCACTCCAACTGCGTCAGATTCCGTCAGAGAACCTCTTTCGGAAGGCTCTAAAAACATGGATTTTCAAACTCACAGATACAGCCTGTTTAGCCCTAGTATAAACTCTACCCCCAAAGACATCAGACTCCTTCCCACTGAGACCTCACTGGCTCACTGGTCTAACACCTCTTGGACACGAGTGATCAGCGCCAAGATGCTCCATGGAGTGTAAGTCGCGCTTTATAAAAATAAAATTACATTACATTACATTACATATCACAGCAGTGCCACCGCGTGTCGGGGGATCACTTGCGACTTCTGCAGGAGGAAGTTACGGCTCTCTTGGCCAAGGGGGCCATCGAGCGCGTTCCTGGGACAGAAGTAGGGTGTGGTTGCTATTCCCACTACTTTCTGGTTCCCAAAAAGGGCAAAGGGGCCTACGCCCTATCTTGGACCTCAGGAATGTCAACGGCTTCCTCCGGAAGGAGACGTTCAAGATGCTGACTTTGGCTCAGGTCTTAGCTGCCCTGGGCCCAGAAGACTGGATGGTAGTGTTGGACTTGCAGGATGCATACTTCCACATCCCCATCCTGCCGGCGCTACCTGCGGTTCAGGGTAGGCCACGAGCACTTTCGACCTTACCAGCGCCCCACGGGTGTTCACGAAGGTGATGGCGGTGGTCGCAGCTCATCTGCGCAGGTTAGGGGTTTCAGTCTTCCCCTACCTCGACGACTGGCTGTTGAAGACGGGCTTGCCCCAGACAGTCGTCAGCCACCTCCAGACTACGGCCGACCTCCTGCACCAGCTGGGGTTCTCCATCAATGTGTCGAAGTCGCAACTGTGCCCCTCTCAGAAGCTCCCCTTCATCGGAGCGGTTCTAGACTCTGCGCAGTTTTGGGTTTATCCTCCAGGGCAGCGGGTTCGGGCTATTCAGGCTCTGATTCCGATCTTTCAGCCATTATCCCGAGTCTCGGTCAGGTTGACGCTAAGGCTTCTGGGGCTGATGGCCTCCTGCATCCTTTTGGTGCATCACGCCAGGTGGCGGATGCGGGCTCTGCAGTGGGACCTGAAGTTTCAGTGGGCCCAGCATCAGGGCAACTTGTCCGACCATGTCTTGATCTCGGAGGGCACTGCAAGACAGTTGCAGTGGTGGCTCGAGGACCGCGATTGGGTCAGTGGCAGATCCCTCTCCCTTCCCCAACCGGAGCACGTAGTTGTGATGGACGCGTCTCTTCAGGGCTGGGGAGGCCACTTGGGAGAGGCGGAGATCAGAGGCCTCTGGTCTCCGGCGGAGTCCCGGCTCCACATCAACCTTCTGGAGCTGCGGGCAATCCGGCTTGCACTGAAAGTGTTCCTCCCCTCTGTCCGGGGTAGTGTAGTGCAGGTGTTCATGGACAACATCACCGCCATGTGGTAATGCAACAAACAGGGCGGGGTGGGGGCGTGGACCCTATGCCAGGAGGCTCTGCGCCTCTGGCAGTGGATGGAACATCAGGGCGTGACCCTGGTGGTTCAGCACCTGGCAGGTTCCCTGAACGCCAGGGCGGACAAACTCAGCCGTCTGGGCACGATGGATCACGAATGGCGTCTGAACTCGGACGTGGCGCAAGGCCTCTTTCAGCAGTGGGGAGAGCCTTGGTTAGATCTATTCGCCACAGAGGAGAACGCGCAATGTCATCAGTTCTGCGCGTTGGAATTTCCAAGGCGGAGCTCGCTCGGCGACGCTTTTTGTCGCGAGTGGAGCTGCGGTCTGTTGAATGCCTTTCCGCCTCTACCACATCTGCCCAGAGTGCTGAAGAAGATCAGGCGTGACCGGGCCCAAGTTATCCTTGTGGCTCCGGACTGGGCACGAAGATACTGGTATCCCAAGCTACTCAGCATGTCAGTCGATCCTCTGATTTGTCTGCCTCTTCAGGAGGACCTTCTGTCGCAGCAGCAGGGGACGGTCCTCCACCTGAACCTGTCCAGCCTCCACCTCCATGTGTGGAGATTGAGCGGCGTCAGTTGAGCCCATTCGACTTGCCTCCTGAAGTCTGTGATGTAATTCTGCCAGCCAGGCGTCCCTCCACAAAAACGGTATACGCCTGCAGGTGGAACAGATTTGTGGCATGGTGCACAGCAAAGGCTGTGGATCCACTCTCTGCCCCTCTTTCTGAGGTTCTCCTCTTTCTTCTCTCTCTTGCCCAGCAGGGCTCTGCTCTGGGCACTATCAAGTGCTATCTTTTGCCCATTTCCACCTTCTTAATGCTCCCTGATCAGCCCTCTCTGTTCAAGTCCCCGGTTGTAAATAGGTTTTTGAAGGGCATCACTCATATGTTCCCTCCTGTTCCTTTCGTGATACCTCACTGGGACTTAAACCTTGTTCTAACCTTTCTGATGTGCGCTTCCTTCGAGCCACTTCATAACTGTCCTCTTTGTCTTCTTAACCTTAAGACTGCTTTCCTGGTTGCCATCACCTCTGCCAGGAGAGTGAGTGAGCCCCAGGCTCTTTCTTCCAAACCTCCTTTCCTTTCCTTTCTGTCCATCCGGACAAGGTTGTGTTGCGTACACGTCCCTCTTTCCTGCCCAAGGTAGTCACAGCCTTCCACATCGGGCAGTCTATCACCTTGCCCACCTTCTTTCCGCCTCCGCATCCCTCGAAAGAGGAAGAGAGTCTCCACCGTCTGGACCCAAAACGTGCGCTCTCCTTCTACCTTGATCGCACACGTCCGTTCCGGGTGGATGACCAACTCTTTGTTGGTAACATGGGCGCGAAGAAGGGTAGGGCAGTGCACAGACCATCTCTCGGTGGCTCGTGTTGTGCATCAAGGCATGCTACTCCTTGGCTAAAAAGGAGCCTCCTGTTGGGCTGCGGGTCCATTCCACTCTGGCCACGGCGGCTACTACTGCCCTGGGCCATGGAGTCCCCTTGCAGGACATCTGTCAGGCAGCTACGTGGGTCTCGCTGCACACGTTCGCTAGACACTACGGCCTGGACAGCCAAGTCTGGAGAGATGGCTTTCTCGGCTATTCCGTTCTCCAGGACTTTATGGTGTGATTATTGGTTCGCAGACCCACCACCGGGGTTGGTATTGTTGGGGTATCTATTCGAAGGTAAGGAATCTAAAACTAACCTGTTTCTTTCAGATGCACAAGTTACTTACCTTCGGTAACGATATATCTGTAAGAAACAGTAGTTCGTATTAGATTCCTTACCGATCCACCCATCCTCCCCGTTCTGTGAACCGATATCTAGGGTTAAGGTCATCCCTTTCAGGGCCCTAGTTTCATGGCACCAGTGTTGGTTTTTTTTCATGGCTCTGCGTTTTCTGGCGCGGAAAAGCTGTGTATAAGAACTGACGTCAGCGCGCGAGGGCGGTGTCGAAGTACTCCGGTGACGTCATCACGGCGCCTAGGACGCCGACAACGGACGCGGAGCTGCGGACGACGCCTACCGACGCGCATGGGTACTGCTACGCAAAAATTTCCGGATCTAGTCTGACGCCTGGGGATATTGTAAGATAAGGAATATAATACTAACTTACTGTTTCTTACAGATATATCGTTACCGAAGGTAAGTAACTTGTGCATTATTACCAGTGATGAGATAACTCTGATTATTAGTGATGAGTTGGCTAAGATTACAAATGATGTGGTTATAAGTACCAATGAAGAGGTGGATCTGGGTTTCAGTGAGCTAAGTATGCGTGCTGATGGTGAGGTGGCTAGGAGTGCTAGTGTTGAAGTGGTTATGATTACCAGTGATGAGGTACCTATGAGTGTCCGTGGTGAGGTAGCTAAGAGTATCAGTGATTAGGGAGCTATGAATACCAGTGATTGGGTGGTTATGTTTACCAGTGGTGAGGTGTGGGGCAGCAGCCAGGGCGACTGACGCCGGAACACGAGGGCCCACGGTTCAATCGCGGGTGGCAGGTCAGCCCAGCACCATGTGACTCTGGGCAATAGCGTGCTTAATCTTCCTGATGGCCCCCAGAGCCAGCAGTTAAAAGATAAAATTATAGTTCACTATTCTTTTATTTTTCAGCTGTTGGCTGAGCCAGCGCTGTAGGAAGGGACGGTGCCGGGCCATGGGAAGGAGGAGGAATGAAGTGGCATGTGCACTTTTTAGTGCGCACGTCTGTTTGCCCGGCCGTCTTAGGTCCGGCCAAACAGACATGCGCAGTTGGGTTTCTCTGTATTACACAGCCGGGTTGAAGAAACAGCACAGAGTCCCTGTGCCTGAATGAGCGTTATGATTACCAGTAACGAGGTGGATATGCTTACCAGAGATGAGTTGGATATGATTACCAGTGAATGGGTGGCTGAGTACCAGTGATGGGATGGCCATAAGTACCAGTGATGATGTTGCTATGATTACCAGTGATGATGTTGCTATGATTACCAGCGATCAGGTGGCTGTGAGTGCCAATGACGAGGTGGCTGTGAGTGCCAGCGACGAGGTGGCTGTGAGTGCCAGCGACGAGGTGGCTGTGATTGCCAGCGACGAGGTGGCTGTGATTGCCAGCGACGAGGTGGCTGTGATTGCCAGCGACGAGGTGGCTGTGATTGCCAGCGACGAGGTGGCTGTGATTGCCAGCGACGAGGTGGCTGTGAGTGCCAGCGACGAGGTGGCTGTGAGTGCCAGCGACGAGGTGGCTGTGAGTGCCAGTGATGAGGTGGCTGTGAGTGCCAGTGATGAGGTGGCTGTGAGTGCCAGTGATGAGGTGGCTATGAGTGTCAGTGATGAGGTGGAAATGAGTACCAGTGATGAGGAAGCTAAGAGTACCAGTGATTAGGTGGCTCTGATTACTAGTGATGAGGTAACTATGCTAAGAATGTGCCAATGGTGAGGTAGCTGTGGGTACCAGTGAGGTAACTATGAATGCCAGTGGTGAGGTGGCTATGAGTGCTTGTGGTGAGGTGGCTATGACTGCCAATGATGAGGTAGTTAATAGTTAAAGAGATGAGGTAGCTGAGTACCAGTGATAAGGTGGCTATGAGTACTGGTGATAGTGTTGCTATGAGTACTATTGAGGATGTTGCTATGATTAGCAGTCATGTGGTCACTGTGAGTGGCAGAGATCAAGTAGCTAAGAGTGCAATTCAGGAGGTGGCTATAAGTGCCAGTCACAAGGTGACTATAAGTGCCAGTGAAGAGGTAACTGTGAGTGCCAGTGATAAGGTTTCTAAGAGTGCCCGTAATAAGGTAGCTTTGACAACATCGCCATTTGTGAATAGTAGCTATACAGTAAAGATGCAGAATGCCACTGAGGATCGGGAAGAAAGTTGGTGAGAAATCAGAACATGTATGGGTGTTGATAAATAAAGGTAGGGGTGTCCAACCTTTTCTATAAGAGCTACATATGTTCACTGAAAATCATCCCGAGCCACTTATATGATTAGTATTTTAACAGTGACCACATCAGACATGATTACATTATTGGCGACCCTGTGCAAGATCACCTCATTGCATCAGGCAATGCTGCCAGCTGTGATGTAAACAAGTGTTTGTAAATGTGGAATACCTCTCCATGGGTATTAAATATCAGCCATAGCTGCAGTGCCCCTCGCACCATGGTAATATAATATTAGTAATGCTCACCACCGTTCCGTTATTTATCGCTCAAATATCAGTTTAAAATGTATTTGGGAAATTCAGCCATTTTTCTCTAAACCTCAGTTTGAGTTATGAAAATACCCACATTTTCTTCTCAGATACGCAGGATTCAATGTCAGTGAGGCACTAATTCAGCCAAGCAAAGGTTTCTAATTTAGTAAGCTGGACTGTACACGAGAGAGCTACTTCCGGGAAGCTGGAGAGCTACTTCCGGGGAGCTGGAGGGCAGAGCAGCCAGTAGCTCGTGAGCTTTGGAGCAGCCTGAATGAAGGTCCGGGTGGCGGTTGAAGAGCGCCCGACAGTGACGGCCTGGCTTTCAGGTTCAGCGGGGGTGGGGCCCCCCTCCTCCCCGCAGCCTGACCTTTCGGTGCGTGTGGAGGCTCCGCGCGCCGCCTTGTCCGGGAGCAGCGCGGCTCACCTCACCGTGACGCCCACGAGGTGCGGGCCGGAGTGAGACATTTCAACGCCGCCTGAGCGCCTCCGACGGCCGCCTCTCCCCAGCGCCGCTGCCGTTGAAATTCATTAGTGCTTTCTGACAGCGGCGTGGGCCCTCACTGCCTGTTTCCCTCTGCCTCGCTGTCATGTTTGCGCTTCACGCGCACTGATATTTAAGGCTGACGTGCTGCTTATAGGCCTGGCCTACCGTGACAAGATGGGCATAAAAGAGCCTGGGCCTTCCCTGTCAGACTGGTATTTCCGAGCGCGCAGGCTCCTTGACCTGCTCGCTAACTGAGTTTCTTTTCTGACGCATAACCTGCATCCTGCTGGGAATAAGTGATGCTGAGCCCTGCTTGCTAACTGGCTGCTTTGGCGTCCCCCCGCCCCTCTTATACTTGCATCCTTCTAGGAATAAGTGATGCTGGTCCCTAACAGACAGCCCCGTCTTACGCAAAACCTGTGTGCTATATTTCCCTCTTGCTTTCAATCTGCAGTAAGAAAAAAAAAGCTTTATTGTACCCCCGTTTAGCTTCCAGGTGACAGCTCTCGTTATGGCCTGTCACTTTAAGCGTGTGATCTCAGTCGGAGAACCAGATATCTTCCAATCCTTTTTTATCACTAAGGACAATACAAACAGGATGGCACTATTGATGGGAATCATTGAGTGGACATTTTCTTAAGTGAAACAGAAGAGCCAACAAGTGTTGATTTTCATACTTTTAGAAGGACAGTTGAATTAGTCTGTAGTTGTTGCTAATATCCAACAGCCCAGCCAGCAGAGTTGTGGTGGGCTACCATTACTAAATAGGCAGATGGTGAGGGAGTGGAAAACTTTACCAGGGAGTGTAACTTTGCGAAGCATGCAAATCATGGACTCCTTAGGCTGTGATGAGGCTCGATGGAGCAGACGTTTGAGACACTTTGCTATAAAAGCTAGTTGTTCTTAAAGTTAAAAGTAGCCTTCAGTGAAAGTGAATGTATTGTATTGTAATTGCATTTGTATAGCGCGTACTACCCCTGACGAGCACGCTACTCCGGGACCCATAGAGGATTAGTGTTGAATTAGTATAGTAAAACATGCGAGTAAATTTTAAGTGTTGAATATGTTAGACAGTTATTTGGATTCGGAAGGATAGCAGAAGGATAGAAGAAGAAAAAAGGTTTGTATTTATGTAGCGCTTCTTACCCCTGATGGGGTGTTAAAGCGTTTTGTTTTGTTGAGGACCACGCTACTTCGCAAACCCATAAAGGATTAGTGCTGAATTAGTATGGTGAAATATGAAAGTAATTTGAGTGGTGGATATAAGTCAGTTATTTGGAGTGAGAAGGATAGCGGAGGGATAGAAGGGAAAGAAATATTTGCATTCATATAGCGCCTGTTTCCCCTGATGGGGTGTCAAAAAGCTTTTCTGGCAAGTAACAGGCTACTTCGGAACCCATAAAGGATTAGTGTTGAACATTAGTATAGTGAAATATGAAGTAATTTGAGTGATGGATATGTTAGTCAGTTATTTGGATTGAGAAGGGTTGTGGAGGGAAAAAAGATTGAATTTATATAGCTTTTGTAACCCCGATGAGGTGTTGAAATGCTTTGTTGGTGAGTAGTACGCTACTCTGGAACCCATAAAGCATTAGGGCTGAATTAGTATAGTGTAATATGGAATTACAGAAGTGAACATGTTAGTCTGTTATTTTGATTGACAAGGATAGTGGAGGGATAGAAGAGTGAAAGATTTCTTTTTTTAAGTCATAGTAGTAGGATGATGCTTTTGGATGCGTAAAAAGGGTTTTGGAGGGAAGAGTCAGAAGGAAGAGTTTAGAAAGGTTTATTTAGGGGGATCGCTATAGTAAAATGTGTCAGATGATGCAAGGAGGGGTAGAGTAGGAGAGAGTCAATAAAGGTGTATTTTTGGGAATATAGTAGTGATATGGGATTTGGGATAAATGAGAGAGTGGGTATAGAGGATATAATGATAGATGTATAGGGTGAGAGATATGGTAGTGCTTTGGAAAGAGTAGTAGAAAGAAGTTTGAGATGAATCAGAAAGTTGGGCTAGAAGGTATATTGAGAGAGGACTAGGCTGAGAAATAGGGTAGTGCATTGGAAATGCTAAATTAGAAGAAAGTGATAAATATATAGATCCATAAGTACGTTGAAAGTATATAGATGCATAAAGGAGGTAAGTATATGCAGATTAAAAAATATTGATAGAGGTACAGGATGAGAAATAGAATAGTGCATTGGATATGCTTTTTCAGGCAGGAGAAAAGTAACACACACACACACAGATTCAAGCACATGGAGGTACATAGATGCACAATGGAAGCAAGTACATGTAGACCAAAGATGATTTTTTTGGTTACAACATAAATATTCTTCTGTAGTAGGGGATCTCTGTGTATAGTCATAATCTAGTAAATAGTCCCGCCCATGTGCGTGGACCCCGGAGCCATCAAAAATAATCTCTTGAATTGTCAAAAAATGCAGAACTGCACAGACACTTAAGAGAGAATTTAAAGACGGATAATGCAGCCTATATCCAAAGGCTACACTGTCCAGTACTTCAACTAGAAATTCCACCAAAAATCCACAAACCGCACAGCCTGTCCAGATTTCTCCACATAGAAAAATTTGCCTTTACCATCAATACCCTCTGGAATGATAGAGAGGAAGGAGTGGACAGACAAGCCCCATAGGCTGCCATTATGTGGCTCAGAACAGGATACTGTGCCTTTAAGAGAACTTTCCAGAACTCTCAGTATCCCAGAATGCACTGCAGGTCCCTTTTACTTTCAGTTATTTTTTCCGGCTCCTGCTAGTGGGACCCTGGAGCATTGAGCTCTCCCTTTTCAAGGGTTTATTGGTGATTTTTCACTTTTTCAAGTATTGAGTGCTTTCATTGAAGTACTTTGGTGTTTTCTTCCTTGTGTGTGTCTTGGTGCACTCTTTTATTTGTCAAGATGCCTGCTTTGTTTGACAAATGCCCAGAGTGTCCGAGGAAGAAGGCCAAGTCGGACCCACATGAGGTGTGCATCGTCTGCCTTCCCTCATCTCATGTCCCAGAGGAGTGTGGCATCTGCCAGACATTATCCACCAGGACCCTGAGAGAGAGGATGAAGATCAGGCTCCAAGGCCTGGAAGATAGAAGACTGCAGACACAAGGTGGGTTTGGGCATGCTTCATCTGCCCGTGCTGAGCTGCCCAGGAAGGCCAGCAAACGTCCTATTTCTCCGCCGACGTCGATAGTATCGACGACGGCGTCGAGAGGGATGACAGCAGTCTGTTCCCCGTCTCCCAAGGGCTCTGGGTTGAAGCGGCTTCGACGTCGAGGGGACTGACTAGGCCGCCGTCGAGGTCGCCGTCGACGGTGTCATCGACGGCGAAGGAGTTCGGCCCGGCGTCGGCGCTAGCCGTCGAGGTGACATCGCCGTCGGCGAAGAGGAGGAGGTCGGCGTCGAGGGGATCCTCGACGTCGAAGACTCGCAGGTATTCGCCGTCGAGGAGACGCTCGACGTCCAGATGGCGTTCGCCGTCGAGAAGGCGTTCGACGTCACGGAGGAAACGCTCGACATCCAGACGTGGTTCAACGTCGAGACGAGGCCGCCGGTCGACGTCGAGATGGCGTTCCTCGACGTCGAGACGGCGTTCTTCGACGCCAAAGAAGCGCAGAAGGAGTTCTGGCGCCAGGAGTCCCTCTGGGTCCGCTGGGGAGCCTCGGCGACGTTCTCCAATAGGAGAGACGGCCTCTGCATTGCCTCCGCCTAAGAAAAAGAGGGAGTCACAGGGCTCGGTGTACTCCGAGGTATATACACCTTCCAAGCCAAGGTCGGCTACCCCTCCTCCTCCCTTGCCCAAGGAACCTCCGCCACGGAATCCCACTCCGCCTCCGCTTCCACCTCTGGTTCCCCCTCATGGTCATCCTCTGCTACCTCCTCAAGGACTGCCTCCGGTTCCGCCGAGGACGGCTTCGCTGCCACGGTACCCGACGCCTCCTAAGGGGACTCCTCAGCCGAGTGTCCCGGTCAGGCTGCAGTCTCCTGCTCCTGTGAGACCTGCGGAGCGTCCGAAGCCGAGGAGATTGCTCTCTCGTTCCGGACTGCGGGAGAGATAGCGGAGTCGTTGCCGGTCGTCGACAAGATCAAGGCGACGCCACAGGAGGCGATCCCATACGGGCTCTTCTGGGACCAGGGACTACTCGCCGACTTTGTCGGAATCCCCTGGGACGAGGGTGTCGCCAGTGGACGACATCGTCTCATTCCAAGATGTTCTGCTGAGGGGTGCGGCTAAGTTGGGCATCACGGTGACGGTGACCACACCCACGACGTCCGTGATTTTCGAGATGCTACATAAAAAGCACCTGTCTCGGCCATTGCTACCCCTAGTACCAGGATTAGTAGAGCCCGCTCAGGAGTTGTTTCTCACTCCGGCGGTGACGAAGGCGGCTCCCTCTAGGCTCCTCAAGAAGTACCGGGCTCCGGATTCTGACCCGGCCTTTCTCAGGATGGATCCGCCACCGGACTCGGTCATAGTTACGGCTGCTAGGAAACAGCATGCCACCACCCCGTCGTCCACGGTACCTCCTGATCAGGAGAGCCGCTGGTTGGGCTCGGCAGGCAGGAATGTCTGTGGGACGGCGTCTACTGCAATGAAGGCTGCAAGTGCCGCGGCTTTGCTGGGGCGATACGATCGAGCCCTGTGGGAGTCCCTCCAGCAATTCGCTGAGCTCCTTCCTCGAAAGAAGAAAGAGGACTTTCTGAATGAGGGGCTATTGGTGTCGAACCAAGTCATCAGTGCGGCTGCTGAAGTGTGTCTTCTGGCGGCGCATGGGTATTGCCATGGTGTCAACCAACGGCGTCAGGCTTGGCTTCGCCTTACATCCCTCAAGCCAGAGGCCCAACAACGGGTGGCCAACCTGCCTTTCTCGGGGAAAGCCTGTTTGGCAAGCATGCGGACGACGAAATGGCCCGCATGAAAGCGGAGGCCGAGACCCTGACGGCTATCGGGTTGGAGAAGCCCAAGGAGAAGAAGACCTACCGCCCGTTCCAGAGACGGTTCGGGGCGCAAGGCAGAGGGCGAGGGCAGGCTTCGGGACAGCAGCAACAACAACAGCAGCTCCGGAGGCCCTTCCAGAAGGGCAGAGGCCAACAGTCTGCAGCGGCGAACAAGGGCCCGGCTGGGTCTAGGCCCTGAGCGGTTACTTCCCCTACATCCGTTACCCACTCCGGTGGGGGGAAGCGTTCAATTTTTTCTGGCAGAGTGGAGAAAAATTACTCAGGACAAGTGGGTGCTGAATATAGTTTGCAATGGATACAGTCTTCGGTTCACCAGCCCGCCTCCAGCAATTCCACCGGTCAGCTCGCAGTTTCAGCTGCGCGAGCTCCAGGCGGAGGCCGATACCCTGTTAAGGAAAAGGGCGATAGAAGACGTACCCCTGTCTCAAAGGGGAAGATGTCTGTACTCCCGGTTCCTTCTGGTTCGCAAGAAGGACAAGAACGAGTTCAAGCCCATTCTGGATTTGCGACAAGCAAACAAGTTGATTCGCAGAGAGAAATTTCGCCTGCTGTTGTTGCATCAGATTTATCCTCAGCTGCAACAGGGAGACTGGCTATGTGCTATAGACCTACAGGATGCGTACTTCCATGTGCCCATTGCACACAAACACAGGAAGTTCCTGCGGTTCTGTGAGAAGTTGGCCTGATGTGCAGTGTTCACTATTCTAGTGATCACTATATATCAGTCCAAACAACCCTTATTGATGATTGGTTGTAAGTCAACCTTATAGACCAGCTATCCTAGTAGCATGGATACGAGCAGTCTAAGGCTAAGACTCTAGAGGGCGTGTTAAGCCAGCTGTTTTACCATCACATTACCCCTTGAACACCCAGTGAAAGGACACCACACAAGTGTTATGAAAATAAACAGTGTATTTATTAGAATCACAACAACCCTGTACTCTTTATGAGGACAGGGTGCTAGGCACACAACAAAACTCTTACGAAAATACTTAAGTTAGCACGTTATACACAAATGCCCGAGGGGCACGAAAAACCATATACTTAAAAAGTGGAATGCGAAATTACTAGCAGGTAAGTACAGTACTAATAGGCTTTGGACTCGCTAGGACTTGACTATAGAATCGTTAGATTACTTCTAGGAGACCTAGGGGACTCGGGTGCAGAGTGTGCACTCTCACGCGGGATGCGGGACAAAGTCTATGGAAGCTAGTAAAGGCAAAGTTAGTGTTCACGGGCGAACCCGACCTGGTAGGAAGAAAACGACAGTGGATCCTGACCCTAGGATAGTGAGGCTATGCTGGGACACCGAAGTGCCGAAGTTACCTAGCCCAGGGGCTGCAGCTGCATAGGTCTGAAAAGACGTCGGGGATCTCGTTGCCGGACCAGGAGCCTGGAAGAAGGAAGTTGCTGGCAGGCGACCAGCGAAGAAAAGTTCGATGGATCCAAGCCTGGATCGAGGAAGAAGAAACCTGAAAGCAGAGGGGACCAAGTTCTTGAATCACTAGCCAGTGATTAAGTGGGCACCAGGATGGCACCGGGCGAAGTCACCTCGACTAGGTGAGTGGGCGACGCTGGCTCTGCAGATCTCACGGACCAGGAGGCGGTGTCGGCGACCAGGATGGAGAGGCGAGCTGTCCCACGATGGATGAAGCTGTCGGCGTCGAAGTTACCCAGGATTGGGCCACAAGCCTTGGCTAATTCAAGCCCACGCGGTGGACTCAAAATGGCGTCTTGAGTGGACCAGGAGGGTCCGGGGTGCTCCTCTTTTGGAAGGGAGCAAGGGCCAGCCTGGAGCAACCAGACCAGCAGCGGAAATGTCGTCGGGCGTCGTTCAGAAGGCCACAAGCCAGCGGGCTAGTAGCCAAACAACGCGGTGAGCAGCAAAAAGCAGAAGGGCCCCACGCAGATCGTGGAGATGCTGGGAGGCTGCACTTCGGTGCTGGAGCTGCTCAGGGTCGGGGCTTCTCGGACCCCAAAGCACTCACCAGGAAATTACTCGGCGGGCTTGCTGGAAAGAAGTCGTGCAGTCTTGCAGATGGCCGGTCCCTCGAGGTCTCGTCGCACCCACGGTTCTCAGCTGGGCTGTAGAGGTGGGTAGAGGTCAGAGGTGCCAGGGAAGCCGGTTCTCGTCGAGCTGGGCAGTCTTGATCCGGAGGAGAGACTTGCAGCAGACCGCAGTGTTCTTAAGATGGTGCCTGCGGATGCAGGGTGACTACTCCTTAGTCACAAGGGAGAAATCTTAGGAAGAAGTCTTGAGTTCCTTTCGTGGAAAGTAGTTTCAGGATTCAAAGATGATCTGATTTGGAAGGGGGCCAGTTCCTACCTTTATCCTGTAAAAAGGGGCTGGCACGCGACTAAGTCCTGCCCTAGGGGTGGGACTAGGAGGGGGGTGGTTACACCCACTTCCTTGGCGGGCTTTTCCCCAGCACAGGGTCTGGAGTGACCCTGGAACTGGTTCCAGCCAGCCTATGCACAGTGAGCACCGGGGTGCCACGTGCAGTCACCTTCCTCTAAAGCCCTGCCTACCTTCAATACACAAAACCCTGTCTGGGACGGTGCTGGCACCGCCCCTGGCAGGAAACCCTTTGTCCTTATCTCCTGCTCTGGGAGGACTCCCAGCAGCAGGAGGGCAGACTTGTGTCTCGGTGGCAGCATCCATTTTGTGGAGCTGAGGCTCTGTTTGACTTTAACCGGGGTTAGGGGTTACATACATGTCGTGTCCCTCTAGAAGGGTGGAATGCTAACCCCGTCGCCAGAATTGGCGAGGGGTTAGTATTCCAATTCGTATGACACCTTACTCGACATGTTTTGATAAAGCGATACCAGAGTTGGCATATAACCGCGAGGATTATAATGCACTTAAGAGTATATGGTATGCGATATCATGGAAACGGCTAAGGGATGGATCCCGAAAGCCGCAGACAGGCTCAGCTCATGCCAGAGCACCATCTCACACGATTCCAAGCACTCTGCCTTCAGGATTGTTAAGGCCTGCCATAGGAGTGACTGATAGGAGATCTGTGTGTCCATTTTAGGGTTAGATATAGGTATACTAAATCTACAGCAAAGGGTGAGTACACCACCTTGCCCCAGCTGTCGTGCAGCCAGTTGTGTCAGTTTAGTTAGTCAGCCCAGGGGTGGCATAATACATGCTTCAGCCCCTGGGAGACTTCTGGGTACACCTGAGCCCTGGGTACAGGGACTTGGAGAGGGCCCAGTGCCAATTCAGTACCTGAGTACAATTTGGATAGAGAGAACAGCTAGGCTGTGGGTCTGATTAGCAGGCCCACAGCCAGGGAAAGTCGTAAACCAGTGCAGCAAAAAGCAAAAATCTGGGTGATCATAGGATTGCAGACCCTACTCTCCTACATGACCCCCCCCCCAAACTTTGGGACAATAAACTAACCTTGACCAGGTGAGTCTTCTTGCTCTAAGTGGAAATACCTGGAGAGCCCATCAGCATTGCTGTGATCAGTACCAGGTCTATGCTCCACTGTAAAATCCATCCCCTGTAGGGAAATGGACCACCTAAGCAGTTTGGGGTTTTCACCCTTCATCTGATTTAGCCACAAGAGGGGCTTATGGTCTGTCTGAATGGTGAAGTGAGTGCCAAACAAGTAGGCCCTCAGCTTCTTCAGGGCCCAGACCACAGCAAAGGCCTCCCTCTCAATAGCTGACCAATTTTTCTCTCTGGGCGTCAACCTCCTACTAATGAAAGCAATAGGCTGATCATTACCATCAAAATTCAGTTGAGACAGAACAGCCCCCACACCCAACTCAGAAGCATCTGTTTGGACAATGAATGGCTTGGAGTAATCTGGACTCTTTAGGATAGGTGCTGTGCACATGGCCTGCTTTAGGTCATTGAATGCTTTCTGACAGCTTGCTGTCCACTGAACTTTCTTTGGCATCTTTTTGCTTGTCAGGTCATTAAGAGGGGTCACTATGGACCCATAATTTCTGACAAACTTCCTATAGTACCCAGTCAGGCCCAAGAAAGCTCGAACCTGAGTCTGGGTGATTGGAGGAGTCCAGTCCTTGATGGCCTGTATCTTACTCTCCAGTGGCTGAACCTGGCCTCCACCTACAAGGTGGCCCAGGTATACAACCTGTGTCTGCCCTATCTGGCACTTTGTGGCCTTGATAGTGAGGCCTGCCTTTTGCAGGGCCTCTAACACTTTCCTCAGGTGGACCAGGTGATCCTCCCAGGTGGAGCTAAAGACAGCAATATCGTCAAGATAAGCTGCACAGAAGTCATCCAGCCCAGTGAGGACTTGATTCACCAACCTTTGGAAGGTGGCAGGGGCATTTTTCAGTCCAAAGGGCATTACCACAAATTGATAATGCCCTCCAGGGGTAGAAAATGCTGTCTTGGGTTTGGCCTCCTCAGCTAACCTGATTTGCCAATACCCAGCTGTCAAATCAAATGTACTTAAGAAGTTGGCAGAAGCCAATTTATCTATAAGTTCATCTGCTCTTGGTATTGGGTGGGCATCAGTCTTAGTGACTGCATTGAGGCCTCTGTAGTCTACGCAAAACCTCATCTCTCTCTTACCACCCTGGGTGTGAGGCTTTGGCACTAGAACTACTGGGCTAGCCCACGGGCTATCTGAGGGCTCAATGACTCCCAGCTCCAACATTTTCTGCACTTCAGTTTTGATGCAGTCTCTAACATGATCAGGCTGTCTGTAGATTTTACTCTTGACAGGCAGACTGTCTCCAGTGTCAACATCATGGGTACACCAATCAGTTTGGCTGGGTGTCAGAGAGAACATATGTCTGAAGGATTGCAAGACTTGCCTGCAATCCTGTTGCTGATGTTCAGTGAGGCTGCCACAAAAGACAACACCATCAACTGATCCATCATCAGGATTCTGAGTGAGCAGGTCTGGGAGAGGGTCACTCTCTTCCTCCTGTCCCTCATCTGTGGCCATGAGCAAGCTCATGTCCTTCCTGTCAACATATGCCTTGAGCCTGTTAACATGGAGCACTCTGAGAGGGCTCCTGGGAGTTCCAAGGTCCACCAAGTAGGTAACCTCTCCCTTTTGCTCAATGATGGTGTGGGGCCCAGACCATTTGTCTTTCAGAGCTGCTGGGGCCACTGGCTCCAGCACCCACACCTTCTGTCCTGGCTGGTACACAGTCAGAACAGCCTTTTGGTCATGCCAAGCTTTTTGAAGTTCTTGGCTGGCCTCAAGGTTTTTGGATGCCTTTTCCATATACTCAGCCATCCTGGAGCGGAGACCAAGTACATAGTCCACTATGTTGGTTGCAGGCTTTTTGAGAGGTCTCTCCCATCCTTCCTTCACCAAACACAGGGGTCCTCTTACAGGATGCCCATACAGAAGCTCAAAAGGGCTGTAGCCAACCCCCTTCTGTGGGACCTCTCTGTAAGCAAACAAGAGGCAGGGGATCAGGACATCCCATCTTCTCCTAAGAGTTTCAGGTAGTCCATGAATCATCCCTTTGAGGGTCCTGTTGAATCTCTCAACAAGCCCATTGCATTGTGGATGATAGGGTGTGGTGAACTTGTAGTTCACACCACACTCTTTCCACATGGCAGTCAGATATCCTGACATGAAGTTTGTACCTCTGTCAGAAACGACCTCCTTAGGGAAACCCACTCTGGAGAACACTCCAACTAGGGCTCTTGCCACTACAGGGGCTGTAGTGGTCCTAAGGGGAATAGCTTCAGGATACCTGGTGGCATGATCCACTACCACCAGTATAAACGTGTGCCCTGATGCTGTCTGGGGTTCCATTGGACCAACAATGTCAATCCCCACTCTTTCAAAGGGAACCCCCACCACAGGTAGTGGTATGAGGGGGGCCTTTGTTGTGCCACCTGACTTACCACTGGCTTGGCAAGTGACACAGGAGCGACAAAACTCCTTGGTA
Organism: Lissotriton helveticus; assembly: GCF_964261635.1. Taxonomy (NCBI): domain Eukaryota; kingdom Metazoa; phylum Chordata; class Amphibia; order Caudata; family Salamandridae; genus Lissotriton; species Lissotriton helveticus. The sequence continues at coordinate 279,630,744 of NC_136058.1, read as the reverse complement.
TTCTCATTCATATGGGGCCAGTGAAAGTGTGAGACTAGCCTGTCCCAAGTCTTTGTCTGACCTAAGTGACCTGCAAGGGGAATCTCATGGGCCAAGGTGAGAAGGAAACCTCTCAGAGACAAGGGGATGACCAGCCTCCTGGTTGAACCAGGCTTGGGGTCTCTTGACTCAGAGTACAGGAGTCCATCTTCCCAGTATACCCTGTGGGCACCTGTGGCATTCCCTGCAGCCTCAGCAGCAGCCTGCTGTCTGAGGGGTTCAAGGGAAGGGCAGCTCAACTGTTCCTTCCCCAGGTCTGCTCTGGAGGGTCCCCCTGAGCCCAGAAACTCAACTTGATCAAGTTCAAGCTCTTTAGGCTCAGTTTCCCTCAGTTCTCTCAGATCAGCCTCCTCAGAGACTTGATCCTCAACCTGGGGCAAGGGGGAAGGCAAAGCCTTACCCTTACTGCTCTTCTTCTTGGAAGGTGTCTGGTCCATCATTTCAGGATCCAGCACCTGTTCAGTGGGGCATTTTCTGGCCTGTGACCTAGTCACAGCAAGCACATGTGCTGGCAAGCCTAACATTTCCATGTGAGTCCTCTGCTCCACTTCTGACCATTGTGATGACTCCAAATCATTGCCCAACAAACAATCAACTGGGAGGTCTGAACTGACTACAACTTTCTTTTGTCCCTTCACTCCACCCCAGGAGAAAGCCACAATTGCCACACTATGACTAGTAGTGACATTGCTGGCATTGGTCACCAGGAAATCAGTACCTGGCATGATCTGTCCAGGGTCCACAAAGTTAGGTGTCACCATGGTGACACTGGCACAAGTGTCCCTATAGGCCTGAGCCATTTTGCCATTAATCAAAGGTGTCTGCCTGTATTTGCCCAAAGTATTGGGACTTATTTCAGGGTACATATCCATATCCCCTGTACAGACAAGGACAGCCTGAGTGAGTGTGCCAACTAAGTTGTCAGACCCCTCAGTACCCAAGGTTAACCCAACTAATGCCTTGGGATGTGCACTACCACTACTGACTGTACTAGGGGGTGCAGTTGCCTTAGGGGCTGTAGTGGCAGGAGTTTGTCCTCCTCTTTTGGTGCACTCACTAAACCAGTGAGATTTACTTTTACAGTACTGGCACCACCTTTTTGACTGGCCTTCTTGAGTCTTCTTCTTCTGGGAAGCCTGACCCCCACCCTCTTTGGTTTGTTGGGGACCTGGTGAAGACTTCTGGTCATTTTGCTCATTCTTAACATTACCCTTCTGGTCTGCTTTCTTCTGACCACCCTGGTTCTGGTTCTGGTTCTGCTTGATCCTTGTCCTGACCCATTTGTCTGCCTTCTTTCCCAATTCTTGGGGAGAGGTCAGATCTGAATCAACAAGGTGCTGGTGCAACAACTGGTTCTGACAATTGTTTAAAATGTGTTCTCTCATCATTAGATTATACAATCCTGTGTAATCTGTAACCTTGCTACCCAGCAACCAGCCCTCCAAAGCCTTAGTGGCACAATCCACAAAGTCAGACCAGTCCTGAGACTGAGTTTTCTGGGTGTCTCTGAACAGCAACCTGTACTGCTCAGTGGTTAAACCAAACCCATCAACCAGTGTATTCTTCAGGACCTGGTGATTGTTAGCATCCTCTACTCTTGTAGTGAGGAGCTTATCTCTACCTTTACCATCAAAGGAGAGCCACAGTATAGCTGCCCACTGACTCTGGGGAATGCACTGCACAGTGCAGGCCCTCTCCAGAGCAGCCATCCATTTCTGGATATCATCCCCTTGCTTAAAGGGGGGCACTATTTTAGTCAGGTGTTTAGTATCTAAACCCTTCTCTCTATCTCTTGGGAGATTGCTGCCACCAGTGGGAGCTAGCCCACTCATCTGCTGCTCTCTAGCAAAGGCAAGCTTCTCTTTGGCCAGGGCAAGTTCTTCCCTTTCAATCCTCAGTTCAGCTTGTCTCATTCTAGCTTCATGCTCTTTTCTCTGAGGGGAAGTAAATCTCCTCTGTGGAGGATTCCTTCTCCCCTGAGAATAGGCATTAGAGTGCAGAGATCTATTGGAGTCCCTAGAAAGAGATCTATCTCTCCTAACTCCAAGGTTAGGCCCACTTCGGGTTAGTACTGGGGGTCCCCCAGATCCTAGCCCAAGTAAGTCTAAGTTGGCCCTGGTTAGCCTTCTGACTACCTCAAGACCTTTGTCTACCTCATCCCCAGAGAGTTCCTCTTGATCCTCCTCCTCAACTGCAGTAGCAATGTTGGGGAGATCTGGATCCCCAGAGGTTCCCTCTAAGGCTGGCATGTTCTCATGTAACTGAGAAAGCTTTCTGGCATCATATGTCTCTAAGAGACCTATCAGAAAGGGAATGGTGGGGTTAGACCCCTGCTTCAGTTTTCTGGAGACACAGATTTGTCTCATCTCCTGGAAACTGAGAGCTGCATATCTTGAAGTGACCTGTGGAGGGTCAACACTGACCAGGGGAGTCTCAGTAGAATCTCCCTGGGTAGACATGCTTTTCTAGTGAGGTGTAAGTGGTGCACTTACCTACACTATATGTTTGCCTACTGATCCCTTGCTAGAGTTGTAGTTTAGGGTGTGCTAGGCCCTAGGAGCTACAACAGCTGGTTCAGTAGAACTCAGAGTATTCTAAGCTAAGTTATATGTACCTTTAGTACTTATGTGATCTTTCACAAGATATTCTTAGGGCATGTGTGGTAAAACAACAGCAAGCTCAAATCCCAACCGCTGCTCACCAATGTGAGAAGTTGGCCTGATGTGCAGTGTTCACTATTCTAGTGATCACTATATATCAGTCCAAACAACCCTTATTGATGATTGGTTGTAAGTCAACCTTATAGACCAGCTATCCTAGTAGCATGGATACGAGCAGTCTAAGGCTAAGACTCTAGAGGGCGTGTTAAGCCAGCTGTTTTACCATCACATTACCCCTTGAACACCCAGTGAAAGGACACCACACAAGTGTTATGAAAATAAACAGTGTATTTATTAGAATCACAACAACCCTGTACTCTTTATGAGGACAGGGTGCTAGGCACACAACAAAACTCTTACGAAAATACTTAAGTTAGCACGTTATACACAAATGCCCGAGGGGCACGAAAAACCATATACTTAAAAAGTGGAATGCGAAATTACTAGCAGGTAAGTACAGTACTAATAGGCTTTGGACTCGCTAGGACTTGACTATAGAATCGTTAGATTACTTCTAGGAGACCTAGGGGACTCGGGTGCAGAGTGTGCACTCTCACGCGGGATGCGGGACAAAGTCTATGGAAGCTAGTAAAGGCAAAGTTAGTGTTCACGGGCGAACCCGACCTGGTAGGAAGAAAACGACAGTGGATCCTGACCCTAGGATAGTGAGGCTATGCTGGGACACCGAAGTGCCGAAGTTACCTAGCCCAGGGGCTGCAGCTGCATAGGTCTGAAAAGACGTCGGGGATCTCGTTGCCGGACCAGGAGCCTGGAAGAAGGAAGTTGCTGGCAGGCGACCAGCGAAGAAAAGTTCGATGGATCCAAGCCTGGATCGAGGAAGAAGAAACCTGAAAGCAGAGGGGACCAAGTTCTTGAATCACTAGCCAGTGATTAAGTGGGCACCAGGATGGCACCGGGCGAAGTCACCTCGACTAGGTGAGTGGGCGACGCTGGCTCTGCAGATCTCACGGACCAGGAGGCGGTGTCGGCGACCAGGATGGAGAGGCGAGCTGTCCCACGATGGATGAAGCTGTCGGCGTCGAAGTTACCCAGGATTGGGCCACAAGCCTTGGCTAATTCAAGCCCACGCGGTGGACTCAAAATGGCGTCTTGAGTGGACCAGGAGGGTCCGGGGTGCTCCTCTTTTGGAAGGGAGCAAGGGCCAGCCTGGAGCAACCAGACCAGCAGCGGAAATGTCGTCGGGCGTCGTTCAGAAGGCCACAAGCCAGCGGGCTAGTAGCCAAACAACGCGGTGAGCAGCAAAAAGCAGAAGGGCCCCACGCAGATCGTGGAGATGCTGGGAGGCTGCACTTCGGTGCTGGAGCTGCTCCGGGTCGGGGCTTCTCGGACCCCAAAGCACTCACCAGGAAATTACTCGGCGGGCTTGCTGGAAAGAAGTCGTGCAGTCTTGCAGATGGCCGGTCCCTCGAGGTCTCGTCGCACCCACGGTTCTCAGCTGGGCTGTAGAGGTGGGTAGAGGTCAGAGGTGCCAGGGAAGCCGGTTCTCGTCGAGCTGGGCAGTCTTGATCCGGAGGAGAGACTTGCAGCAGACCGCAGTGTTCTTAAGATGGTGCCTGCGGATGCAGGGTGACTACTCCTTAGTCACAAGGGAGAAATCTTAGGAAGAAGTCTTGAGTTCCTTTCGTGGAAAGTAGTTTCAGGATTCAAAGATGATCTGATTTGGAAGGGGGCCAGTTCCTACCTTTATCCTGTAAAAAGGGGCTGGCACGCGACTAAGTCCTGCCCTAGGGGTGGGACTAGGAGGGGGGTGGTTACACCCACTTCCTTGGCGGGCTTTTCCCCAGCACAGGGTCTGGAGTGACCCTGGAACTGGTTCCAGCCAGCCTATGCACAGTGAGCACCGGGGTGCCACGTGCAGTCACCTTCCTCTAAAGCCCTGCCTACCTTCAATACACAAAACCCTGTCTGGGACGGTGCTGGCACCGCCCCTGGCAGGAAACCCTTTGTCCTTATCTCCTGCTCTGGGAGGACTCCCAGCAGCAGGAGGGCAGACTTGTGTCTCGGTGGCAGCATCCATTTTGTGGAGCTGAGGCTCTGTTTGACTTTAACCGGGGTTAGGGGTTACATACATGTCGTGTCCCTCTAGAAGGGTGGAATGCTAACCCCGTCGCCAGAATTGGCGAGGGGTTAGTATTCCAATTCGTATGACACCTTACTCGACATGTTTTGATAAAGCGATACCAGAGTTGGCATATAACCGCGAGGATTATAATGCACTTAAGAGTATATGGTATGCGATATCATGGAAACGGCTAAGGGATGGATCCCGAAAGCCGCAGACAGGCTCAGCTCATGCCAGAGCACCATCTCACACGATTCCAAGCACTCTGCCTTCAGGATTGTTAAGGCCTGCCATAGGAGTGACTGATAGGAGATCTGTGTGTCCATTTTAGGGTTAGGTATAGGTATACTATATCTACAGCAAAGGGTGAGTACACCACCTTGCCCCAGCTGTCGTGCAGCCAGTTGTGTCAGTTTAGTTAGTCAGCCCAGGGGTGGCATAATACATGCTTCAGCCCCTGGGAGACTTCTGGGTACACCTCAGCCCTGGGTACAGGGACTTGGAGAGGGCCCAGTGCCAATTCAGTACCTGAGTACAATTTGGATAGAGAGAACAGCTAGGCTGTGGGTCTGATTAGCAGGCCCGCAGCCAGGGAAAGTCGTAAACCAGTGCAGCAAAAAGCAAAAATCTGGGTGATCATAGGATTGCAGACCCTACTCTCCTACAGGTTCCAAGTCGGCGCCAATCATTATCAATACACAGTACTGCCATTCGGGCTGAAGTCTGCGCCCAGGACATTCTCGAAGTGCATGGCAGTGGTAGCTGCACACCTGAGGAAGAACAAGGTGTTTGTCTACCTGTACCTGGAGGATTGGTTGATCAAGGCCTCCTCTTTCTCGGAAGCTCAAGCGCACTTCCAGAAGGCGTGCGTTCTCTTGAACAAGCTAGGGTTGCACATCAACATGTCCAAGTCTGTCCCGACTCCGGTCCCGTGCATACAGTACGTGGGAGCCTCCATCGATACGCTGTCAGCAAGCGTGTCTCCTTCGGACGAGAGGCGATTATCATTCCTTTGGAAGGCTCAGGCTTTTATGACCGCTCCATCTACAACAGTGAGGACAGTGTCTTCTCTACTTGGGTCGATTGCCTCTTGTATCTCCCACACGCACGGCTGCACATGAGACCATTGCAGGAGTGCTTGGAGGATCAGTGGGATCAGAGGAAAGGATCTTGTGACGACAAGATACGACTGTCTCTGCATGCTCTTCAGTCTCTGAAGTGGTGGTGTTCAGCGGATAATCTCCTCAGAGGGGTTCCCTTCCACAAGGACATTCCCACACAGACTATCGTGACGGATGCGTCTCTCCACGGCTGGGGGGCGCTCTCCGGAGACTTACAGATACAAGGAACATGGTCCCAGATGGAGTCCACGTAGCACATCAATTTCCTGGAACTCAGAGCTGTTCACTTGGCACTGAAGGCCTTTCATCCGTCCTTCCAGACCAGCTCTCTGCTTGTACAGACGGACAATACGACCACGATGTATTACCTCAACAAGCAGGGGGGCTCGAGATCACGCACTCTGTCACAGGAGGTGCAGGCGATCTGGCGCTGGCTTATAGCCAGAGGACTGACGATAACGGCTACCCATCTACCAGGTGTGCAGAATGTTCAGGCGGACGCACTGAGCAGACTGATTCAGGAAAACCATAAACGACGAAGTACTAGGAGAAGTCTTCGCAAGGTGGGGGACTCCAGACGTAGATCTGTTCGCCACCGCCGAAAACAGCAAATGCCGAGACTTCGCCTCCAGGTACTACCAGCAGGGGACGCTGGGGAATGCGCTATGGATCAACTGGTCGAACAGCTTTCTGTACGCTATTCCACCCATTCTCCTGATTCCGGTCGTGCTCGTCAAGCTGTATCAGTCCAGGGCGCGGATGATCCGGATTGCTTCGGAATGGCCCAGGCAGTGGTGATTCACGGACCTGCTTCACCGGTCTCTCCTTCCTCGCATACGGCTGCCGTGCCGGCCGGACCTTCTCACGAAGTTCGGGGGCAGATGGTGCACCCCAACCTCTCGTCTTTGAGTTTGGCGGCATGGCTCCTGAGATAGTGCAATATGGCCATTTGAATATTCCTGAAGATTGTATGGACATACTGAAGGAGGCTAAGCGACCTTCCTCTAGGAATTCCTATGCTTACAAGTGGAAGAGATTCTGCATCTGGTGCAAGTCCAAGAACTTTGATCCAACGACATGTAAGGAAGATGTCCTCCTTCCGTATCTTCTACATTTGGCGCAGTCTGACCTTAATATCCATTCCATTAAGGTTCATCTCGCTGCGCTGACTGCCTACAGGAAATGCCCTTCACAGACTTCCTTCTTCCAGATCCCTGTGATCAAGGATTTTTTGGAAGGCTTGAAGAAAGTGTTCCCTCCTGTCCGGCTTCCTTTGCCTTCATGGGAATTGAATGTGGTGCTGTCCAGATTGATGAAGGAGCCTTTTGAACCTATTCATAAGGCTTTGTTGCAGCACCTGTCCTGCAAGGCGGCGTTCCTCGTGGCCATCACATCGGCCCGCAGGGTGAGTGAAATTCAGGCGTTATGTTGCCAAGAACCTTATACTGTATTTCATGCTGCTAAGGTTGTTACGCGTACTCACCCTAAATTTCTTCCAAAGGTTATATCTGATTTCCATGTTAACCAGACCATAACTTAACCTACGTTTTTTCAGAATCCCTAATCTCCAGCGGAAAGGTCTCTGCATTCCCAGGATTTTAGGAGGGTGTTGAAATTTTATCTGGATAAAACCAAAGATATTCGTAGGTCAGACCAATTGTTTATCAATTATGGATCAGTCAGGACCGGTCTTGCTACCTCTAAACAGTCCATCTCCAGGTGGATTGTGTCCTGTATACAATTGTGTTACCAGAAGGCTCATTCCACCAGGGGCAAAGCTGCCACGACTGCTTTGCTACGTAATCTTCCAATTGCAGAAATCTGCAAGGCGGCCACTTGGAAGTGGGTCCATACCTTTGCTAAGCATTACTGTCTGGACACTGATGCCAGGACAGACGCTCAGGTTGGGCAGGCTTCGCTGCGAAATCTGTTAGCACTGTAGTGGTGTTATTTCTCTTGTCTCCACCGCCGCTTTGGTGTGGGGATTGGCTTGCCATTCTATTCACTAGATTATGACTATACACAGAGATCCCCTACTACAGAAGGAGTAGTTTCTGTTCTGTAACTCCAGTTCTGTAGTAGGGGTATCTCTGTTATAGTCATAAGCGCCCGCCCTCCTCCCTGGTGGAGAGAGATATTCATGTAAGGAATGCTACAGGTCTGGCGTGTTATGCCTTCAAAAAGAACTGAAAGTAAAAGGGACCTGCAGTGCATTCTGGGATACTGAGAGAGTTCTGGAAAGTTCTCTTAAAGGCACAGTATCCTGTTCTGAGCCACATAATGGCAGCCTATGGCGCTTGTCTGTCCACTCCTTCCTCTCTATCATTCCAGAGGGTTTTACTGGTAAAGGCAAATTTTTCTACGTGGAGAAATCTGGACAGGCTGTGCTGTTTGTGGATTTTTGGTGGAATTTCTAGTTGAAGTACTGGACAGTGTAGCCTGTGGATATAGGCTGCATTATCTGTCTTTAAATTCTCTTAAGAGTCTGTGCAGTTCTGCATTTTTTGACAATTTAAGAGATTATTTTTGATTGCTCTGGGGTCCATGCACATGGGCGGGACTATTCACTAGATTATGACTATAACAGAGATACCCCTACTACAGAACTGGAGTTACAGGACAGACACTACTCCTACATGTTTATACAAAGCAATACACAAAGATAGGTACATATCTACATTGAAAATAAATGCTTATATACAGAGGGACACATACATAGGGTAGATATTTATGAATGGGAAAATGGGCAGCATTATTGGCCCTGGTCCTGACCAGTCGTGAACAGGCTCAAACAGCCACTCACCCTTGTCCTTTCCGCCCTTAACAGGCTCAAACAAGCACTCACCCTTGTCCTCTCCACCCTTAGCCTCGACGCCCGGGCTGAGACACCCTAAGCCTTGGCCATTTATAGCCCTGGTAGTCAGGTGACCCCTTCAGCCAATGGGAACCCTAGCCCTAACACTATCCAATCACAACTCTAGCCCTAAAGTCTAGAACCAATAGGAGACCAGGACCTTGCAGCCAATCTTAGCCCTAGTCTAAGCACCCAATCAGTTTCAAAAACCCTGATCTCTTCATCCAATAGTGACCCTAGCCTTACCAGTAGTCCCAACCCTAGTCCAAGCAACCAATGGCACAGGAAGCCTTAGTCCCTACTTCCAATAGAAAGCCTAACCCTAGTCCTAGTCCCACATCTAGTCCAGCAACGAATAACACCAGAAGCCCTAATTGCTACTTCCAATTAAAGGACGAACCCTAGTCCAAGTCCCACCCTAGTCCCAATAACACAGGAAGCCCAAGTCTCTACTTCCAAAGAAATCCTAGGCCCAACCCAACATTGATTGAATCACAGACCCCGAAACCAATCGGAACCCTCAAATACCCAACCAATTAGGACACTAACCCAAATCCAATAGAAACATCAGATACAACCACCAATCAGTGTGCACATGTACCAAACAATATCAGACTACATAAGGTCCCAGCTACCTCAGACAAGGTTTGCTGGCCAGGGAGTTGGAAGCTGCTCCTCTATTCATAAATCTCCTAGGAGACAGGCAGACTCAATCCACACTTTGGACTTCTGCAGGTAAGGCCCTAACAAACTTGTCCTCTAACAACACTATTTGTATAAAGCGTTACTCCTTGTCCTGGCCAAAAAACGAAGTGCACAGTCCCTATTAAAAACAGTTTAAATTGCTTACGGCAGAATACTGCTGTCTTAAGGGGGAAGAAGGGGGGGCTGGTTTCACTGACTTGTTAACACAAAATAGTCGCTGTGGGTACACTGCTTAACATCCAGGTCTTATCCAGAGCAAAGGAGACATTTGGAGGGAAAACTGATAGTCACGGGGAATGAGAGGGAAAAACTACAGAGTTTGGACTGTAAATCCCACAATTCAACAGTTTAAATGGAAGAAGTCAGGGGCAGGAAAAACCACAAGTTTAAACAAAGAAAATTGGATAAATTATGCAATCCCTTGCAGGTTAAAACTACTTTTCTAAACTGTAACAACCTCAGGCAAAGACAGGTAAATACATTTAAAAAGAACAAAATAAGATGATGCAATCACAGATAGGGAAAATCGTGTTTTAAACTTTTTTAGGAAAGAGACAGTACTAGTCTGTCTCCTTAACACTTCCTGGACACTGCTCACTGCTCACTGCAATTTGGGCACCGGTAGGCTGCAACTCACAAGATGGGGGAGAATAATTTGGGTGCACCCAGCAAAGCCTTAAGGGGCCTGGGCAGGTGTGAGAGGAGGGCTCCGATTTGCTTGGAGCTGGGAAAAACCAATAGCAGTCCTAGGTCTGCTGGCCTGGGGGTGGGGCTGGGACTGGGGAGATGCTCTATTCAGAGATCTCCTAGGAGAGACAGGCTCAATCCACACTTTGGTAAGCCCCTAACAAACTTGTCCTCTAACAGCACTATTTGTATAAAGCTTTACTCCCTCTCCTGGCCAAAAAACAAAGTGCACAATTCCTATTTAACACAGTTTACAGCAGATTATTGCTGTCTCGGGGAAAGTTTCACTGACTTGTTAAGACAAAATGGTCGCTGGCTGCACAACTAATGTTCTTTGAAAGGAGGCTTTATGCCAAGAGGCGACATCCCTCATGAAGGAGCTGCAAGAATACTGCAGCACCAAAATACTTCTCATGTGGGCCACTCTTTGAGTACATGTTCTTCCAACCATACACAACGATGTTATACAAGTGCCGGCATATCTACCTCTTACTCATAAGTACGGCGCGTCTATGCCTAGCTTACTAACAGCAACACTCTCATCGCTCATGACTTAACATCAGTTAACCCTTAGACTACACAACCAACTCACAACAGTCTTAAACCCAAGAGTGGAGCGAGATGTGCTGCAGACCACACCTGAAGTAGGAGGCAACGTGCAAATACAACTACACCCCTTAACACATCCCTAACTAACAGCAACCCTCTCATCGCTCATGACTTAATATCAGTTCACACTTAAACTACACAACCAACTCACAACAGTCTTACACCCAAGAGTGGAGCGAGATGTGCTGCAGACCACACCTGAAGTAGGAGGCAACGTGCAAATACAACTACACCCCTTAACACATCCCTTACGAACAGCAACCCTCTCATCGCTCATGACTTAATATCAGTTCACCTTTAAACTACACAACCAACTCACAACAGTCTTACAACCAAGAGTGGAGCGAGATGTGCTGCAGACCGCACCTGAAGCATGAGGCAACGTACAAATACAACTACAGCACATAAACAGACACCTTAACACATCCCTTGCTGCAGTGGCGCTTTTGGCGCCACTGCAGCAATGCTGCTTCCTATCATGCAAGCAAAGGGCCCGCAGAGGGGACAGGACTGGACAACAAGAGGAAGCGACTACTCCCGGCAGACTCGCAGGCCATTTCTCCTTCCTTAATTTCACATTGTCACATCCCCTGGTATTGATGCCTCCTATATGTCCATGAGAGGTTGATGCATGGCTTCCCGCCACATGAATGACAATGTTAATACATAAATAAATGGAAAATATTCATTAAGAGCCAGTCCCGGAGACAGCTCTGCCATGGATGGCCATGTCTGGCACGAAGAAGCAGCATGTCAAGATGCAGTGATCAGTAGAACCCTGACAACTTGTTAAAGTATTGGAAGAAATATCAGAGCACTTCACATAATAAGCTGCATAGACAGAGGATAAGTGATGAATTATAACAAAAAATGAAATCATCCGAGGCTTAAGAAAAAAGAGTGCTGAGTTTGCATTCTATACAACTCCTGGTATTTTGCAGCTGCAAACATCTTTAGGACTGGGCACGTTTGGAGAGCACATCACTCGGGCCTGCTGCCCTCTCACGTGCAATGTTGGAGGGATGCTTTGGCTGATAGTGACCAGCGTTCCGACTGGAGGCAAGCAGCTTCGGGCCATTATATTAGAAATCTGTAGCCATTAGAAAGGTGAAGGTGGTGGCTGTCTGGAGAGACCCTTACAAGCGGTGATAGGCGAAACGTACATTTTTCTGTTAATAGTCCAAGTTTCCAATGTCTCCCATTAACACATGGCGAGGAGGGCTCACACTGACACGTTCAACTCTGCTGCCTATGGACCCAGTGAAAATAATCGTTGATGCAAAACCCCTGCTAGAATGAAACTCATGATGGTAGTTTACGTAAATAAACTTAAGAAACCAAAACGCAACAATTTGTGATATAGTATTTTACCAAACCAACAGCACACTAGCAGCATTTTGTTTTTCCGTCACAGAAAATCGCTTGATAATGCATTGCAATATGAGACTTACTAGGGTTTTGTGCTATTTTCACTCAAGGCAGGTTTAAAGACATGATCTAGCACTAGATGTTTTCAATGTGAACATTTTCTTCGTGTTGATGTATCTTTTTAAATTTGGCAGCAAACTTGTTATTGTTCCTGTTTTTGATTGGTGGAGGGGGGGGGGGGAGAAACACATTCTATTATGTGTTCTGGTCCACGGTTCGATCCCCGGCTCCGGCGGCAGGTTAGCCCAGCACCATGTGACTCTGGGCAATAGCTCGCTTAATCTTCCCGACGGCCCCCAGCGCCTAGAGGCCCTTACGGGTGATTGTGCGCTTTACAAATGTGGACTTTACTTTACTTCTGACATTGTACTCATTGCAATTTTAAGTCCCGATTTGCTGTCAGTCTCCGTTAATAATAATTTGTTTATAATTTGGGTCTTCTGCAGATTTAGCAAATTTGTAGGGTGGTGTAATATTGGCAGGCTGTTGGGGCGGGTAGATTGATGTCACACCATCACACCATGGCTCTAAACATTGTCAGTACTGTGCATTGCTGTTACCTAGGGTGCTCGGAGAATGGCCAATCACTGATTACAAAATAGGGGTGAGGACTCTCCACAGCACTGAGGAAGGCGTCCTAGACTATAATCCAACTAAGGGCAGAGGGCTTTCATCTCAAAAGTGGCGATAATCCTAAACTGCTTTCCAGAGAGAAACTATAGTGATACTTTCATTGTGTTCTCCTAGACTCCTTGAATCCTGTTCCTATATCCGTCACGATGCCTTAAGGTAACTAAAAAACCACCTGGGTCTTACAAAGTCAACTGTACGTTAATATCCTGTGCCAGGGCTTGAGTAACACCAACACCTACTCGCATGACACTGAGCCCCTCATGCATTTGATATTTCTTGGGTAAAACACATGATCCAACAAGTTCTGAGTCTGCTCCTTTTGGAACCACTGTCAAATTAGTCTTGTGTCGCTGAAATGAACTTAGTAGATGTCCTTGATCAGTTCACCCAGGCCAGATAAGTATTAAAAAGTACCGGATTGTTTCCTGCCTTTAGTAGAATATCAGATTATCTCAAATTCACCATAATCAACAGAGCGTACCTAGGGCCACCATGGATTCCCCCACTCGTAACTCCTTGGGTGAGCACATGGGAGGTCGGGAAGCAGCCTGGGTCGCGCTTCCTGTTACCGGTCTCATGATTCTCGAGGAGGGGACAGAAATAAGGACGTTGAATGCCTGACTGGGGAGTTGCTTCCGTCCCCGTTATTGCGATTTGAGCTATTTAGGTCGGTCTAAACCTGGACTCCCCCTTTCATTTTGCCCTTGCGAAGACTGGTCCAGAATTAAACAGCGGGCAGGGTTGCTGATGGCGCAGACACCCATCCAGCCCTTTAATATGGAAGTGATTAGGGTTTTGAAATCTAAGGACTGTTCTCGGCAGAATAGCAACAGCAACATTGTCTTCTCAATGATAGAGGAACTCTCCATCCGATACTTCCTAGGTCAGTACGGAGGTAAAGGGGCACAATCCTTATCCTGAAAAGGACATTCACGCTGGCTTGGGCGCTTAAGCATGCAGTTCACATGTGTAGTGTATCGGGCTGTAGCCCCTGGTCTCACATCCTGGGGCTCAGGAGGCAGTCTGGTGTTGGTAGAGTGGGACCATTGCAGGTGGTCGAGGGTACAGAGAGCTGCGACTGCCCCTCAGGGATACAGGTGGATTCACCTGTGTGGTCCAAGTAGGATGAAGGGTAGCAAGTCTGTAGTGCTAAGACGTATTCAGATAGTGACTAACTGTGCATTTCTGTATGTATCATTCATTCTTACTCAAGACTGTTTTGATGGATGTGCTGACCTGGATATATTTTAATTTTTTTAGTTATTGTCTTCTGATGTTATATTTTAATCTTCCTTGATATTTAATAATGCGTTCTGATTTGCTGTAAATAAACATGACCTAAAACCCATGGCACTTTCTGGAGTAATGACTTGATTTGTTTGGGCGGTTGGGGGAGGGGTCACGACTGAGGGGTCTCTCGGTCCTACTGTGCACTGCACTGCACTAGTCCACCAGCTCTGCTCTTACTAATGTGCTTCCAACTCAGTAAAAGGTTGCTTTAGGTACAAAGAAAACCTACTTTATATTTGGCATCAAGCTTGGTAAAGTCTGGTGTATTCTACTGCTCTTAACTTGATATCACTACAGAACAGTGCAGAAGCAGGTCACATCAACTGTACAAATATCCCTAACATAACAAGAGTACCTATAGAGTGAAGAGATGCTGGACAGTCCCCCACACCACTGACGATGGATCTGTTCATAATCTTTCATAATTGTAAAGTATTGCAAGGTAGCGTATTGAGTAACTGTGGTTACAGGAGGGGCAATATTGTTCAGGAAATGTACAGTAACATGCTCAGTGATGTTTTCATTTGTTAATAATAGTCATGACATTTGAATTAGCTAAACATTTCTAGTGGGGTTTCGATATATCGTATGTTGACAAACTGTAATACACTTTATTTTCTCACAATAAATATTTGAAACTACAAAGACTAGGCAGATTTTAGGAAGGAAACTGACAACTTTAGATATATTTATTGGATGTCCCTTTATTATCTTGTTGCTATTACTTTCTTAAATAAAATATTTTATATTTCAAACTTAGTGATTATGTAATTGGAAGATAGACTACTGGATTTACCTGAATCGTGGAAAACCAAGATTCTATAAGAGGCTCTGCTGATGGTCTGGTCTCACATTTTAGGATCTTCCTGTCCCCTTCAAATGCAGTCCGAACTCTTGGAGTCCTCTTCATTACAGGCCGCACAAGTAAATACTGGAATGTTTATTTTTATTTTTAGCCCTGCTACATTTGGGACATACTTCGGGTTCTACAAACTCAAGCTGGTTTGACTTCATCCTATTGGTTGGACCTTCATGCAACGATTATTAAAGTAAAGGTTGCTATCTTCTTGGCAAACAACGGGACTACAAAGAGTACAAAACTTTGGCCTCTGGCTCATCCTCCCTCTGAGATCTTCTGATCATGCCAATAAAGGATTGAATTCAAATCCCTTAGCATACATAAATATCCGGCCAACCCGGGTTAGCTTGCTCAACTATGGCTCCCAACACCGTCTGAGTGGTCCGAGGAATACAGATGCAAGGGGCTGGTCTCTACACACTCAAGGCTCTGGGGATCATGCCCATTGCAACGTCGCCTTAATACTCACATAAGACTATTCTGCAAACAGTTAATGACTCACCTCTTTGACTAAGCGTTTAGTTTCCAAGTAACGTGTGTTCTTCCCACTGCATTTTCCTTATATAACGTAACTTAGACAAAATAACAAGTACATTAATAAGTGAATTCTTTTAAAAGCATGTTTTTTAAGTGCATTGGTAAAATACTAGTAGTATGTTTTCCAGAATATTTCATTCTTGCAGCTTTTTTAAAAGGATAAACGGTTTCACCTACGACCCTAAAATGTTGCTCTTGCACACTGATCGTTGTTGGTGTTTTCTCTTTCATGTACTTCTAGAGAAGTGATGGCAAAGAAAGGGAGGGTATGTTCTGTGTGAGAATAGTGCAATGAATAGAGGGATATATTTTTTTTTAAAGTGAAAACTCGAGAGGGTGGGAGGGAGAACTGTTAAACAAATCATCATCATGCTATCAAACACGTTCAAAATAAGATTGATGCTTTCTGATCCCGACAAGCCCACACAATCCAACATTGTCTGTATTTGCTGGTACTTATAGCAAACCTAGCTTTTAGGCAACAGGACAATGTACAAGAGAATGGGAGGAGATAATGTAGTGAATGGGTTTTAGATGGGGGGAAATTGTTAAATAAAATGTGACTAGGTAGATAGAAGTTCAGTCGATGGTTGATGTAAGATGGTGCTTGATCATGTAGATCTTTGTAGACGTTCATGAGGATCTTGAACTGGCATCTCTTCTGGATGGGGAGCTAGTGGAGGTTTCTGCGGTGGGGATGGAGTGGGTCAGTTTGGGGAGTTATAGGATGAGTCTGACTGCAGCGTTCTGTATGGTCTGGAGTGTTTTGAGGAGCTGGGTGGAGATGCCGGAGTAGAGAGTGTTGCCATAATAGAGGTGGCTGGTGATGGGGGCCTGAGTGATCAGTCTTTCTGGTGTTGACTGGAATCCATCTGAAAATTCTGCAGAGCATGCAAAGGGTGTGGAAGCAGGCGAAGGTTGCGTGGACTTGTCATTTCATGGTCAGTTCCCTGTTGAGGATGATGCCTATGTTGCATGCATAGTCTGTTGGTGTGGCTGTATGTCCGAGTTCTGCTGGCCACCAGCTGTTGTCCCAAATGGAATTGTTCTTCCTAAAGATCAGTATTTCTGTCTTGTCAGAGTCGAGTTTGAGGATGTTGTCTCTCATCCTGTTGGCTACGTTGGTCATGGCATCACAGAAGTTGGTTTTGGCTTAGGGGGGCTCGTCGGTGAGCGAGAGGATAATTTGAGTATCATCAGGCAAAGAGAATATGTTGAGTCCATGGAATCTGACGATGTCTGCAAACTGGGGGGTCATGTAAGTATTGAACCGGGTGGGGGCGAGGGATGATCGCCGCAAATGAAGTCTTTGGGTTTGGAGGTTAAAGGAGCAGATGGATGCTCTGTGTGCGACATGTGATGAAAGAGGCAATCCACTTGAGGGTGTTTTGCTGTATGCCAATGTTGTAGAGTCGGTCAATGAGGGTGTGGTGGGATACTGTTGAACGCAGAAGGGAGGGCGAGGAGGATCAGGGCCACAGTTTCTCCACGGTCGTGGAGAGATTTGATATAGTCTGTCGTAGCGAACAGCATGGTGTCATTGCACGAAATCCTGATTATGAGGCGTAAAGTAGACAGTTTTGTTCCAGGTATTTGGTAAGTTGGTGGTTGATGGCTTTTTTGAGTACTTTGGCCGGGTAGGGGAGCAGGGAGATCTGTCAATCATTTTTTAGATCGGGTCGACAGAGGGTTGTTTTTTTTAGGAGGAGTCTGACCTCTGTGTGTTTCCATCTGTTCAGGGAGGCTGCTATGGAGATGGAGGTGTTGCTGATGCTGTTGAGTTGTATGGTGATTGGGTTGGATCTGAGGTTGAAGAGACGGTGGGGGCAGAAGTCAGTGGGCTCCCCGGAATGGATGGAAGATATGATGGCCATGGTGGTCGGAGACCAGGTGGTGATAGTTAGGCTGGTGTGCGCTGGTTGGTTGAGGTTGCGCGCCGTGGGTTGGGGGTCAAAATTGTTGCAGATGGTGGCAGTCTTGCTTTGGAAGTAGTCCGAGAGGATGTTGCAGAGTTGTGGATGGTATCTGTGGCTGTCAGGTCGGTTTGGGTCTAGAAAACATAACTTTTAAGTGACTTGCCTAGAGATCAGCATAAGGCTGGGGAAGTACTCTCTTGAGAGAGAGAGATACAGAAGACTTCTTATCTCAACAGTATGGCTCAAGTTTGACCAGAATTGTGCATAAAGTCTGAGCTACTATTGAGAGCGAGAAATTGTTTTCTACTTACAAATTTCAGATTACCATTAATTACGTTGGCACACAGTGGACATGTGGTTTATGGTTCTACAAATAGGTTGGTACGGTAAAGGTTTTGGTGGCCATCATGGGATGGCCAAACCAATTAATATATATGTCTTCAATTGTAAGGAATGTTTTCTTTCCAATATGCATTGGCGCACCTCAGATACTGCATTGTGCCTTGTGGAGCTACCTGAAAGACCATGAGAGAAGGTAACTGTTGATTTTAAATGGCATTTTTTGGCTCGTTCTTTAGGGGAGAGTTATATGTTTTGTTTAGTTGACTACTTTTCTCATAGTATCTATTTAAGATTTTTAAGCGCAACTACCACAGAGGCAGTAATTATGTTTTTGAGCAGTGTATTTACCATTGAAGGTATTCCCAAATAATCAATATCATATACAGGAGTTCTTCATCAACCAGGTGATGTTGTTTTTGACAGAGAATGAGATTAAGAAACAAATATAGGCTCACTTTATAGTCCCCACACGATAGTCAATAGAATACAAAAAAAAAGGATTTGCAAACAGCCTTGACTAAGTACTTGGATGCTGATGCATTTTTTACGCGCCATTCAGTAACTGGGGTTAGGCCATTTACTATGGCCAGGTGCCACTGAGCTCCAGCCCTTCCCATAGAGTGACCCGGATCCCCCAACTGTCATCCAGCATTCCCTGCTGCGACAGACATCGCAAAACATCACTTTGAAACCTTTGGGTTAGGGGTCGTAAACCCCCGCTGTATTAATTATGTTAACAAAACAAAAAACATAAAAAATGCACTGAAATAATTTCGCAGATTTATATGCAGAAACACCATAAATCAGAGACATGATTATTTTCAATTTTTAATACATGGCTAACCTTAACATAGACTCTAATACATAGCCATTCCTAATCATATCTAACATTGTCCGTGCGTATCCAGCGTTGAGCCTATGAGTGAGATCATGACTAGTGAACCTCTGAGGGGCCCACCTCCTGAGAATACCTTCCCACAGTAATTTGTGCAGGAGGCCCATCTGCCACCAGGTTACCTACCTCGGGCACCCCCATACACCCCCTGGGAATACCTCCCCAGAGTAACTTGTGCAGGAGGCCCGTCTGCCCACCAGGTTACCTACCTAAGGCACCTCCATACACTGCCATTATTCCTCCAAGGGCCTGTGCAAGCTTGGCGCCCACGCACCCATGTGGGGATTGGCGATAAAGGCCTGTTGGGTGCGTGTACTCCCACACCCCCCACAGCACTGCCTCTAGCTGATTTGCTGCAAGCACTTCCTAGAGGGCCCTGTGAGATCTCTGCCCCACCTATCGGAAGTAAGAGGATGCCTTCTATGGACCCAACGTGCCCTATCAATCATGACCTTATCCGCCGACCTAGTGATGAAAAGCAGCGTGACTCCCAAGACTTTCGATGCCGCTTGGTGCAAACCACCTCTAATTCACCTTAATATTTAGCTATCAAAATAACGAGGCAGGCTCTGGAAATTGGAAGGCGAAGAACAAGTTTATTGCTCTAGAGGAGAGTACATCACATCGGACACCGGGGCTATCGTCAGGAGGTGCTCTAACTGCATCTCTGTGGCATGGCCTTTTATATGCTTTTTCGTCAGTTTATTACATGGTCAAACATTCCTGGCATCAGTTTATTGCATAGTCAAACATCCTTGGAATCCCCGCCTCAAGCAAGTTCCCACACAAACCCAGCAGCAATCGTCCCTCCACCCAGATCTAACAGATGATCGCTATCACGCAGCTGGATATTCCGACAGGATCTAAAAGTACGTGGGATCGGTCAAATCTAAGGGTTCGTGTCTTTGATTAGATCAGGCCCCTTTGTTGGTGAAACAAGCCCTGCCGTGTGCGGGTAATACACTATGTCCACAGGGGTTGGTTAGTGCCTGGGACCGGATTGAGTGGCCAGGTGCAGGGAAGTGACTCCGGGGCATTGTCATGCTGACAAGGTTTTATGACCCTGGTACATGTGTTCAGGCTTGGTCAGAACACGGGGGGATGATAGCGAGGTTGGGTGACTCACAGGTGACCAGCAGAGTATGAAATGGCCGCGATGTCTAAAATGGTTGCTGCTTACGCGCACGTAAAGGCCCTCACTAAGCAAGATGGCGCCGGTAATGTTAATATTTGTCGTTTTATTTTCTACAGTCCTCCCTTTGAACATAGTCCAGCCAGCTTGCTAGTCTATCTCAATGTCCATAATATCCTGTATCTCTCTATCGTTTATTACTCTCATCTTCGTGAGCTCAGTGTCCATAGTCTTAGGGTGCAAGGAGTTCAGGCAAATAGAACACAAAAGTGGTATACAGCGTACATCCAAACAACAATCACATATTGTCAGAGAAACATTGATATTTTCCAACTCCAGTCCTTCGAGATGTCTCATTGCTAAACATGTAGTTGGGCTGATTATTGTAGTTTTTACAAGCAGGCAGAACACAGACAGTAGGAGAAGAAGATCATTATTAGTACAAACAGCATTGTCAATAACTTATGCAGTGAGGGTAACGAACTGGGAGATGGTGTATAAGCAATAAATTATTTGTAACACAAAAACCATTTTATCATACTAATTTTGTCAAAGGATAGGGACCATTGCGTGCACTTTAGAAAACTGGACTGTGGAGGGGGGGGGGGGGCAAAACTAATAAGTATATTCATTATGGTAACTGGTGTTGTATAATCCTTGTGATACAGTTTACTTTTTCTTCCATATGGTATGACATTCCCATGCTATCATTAATACAATTGCAAAAACAACAGCTGATGGACATAATGCAGAACAATGCCATACATTCACCCCAGTACAGAGATCTGGGCCTAAATCCATCGTGTTTTTGTTGCACTCCACACCACCCCAGTTCAGACATTTTTATAATACAATGACACTATGAATGCAAGTGATGTAGAATTTCACAGACAAAAAAAACGTTTTCTTGTCCATTTGGGGCATAATGAATACAAGGTGATTGGGAGAGAAATGTAATCTAATATAATCGGTGGTCAGGGCATTAGTAGCTTTTCTTTCCAGTGTCTTTTTACAGTGAGCCATCACTGGTAGGCTCCCATTGTTCATCTTAGCATTGGCGCTGTTGAGCACCGGCAATGGAGCTATGCGTCCAGCTCGGATCCACATTCCTCGTTGCAGGGCACGGTCGTTCTTTCTCTGTGATCACAATCCCTTTTCCCTGTTTACTAACTAATCTATCGCTGGTACCTTAGACAGGGTACCCACACCTTATTCTTTATCCGTGAAGTCCATCCCTACTAACCCTATCCTATCTTGGTGTAGTGTTCCTCCATCAAGTTGATAAAAACCCCATGTGAAAAAGGGGGGTTTGAGGGAGCCAAAGTAAGAGAGAGTGGAGTGGGGTCAGACTGGAGATAGACCAAGGGGGACAGAGACTCCGCACAAGTGAGCCCACCAATTGGGCTCAATGGGTCGAGACTTCAGGCACAAGTAGACCAACAGGCTGGGGGCTTCTGAACAGCCTTTCTTTCTTTCTTTCTTTCTTTCTTTCCTTCTTTCCTTCTTTCTTTCTTTCTTTCTTTCTTTCTTTCTTTCTTTCTTTCTTTCTTTCTTTCTTTCTTTCTTTCTTTCTTTCTTTCTTTCTCTGTCTGTTAGTGCCTCGTCCAGCATATCTTGGCTCTGCGGCTCCACCTTGGTCGTAGTCATAGGTGTTCCACGCCTTGCAGTCAGGCTGTGCATCGCGTCCGACCTCTCTCTTCCAATGACTGGAGGGCATTCTTGAATCTAGCAGTGAGTATAAAGCGAATTTTTAGCGAACTGGCAGGGGAAGATGTTACACAATTTAGTTTTCTCTCCCAACCCCAAGCAGCTAAGAGAATACGTATCATTTACTAAAAAGGAAGATAATGTGGATACTCTGAATCTTTACATCTGTGCATTCATGAATTTTTACTGTTGTGCAGGTCTACAAACACCTATGGGAATTTCCAGCATACGTGTTATCTTTTGTGTCCTATTTCTTTCACGATTATGGCTGTGGCAGGAAATCTAAAATTATTAATCACATAGCCTGTCAAATTCAAACTAACTTTTTCAGCAAAAACCCGTTGTTACAAAACAAATTCCTGCAGGGCTATATTTTCTTCAAGATCTGCTAATCACAAATAAAAAGTGTGATGCGTCATTATCATAGGCCTACAGGTACTCTTCCTAGTATTGTGCACCATAATAGTGCACAGGCTGAGCGTTGTCCCATCCTGTCAATGTTTCTTACTTTTAACTAAACATCTTGACCTCAGTACCCATTCAGCAGGGCTTACTACAACATTCCTTTCACTTTAGTTCAAATAATTTTTTATAAACATTATTCTTGTTTCTGCATTATCCTTTACAACCTAGCTACTTCATTAGTTAATGAAGGACTTGCGAAGTCCTTACAACTTATATGTAGGGTGACCAGAATCTTAAAGCCAAAACAACCAAGGTCATTTCACAAAATTGGAAGAAGGGCTACGATTTTACTTCAAGCGATGAGCGCGCTCCTTAGCAGAGAGTTACAGAACGGTCGGTAAGTACATACATAAACTGCGATTTTTAAACCTGGTAGCTTGCCTGTTAATTAAATTGTTTCCTTGATACAACTGCTAACTATCCCTGTTTTGTAGAAAGAGAAAAAAACACCCCCCACCAATTTTAGTCGATTATCTTTAAAAACCAGGACATGAGCAACATTTCTTGAAATTTTCTGTGACAGCTGGTACAAAACTGGGACCATCCTGGCAAAACGGGGACGTTTTGGTCACTCTTCTTATGTGCAATGTGCGTATTGACATGAACGATGATAGTTGTGCCACTAAGGTACTAAAACAAAAGCCACTGACATATAGCTCCCTTTTAAGGGCCAGATTAGTGGACATCAGTCGTCTTACCCGTCCTTTCATTTTCAGCCAATTAAATTCCATCATTCTACAGAAAGGAGGGGTAGTAACATGGCAAAATATGGTATTTTGTCTCTGTCAATTTGTTCAAACACTGTTGTGTTAAAGCCAATTAGACGTGTACTGGTGAGGTACAGTGTCGTCATTTATTCAAAAGTGAATTCACAGCATTCTGTGAAGTGAACGGCTAAGGATGAGTCCACCCAGTTGTCTTATGGAATTGATCCCAGCATGGTCATTCCTGGACAGCGTAGGTAGGCTCACAGAGCGAGAGAGAGTGAGAGTGCACTGCAACAAGTTTATCCAGTGCACTTACCTCGTAGAACAGTACAGGACAATTGACATATCTAAGCACATAAACCAAAGAAAAACACAAAACGCATAGTCTTTGTATACATACAATACAGAATAGGATGTGACAATACATGTCCCAAGCACGAAGAAAAACGCAGCGTTAGTTACACAAAAGGACTTTTTCATGCAATTCGCGCATCTCATAGTGCATTTCAATTTACCCAGGGGCCAGGCTCCTTCCTTCCTCTTTTGACAGTAGAAGATCTAAGCAGATGACCTGAAGATACTTACTTTTTTTTTTTTTTGGATGGCTGGACACAAGTACAGTCGCACTAATACTTACAGTGGGGTCCCCCAATATCTAGCAGCGATAATCCGAGTTGATGTATATGCGTAAAGTGGGGATGCCAGTCAGATGTGCTATGGCACGGCTCTTACATTTCTATGTCGATGGAAGAAGAAGAGGTAAATCTCAAACATGACTATGTCTCTAACTTCTAGTTGGTGGGAGATAGCACGAACCCAAGCCCAGGGGCCCTTCACTTCTTTATTTGGTCAGTTCATAAATCAAAATTCATCATTCTCGCTAATGCGCGTCACTTTGGTCTTAATAGAATAGAAAGCGTTGCTAGGAAAAGTGAAAGGTTGCACACATGTGATACCTGCTAGAGCCGGGCTCTTTGTACTGCAAGAAACCCTCAGGCTCCTGATGTAAACTGCCCTCCCATTCACTGGCCTCCAGGAGACATATTTTTAGCAAGAAATGTGTCTCAGTTTTTTAAAATAAAAAAATGCTATTTGTCTTTCACATGTTGGCCCCGAGTTCATATCTGTTTTTCACATCTCATCTGGTCACTTTGTCAGCAACCCAACCATACAAAAGCACTCTCACATGGGCCCATACCTACATGACACATACACACATACATACTATACAAACACTTCACGTACTCAGAGATAGTCCCTACACACAAAGCGCAACTTCATAACACTAGCCTATTTTTGCCTAAAGGACAGTGTGCTAAGCCTTTCCAACCTACAGTTGAAACACCGCTATAATCTAAAGAAAAACGATGCGAGGGGCCAGCATCTAAAACACATCAATACGCTTGATGACGAATATTTTTTAACCCACCATGAACTAGACTCATCTCTTAGATGCAGTCTTTGGCACCTTGGTATTGAAGTCCAGAAATATTCAGTGCGGCAAGGTTAACTAATGGCAGAAAGTTCACTTCATGGATTGCTCAAAGTGCAGCATTACAGACTGCGTTGTAGGAAAAGGTTGGATTCCAGATGTATTCAGTATAGAGTCGGGGGGGGGGGGGGAAGGATGTATTCATGCTTTCATTTAAAGAAAACAATCTACAGTGGTCTAGGGCTGTCCACTTTCATAAAATAGGGAAACTATAGGAGGTGGCAAGTTTCATCGGGTGCATCCTTGTTTTTTAAGGGTGTGCATCTTTGTTACAGTGGCAAGACCACTAACAAAGTGTGTTTAATGTTTTGCTTGGAGATCTGTTTTCGGGCAGATGGGGGAAACAGTGCAATTTTAGTTCAAAAAGCGTGTGGGCACAGTCGTGCTAGGAAGCTACAGATTTGTAGCTGCCAGGGCTGGCTGACTTACCCATGGGGTCCGTGACCACTTGACTAGGACATGCCTTAAGGGCTTGTGGAGGGTGTACCACTCTATATGACATAAATAAGCTGTGCTTTTCTAAAACCAGCAATTCGTGTCTTGCGCATGACTCCTAAAATGCGATCACTAGAAAAACGTTTCCATGTCACAATCTAAACACATAACCTTTTCTTTCTAGGAGGTTGTGGGTTGTTAAAAACCGAGCAAGACTTTCTTTATATGTTCATTCAGATTATGTGACTTGTACATGGACATCAAACGTTGGCACTTAAAATGAGCTTTTCTTGTGCTGATTCTCCAAGCTCTGGTTTTGGCAATGCAAGCAATTTAGGGAAGCGCACCTATCTTTTCATTTAATAGATTTACACCTTACCCCTGTCTAATGTTTGACTGGATGGCATACCCCTGGTAAGGCTCAGGAACGTTTGGAAAAACTCCTCTGAAAGTCGGCAATATTATTAGAGTGGAACGTGCAGCGCTTAATTTGTGCCAGTGCTTTTTACAATGCCTAGGCATTTACTTCCTAATGGGACAGTTTAAGCCTTCTAGCCTAGGGCGGGGTGCACACAGCACAGGAGCCAATACATTTTGAGAACGAGTATTAGTGTATGTCAATTGAAACTGACAGATTAAGCACTGGGAACGTGGGTGGGACGGTAGGTGAAACACATGGTGCGCTGAATAAAAATGTCTATGTCTAGGACCTCAAGAACCAGAATGCACCTGGGGTTCACGGTCACTTAATATCTGGTAGCGTGCTCCTTTTGGGAACCCTACAATAGTAGTACAAAAATGTTCAACTAAAATGT
Source organism: Lissotriton helveticus (assembly GCF_964261635.1). Lineage (NCBI taxonomy): Eukaryota > Metazoa > Chordata > Amphibia > Caudata > Salamandridae > Lissotriton > Lissotriton helveticus. The sequence goes on along the minus strand of NC_136058.1, from coordinate 279,605,333 downwards.
GTGCTTTTGCTCCCTCAAGGGGGCTGCGAAGTAAAAGAGGCTGAATTTACTATCCTCTCCATTGACATGTCTAAACGCCAGGATGTTACAAAGTGCTTGTTGCTTTTGACATAGGAGTTGCATATGTTGGTTCTATACTCTTCGGTCTCTTTCCTATCTTTGAGCGTTTTTTACTATTTTATCGATACCTGTTCGTTCGTTGTTACTTCTTTTATATCTTCTAACTTTTTACAAGCTTGGTGAGCTGCTTTTCGTATTTCCTTATCTAGTCTAGCTTTGTTTCTTTTCTTTTCGTTGTGTTCCTTCTTTCTGCCACAGACCAAAGCTATCAAGCATGGCTGGCGTAGTTCTCTTTTTGCAAAGGGCTATTCCTAGCTTTTTCTATTGTATCGGGGTCAAAAGATCCCATCAGTGGCCACTGTTTCTCCCGGTCTTTCCTAGCGCGTTTAATGCCATTGTTCGCTATACGTTACAGTGGCTAATCCATATTTCACATACATGTTCTTATTAGGGGTGCCTTCCGGCGGTGCCGGATGACTGACCTCTAATAAACGGTCCGGCCAAAACAATCAATCAATTTTTGAGAAGACAGGCATGACGTAACAAGAGGTCAACAAAAAATCTCAATAGGTCGTGGACAAAGGTCCGCACTACCTGCCCGCCCTTCGCTGCCTGCAGAGAAAGAAAGGATTCCTAATCTCTGTTTCTATGCATGCAGGGAATGTCTCAACTAAGGGGAATACTAGTGTTCGGTTGAACGTATTCAACTAGGCAAACCATCAATAACAAGTAAGAATCGATCTTTCACTACCTTACCCGGACCGTTGTGGACAGTTTCTTCATCGTCCCCTTCCAGCGCTCATTTATCCTCTTACTCCAACAATGCGGCGTTCCTGTAAGGTCCCAGTCAGGACTGTAGGTCACTCGAGAGAGCGGTCCGTTCGGAACTGGTGAAGTTCAGGTTGATCGGCAGTCAGACGCAGGTCCTCTCAAGGCAGGTTAACCCCAATCGGTTCGTTGTTTACTCCGTCGTTAGGACCTCTCTCACTGGACCCACGTGTCTCTGATGGGCCCGACGTTGGTGCCCCAATTGAAGAATTAAGGGGCACCAACGTAAGGGTTTCACCAACAAAGGGGGTTTGTGTCTTTGATTAGATCAGGCCCCTTTGTTGGTGAAACAAGCTCTGCCGTGTGCGGGTAATAAACTATGTCCACATGGGTTGGTTAGTGCCTGGGACCGGATTGAATGGCCAGGTGCAGGGAAGTGACTCCGGGGCATTGTCATGCTGACAAGGTTTTATGACCCTGGTACATGTGTTCAGGCTTGGCCAGAGCGCGGGGGGATGATAGCGAGGTCGGGGTGACTCACAGGTGACCAGCAGAGTATGAAATGGCCGCGATGTCTAAAATGGTTGCTGCTTACGCGCACGTAAAGGCCCTCACTAAGCAAGATGACGCCGGCAATGTTCATATGTGTCGTTTTATTTTCTACACTAGGATACTACAATAAATACGCCAAAACTCCAAAACAGATGCAAAAGAAAGTTAACGCAAATGAACAGCAAATAGATGACAAAAAAACAACTTAAATAACGTAAGGCTGAAGGAGAAAATTAATGCACATAAGACCAGGAAAACTTAAACCATACAACAGTCTGCTGTCTAAGGGGATGGTGGGTGGGACAAAAACTTGAGCTTTATATTATACCCCGGCAGGGAGGGACCAGCAGCAACCTGTCGGTGGAGCGGTAAGTGCAAAAGAGAATGCTCCCCTACTCAACCACACCTTTTATGGAGGGAACCCCTCACAGCCCAGATCGGCATGGACCCGGATGCGTTAAACCACTACCTGGTCCCCCCAACTTCCAGGGAGAATGTGTGCGCTCATAAAACGCATATGAAAGGATTCTGTGATCCTTGCGTTGTAATAAGGCAGCATGATATCAAAACTAGTTCATGGGTTTTATTGAATAAAATTCATGGTAAGAAACGGAAGATTGATTTTAGGAACGAGGGACCACTTTGTGTGAAGGCGCCTGCTGACAATTCGGTTTAGTTAGAGGATGTTAGATACTGGTCTATTTGAACCCTGGGGCGAATAATACCCAATAAACCCCAGGGATATATTTTATTTTATTGTTGTAGAAAAAACATTTGGTTTGAGGGTGGACCACCCTGGTGTTGGGCCTATCCTTCATCCCTAAAACTCTAATAGTCTTTCTACCCACCTAGGACGCAGAGCTCCATTCCCATGGCAAGCAAGAAGAAATTCTGAATATTTTGGCCGTAGTTTTGACATATGGACAGTCAGAGTAAATCCAAATCTTCTCTTACTCGCCATGGTGAATAGCAGCACTATTTGGGCCCATGTTGTGCCTCCCACGGTAACCAACTAAGCCCAGCCAACCTAGAGACTTAGGGAACTCGAGGTTTGTGAGCATTGCATGGATCTCACAATGCTTTCTTACCCACAACGCCCTGCAAACCTCAAACTTTGCTAAGAATTATGCTCTCTCCTCACATTTCTTTGAAGAAAAGTTTTGGAATCTGTGGTGAATCACAAATTTCATACCACCCAATATTCCCCCATGTATCCCAAATAAAACACTACCTCACTTGTGTTTCTGGCCTATTGTCCGTGAGATGGACGGATTAATCCAGGGTCATTGGGAGTCCGCACAGGGGACTCCCATTAACCCTGGTTTGATCCATTCTTGTTGTGAAGTCTCTGTGTCGTTATTTGGGGTGTTTTGTGTTGCAGGTGCTATGCTCAACCCCACAAGTTGGGCACCATTTTTATCAGGAGACGTGAGAGCACAGAATAGTACATTTATTGTTAGCAGTTGTATTTCTCTGCATTTGCAGCTTCCAAATGCCCTCTGACTCACATCCTACTATGGGTACCCAGAAATTCCGAGGTATATAAATAACACTGCTCCGAAAATCAGGATCTGGTGTATATTTCAGAAAAACATAGGGTTTCTTCATACTTATTTTTCGCTCTTAATATTTTGCTATATGAATTGCTCCATACTTGGTACACAATGAAAGGCCATTGTAAGGTGCAGCTCAGTTTTTTGGCTTTGGGTACCTCTGGTTACCTCTGGTTCTTGGAGAACCTACAGACCTTGTATATCCTTGCGACCAGCAGCGCCTAGCTGAATTAACAGTACACTGTTTTTTGTAAATCGGCTATCATGATAATTAATTACAGATGAAGACATTGGCACAAATGGCTGTGCTTTCCTCATTTTCAATATGTTGTATTTCAATAAGTTCGTTTTTCTTGGGAAAACCTTGAGGAATCCACACAAATGATTCCTTGCTGAATTCAGAAGTTTGTCTACTTTTTAGAAAGGTATACCTCTCCGGGAATCACCCATGGATTTCAGTCCTGTTTCCACCTGAAACTGGAAGGAGGTTGAAAACACAAAAATTAGGGAAAATGGGCTACCTATTAGAAACATGCCAAAACAGTAGTAAAAAAATGTTTTTGGATTCAGCGCTGCTTGTTCCTGAAAGCTGGGAAGATGGTAATTGTAGCACAGGAAACCTTTCATTGGTGTCATTTTTAGAATAAGAAAACAGACAATTTCTTGTGCAGCACTTTTTCCTCCCCCATTCCCTCCTTCCCTAAACCACTAAATTTAGCAATAGTTTTGTTATTTTCCTCGGTCCCATCTATAGGAATCCACAAACGCTAAGTACCCTTAGAATCCCTAAAATGTTGTGGAAGATGGGTGCAAATTTGGTGTGGATACCTTGAGTGGAAAAGAAGTTATGGAGGCGTGAGCGCCGTGTACCGCTAATGGCCTTAAAGGGCTCAGCAGTGGAATGGAAAAGCTTCAGCAGTTGTTGCAAGTCCCAGCTTGGAAATGGAAATAGTTGGGCTGGGTGAGCTACTCGTGCAATGGAGCGAGGACGCTTAAGAGCTCTACAATGCTATATCTGACTTTATTACAACCTTCGTGGATACGTAACATTGCGTAAAGCTAAGGTTTGGAAGTGCGCGCGCGTAAGGGCTGCTCATGAATTGGTGCGCACGTCAGCGGAGCCCGGGCAGTGGGGTAAATGCACAATTGTGAAATGAGTCGAGGCCCTCTCAGTGGGCTGATGGTCAAGGCTGATGCTGAGGAGGCCTCGCCTGGTCCTCCTGTCAACAGACATCTCGGCAGCGCCACCCCAAGGTGTCGCTGACACTGACCCGCCCCCACCGGCCTGCGCAGCGACATCAACCCGCTCCGATGAGCGGGAGGAGGCGGCATTAATTTTTCATAGGCAAGGCCCACCTGAGACGGGATTCAATTACGAGTGGGCGCCGCCACCCACTTCACCCCCGCCTCCCAGGCCCCTCTAGGCAGAGACGGGCGAGCCTGTTGGAAAAACGCAACCCTCATTTCCTTGGCTGACCTGCCGGGTAATTAGGGTTAAATTGGACGGTTATCAGGCCCTGGACACGCGTTATCTGCCCCTGTTTGTACAAGAGCACACAATGGCGTGAAAGGGAGCCGGAGCTGCCCTCCTCCAGCTCGGGGGCCCTGATAAAGAGTGTCGGTGCGCAGATAAGGCGGGACTGCTCCCTTGGCCGTTGTTGTGCAATTAGCGCCCTTTCTTCCCCGCCGCTCCCTTTCAATCGCCCTGCTCATATTTTACCTCGTGCCATCGCATGATAATGATGCCATGCTAAGTGTGCCCGCGGATCGCGCTGCGGCTGACAGGCCTCTCTGATAGCCTAATTCGCGCCCATCCATCAGCGCGGGGCTTCACGTTCACTTAAGGGAAGTGATAAGGAGAGGCCGGGCCATCGATCACCGGCGCGGCCCGGCCCGCTCCTGGAGGCCGAGGACAAGAGGGACGCGGCGGCTGAATGGAGATCCCTCTCTGCGTGCTGAAAACAGCCCCGAGCCCGCACGCCTTCCCAACTTCTAGGTTCATGGATGCGTCGCTAAACGACTCCAACCAAGCACGGTCCACCCATTTACCGAACAAAATGCCATATTTGTTGTTATTTTCACGTTTTTATTTTGCTGATGAATTCCTTATTTATTAGTAAAGCAGAGTAAATCGGAAAGGGGGTGCTAAGGACACCTCCTTTACCCGTCCAGAGGTCACCCCAAGCGACGAGTTAATGTTTCCATCTAGCTGCAGTGCTTTTAGGGTTCTTGTTCCGGCACTTTCATCTACGTAGGGAAAGGTACGAGCAGCCTGGGAAACAGGATGGGGCCTTTCCAGCGTGGTCCATGCTTAGGAACTCTCAGTTCTCTGTAGTGCTCCGTGGGAGTGCACAGAAACCTTTTGCACTATTTAGTAAATTATCTTATTGACGCCTCGAAGATTTGCTATTGGTGGAGGGGCACATGTTCATGCTTGCTTAATTTGTGCCACTCGGCCCCAGTTGGACCCCATCGACGTGCTCCATGAACTACACATAGTCGTTGTTCGAGATGATGGGCCACAGTTTTATTTAGCATAAATCACTGTCACCTCTATTTGGTGTTGAAAAACTTAATTTCAAACACAATAAGCACTAAAGACTGATTTTGTTGAAATCCTTGCATCAAAATAGCCTTGCAAATGAACCATGCTGATTCAAGGCTTATTTTGCCAGACGTTGGCTGCAGTGAGGTGTCTGGCTATCCAGTCTGTGAGAAATTGGGTTGTTGGTTAGGGAGGGTGAAATCCTGCTCAAGCAACAGCCACAATCCTTGTCAGGGTGAACAAATAAAGTCACTAAATCAACCTGTGCTTAACTCTCTGGAAGCTTGGCACAAAAGCAGTCAGTCTTAACTTGGAGGCAATATGTAAAGGATTTATGAAGCACGCAAACAGTAAGTAAGTGAAAACACCACAAAAGAAGGATCCCAGACCAATCTAGAAAATAGAGTAAATTTTAATAAATTATTTGACTCGAAAACAACAAAAATCCAATCAGTAGTTTTTGGTGGAACAGTTTTATTTCAGTAAGGTAAGAAACAGGCTCAAAATTGTCAAACCACAGTCGCAAAAAAAAAGTAATAACATTCAAAGTGATAAAGGCACGTGAGAAATGAAAATATCACACTAAATAGCACTGGATTCTGTGAAGCACCATCAACAGAAGGGCCATTCCGCAATTCCGAACGCCATTGGACCACACAGCTGCAACCCCCTGCATCCCTGAGGGGCAGTCCAGTGTCACTACCCCTTTTCTGTAGTAGGGGATCTCTGTGTATAGTCATAATCTAGTGAATAGTCCCGCCCATGTGCGTGGACCCTGGAGCAATCAAAAATAATCTCTTACAGTGTCAAAAAATGCAGAAATGCATAGACACTTAAGAGAGAATTTAAAGACAGATAATGCAGCCTAAAAGGCTACACTGTCCAGTACTTCAACTAGAAATTCCACCATAAAATCCACAAAACAGCAAAAGCCTGTACAGATTTCCATTGCTTTAACAGCAAACTCCCTCAGGAATGATAGAGAGAAGAACCTGGACAGACAAGCCCCATAGGCTACCATTATGTGGCTCAGAACAGGATACTGTGCCTTTAAGAGAATCTTCCAGAACCTTCTCCCAGTATCCCAGAATGCATAGCAGGTCCAACTTACTTTCAGTTCTTTTTGAAGGCGCAACACGCCAGACCTGTAGCATTCCTTAAAGGAATATGTCTCTCTCCACCGGGGAGGAGGGAGGGCGCTTATGACTATAACAGAGATACCCCTACTACAGAACTGGAGTTACAGGACAGAAACTACTCCTTCTTTAGTAGGGGATCTCTGTGTATAGTCATAATCTAGTGAATAGAATGGCAAGCCCATCCCCACACCAAAGCGGCGTTGGAGAAAAGAGAATCAACACCACTATTGTGCGAACAGATTTTGCAGTGAAGCCTGTCCAACCTGAGCATCTACCCTAGCATCAGTGTCCAGGCAGTAATGCTTAGCAAAGGTATGAACCGACTTCCAAGTGGCCGCCTTGCAGATTTCTGCAATCGGAACATTACGGAGCAATGCTGTCGTGGCAGCCTTGCCCCTGGTGGAATGAGCCTTAGGCTTACCTCCTAAGGTCTTATTAGCTTTTTGGTAACACAGCTGTATGCAGGACACAATCCACCTAGAGATAGACTGCTTAGAGGTCGCAAGACCCGTCCTGACTGATCCATAATTGATGAACAATTGGTCTGACCTACGAATATCACTGGTTTTATCCAGATACAATTTCAGCACCCTCCTAACATCCAGGGAATGCAAAGACCTTTCCGCTGGAGATGAAGGATTCTGAAAGAACGTAGGTAAAGTTATAGTCTGGTTGATATGAAAATCAGAAACAACCTTGGGAAGAAACTTAGGGTGAGTACGCATAACAACCTTAGCAGCATGAAATACAGTATAAGGTTCTTGGCAACACAACGCCTAAATTTCACTCACCCGGCGGGCTGATGTAATGGACACGAGGAACGCCGCCTTCCAGGACAGGTGCTGCAACGAAGCCTTATGAATAGGTTCAAAAGGCTCCTTCATCAACCTGGACAGCACCACATTCAAGTCCCATGAAGGCGAAGGAAGCCTGACAGGAGGGAATACTTTCTTCAAGCCTTCTAGAAAATCCTTGATCACAGGGATCTGGAAGAAGGAAGTCTGTGAAGGGCATTTCCTGAAGGCAGTCAAAGCAGCCAGATGAACCTTAATGGAATGGACATTAAGGCCAGACTGCGCCAGATGTAGCAGATATGGAAGGATGACATCTTCCTTGCATGTCGTAGGGTCATAGTTCTTAGACTTGCACCAGATGCAAAACCTCTTCCACTTGTAAGCATAAGAAGTCCTAGTGGAAGGTCGCTTAGCCTCCTTCAGTATGTCCATACAATCCTCTGGGAGATTCAAATGGCCATATTGCACTATTTCAGGAGCCATGCCGCCAAACTCAAAGACGAGAGGTTGGGGTGCACCATCCGCCCCCGAACTTCGTGAGAAGGTCCGGCCTGCACGGCAGCTTCATGTGAGGAAGGAGAGACCGGTGAAGCAGGTCTGTGAACCACCACTGTCTGGGCCATTCCGGGGCAATCAGAATCATCTTCGCCCTGGATTGGGAGAGCATGATGAGAACCGCTGAACTACTACAGAACTGGAGTTACTGGAGTTACAGGACAGAAACTACTCCTTCCTCGTTATCGGCACCACCCCCAAGCACCAAGCTCCCCAAGGGGCTGTGAGGAGGTGGACAGGAGCAACGACCCTGTGCCCACCCTTGATCTCTACGCCCTAACCCACAAGCTGGTGTGTACATCCTCGGGTTGACTCAGGACTGTTGGGCCTTACCCCTTAGTGCTGTTTTGGGAAGTCTGCTTTTTAGGACCCCCTCCTGCTAACTAGGGGTTACTTTAGGATTCTCAATCCTGCCACAATGGCGACCAGGGCCCAGAGGTCCTTCGGCCTCCCCACCACAGAACATTCGCTGTGCAATCGCCCAAATGCCTTTGAAGAATACTTCAGTTCCTGCGTCTGAGAGCTGGACACCATCCTTGTGAAACATGTCATTGCCCCTGAGAAGTTTGTGCAGGATATTTCAAAGGCGACCCAGGCCAGGGGACAGCCTGGACATCTCAGAGTTCAAACGCTGCATCAACACGTTGATCACCCCAGACTTAATGTTCTTACCCCAGTTCAAAGGTGGCACCGCGTGTGACCATGCAATGGCCGCCTCTGGGAAAGCCATGCACAAATGTGCAAATTCCTGCAAAATCATCTCCCTGGAGCCCTTATGGCCCATTCTTACCAAGTCATTACCTCCAAGGTTTACCGCAATGAGATCTGGAAGTCCCTCAACCTTTGGCTACCTGGATCAGCGATGTAATTGTGAAATATGGAGACTACCAATCCCGCACCACAGGAAGGAAACGTCACGCAGGACTGAGGACTTGGGCACATGGAGCAGTTGCAACCTGTAGGCCGCCTGACAGATAAAGGAGTGACCAACCACCCACACGACCTTGGATGGCATCCTACTAAAAAGAACAGAAAAAACACAGGTGAGCATGCATGAATGGGTAAATCATGTACCAGCACCTTCATTGCAAGCCAGGGAGAATGTAACGCTTGTAAGACTTAGACGACCAGAGCCCTAATTTTTTTTACTTCTTCGGATGACATGGCCACCCCTGCTGCCCCTGTGGCCGCTCATATTCTAAAACAGTACGAAGAGTAACCCTCTGGATCGATGCCTGCCGCCCTAAGGGCGGTTGTCAGAACCGCTGTAAACTGGTTGCACGAGAGGCATTCCCCATTCAGGTGGATGAACAAAGCAGAAGCTGCCATGTCAGGACATAGTGCCAAATAAGACCCCAATCGAGTTGCAGGACAGACTTTGAAGTGCCGACCCGCTTTGAGCTTAATCACAGCCCACCTCCCTTCTTGATCTGTTTTGGACGTTCTCAACTAGATCATCAGGTCCTCCTTGCCCAACTGCACGTCCGCCCACTGAAGGTTCCCCGCTGAGTCACTTCTTGCGGACCCTACTAGTTCGCTAATCCTAAAGGCGCTGTAAAAAGACACAGTGAGGGCCGCAGCAAATGATGTTTCATTTTATCGGGACGTTCACACCTTACGCAGAGTAAATAAAAGGAGGCCGTGGACATGCGCCTTGATGGGGTGCCTGCCATCTTCTTCGTATCAACCAAGTCTAGCCCACTCTGCTAATCAGGGCCGGACTGGGAACCAAAACCGGCCCTGGCAAAGTGCTCCGAGGGTTGGGGCTGCCGCCGAGCTCTTTGCCAGGGCCGGTTTTCGGCCGATTTTGTTACAGGGCCGGTTTTGCAGCTATGCTGCAAAAACGGCCCTGTAACAAAATCGGCCCCCACCCGTGCGGCGCACCGGGGGATTGCCCGGTGCCCGCTACGGCCAGTCAAGGCCTGCTGCTAATGCTTTCCTAATGAGGAATGAACTATTCAAGTCAGCTGCACCCCTCAATTTAGCGAAAAGCCTTATGGCTGTGAGATGGACCAGAGCACAAGATACTGTCTTGCCCTGTTTTCTACGGTTACCCAGAAAAATACAGAAGGCCTCCGGGGTGAACATGGCAGGGATATTATGCAAAAAGGTCCTATAATTTGCAAAACTCTTTTAATAGGATCGCCGCTTGCACTTTGCAAACGAGGCTGCTACTAAATCCAGTAAGGCGGGACTCCAATCTTCCACAGATATGACAGTAACTCTATCATCTCCTCGGCTGCTTGTGGATTGAAATCCCGAAAGTGCTGTAGCTTGGAGCGAGATAAGGCATTTGCAGCATTATTAAGAATACCAGAAACATGCTTAGCTCGAAATGAAATGTTAGTTTTCAAGCACAATAGGGCTAAATGTTTCAGCAATCTCAAAACGCATTTGCATGAAGCCTAATGCCTGTTAATAGCTTCTGCTAACGCCATATTGTCAGACCAGAAGATCCCACCCCTATCTTTGAGGCCCTCCACCAAAATAGTCATCGCTACAATGATAGCGACCAGCTCCAGAAAGGTAACATTCCTAGTGATGCCACTGTCATGCCACGCACCCGGCTATTCTCCCCCACACCATTTAGAATCCAATATGACTCTAAAACCAATGCTGCCTGCTGTGTCTTTAAAGAGGCCTTGGGCATGGCTGGAAATCTGATGCGAAGACGATATAACAGAGCGTTAAATTGCTGCACAAATGCGTGCCATATCCCAAGTTTTCCTTAACCTCACTAGATTGCTGGGTATGGTGCTGTTTTTCTCTGTAGTTGGCCATTGACCTAGCAATAGACAGAGAAAAGGGGCAATGCATGGGAATGATCCGTAAAGCGAAATTCAGTTGGCCAACTAACACCTGGAGCTGATGGAGTGTCACTTTTCTAGAAGACAACATTGTGACAATGGACTGCCTGAAAGCCTGAACCTTCTCAAGAGGTAGACTGCATTCACCGGCCACTGTGTCAATTTCAATACACAGGAATGTGATACACATGGAGGGACCTACAATCGTCTCTGGCTCTATGGGAACCCATAGTTCCTTGAAAAGGAAGATCATTGCATTCAGTGCCCCAGAGCAAACGCCAGAATCCTGCGGCCCCAAAACCAGAAAATCATCCAAGTAGTGAATCACACCTCTGTGGCCTGGGCGTGAGATGAATATCAATTGTAACAGGGAGAGGAATTGTTGAAAATAAGTGTAGGACACACTACACTCCATTGGCATACACTTATGATTAGTAAGAGCCCTCAAATTGGAATACCATGAGGTGGTAGTCCTCAGGGTGGACTGGCAGGAGCAGGAAAGCAGATTCTGTCTGTTTTCGCCAGCAGGGCCCCGGCCAAGTTTGCTCAGTATTGCTAGAGCCTGGTCGATTGATGCATAACGCACTGAGCATAACTACGGGTCAATGGCTTCATTTACTGAAGAACCTTTGGGAGCCAAGAGGACGAAGAACCTTTGGGAGCCAAGAGGATGTGGCTCAACCTGAACTGCTCCGATACCTTTTTTGGGACCACCCCAAACTGGGTACACACAAAGTTCTCAAAGGGAGGGGCGGAAAAGGGGCCAGCTATCCTATCCAAGTCACTCTCCTTTCTTATTTTGTTTACCACAGCATCATGATGCATGCGGGCTGACAGTAAACTGTTGCAGTGTGGGATGGGAGGTACAGAGAGTGCAGGAATCCTAAAACCAGAAGAAAAATCCAGATATAGCAATTTTGTTCTGTAATTGCCCTGCCGCAAGTTCAGCCATGGAATCAGCCTGATTATCTGGACCGAAGTGGTCAACTCGCACTTAGCAGGATGATTTCGCTCCCTCTTTCCCTTTATCCCTTGACTTCTTGTAGCATTAGATTTCTGGATGGGAAGGGTGGCCATAAAAGGAGTAACTGTATTTATATTTACAGGATCCAACTGGATGCTTGCAAACCTTCCTATTGAAGGCTTAACATGAGCCCTTCCTCTCGTCTGTCTGTTGCTGACAAAAAAGCAGCTTTAAAGGAGTCTTGCTATTCACACTCCCGGTCGTAATCTAACCAAGTAGTGCCCCCATAAACATGGTGTGCTTTCAATATCTTGTTAGAGTAAAATATCATAGAGGTCGCGACTTCAGGTTTTTTCTCCAACATCACTGACGTGTATACATTGAACCCAAATAACCAATTTGTTATTGCCTCTTCAACCATAGGCTTCTTATCCTGAGATGAAGCCTGTGGTTGAAGAGACAATATCAAATGGTCATACCACCACCTGGTGGCCTTCCAACACAAGGCACCACAACTCACGCAAGCTAAACTCACCTTACCTGCAACAACATACTCACTTTTGAACAAACTGAATTTGGAGGGCCTAGTAACCCACCTTACTTTCATGAAGCTTTTCATTTCCTAATCACACTAAAAATATCTAAACATGGCAGAAGAAAGCAAGCCCCTTGAATGAATGCAGAAAAAGATAAAACAACAAATTGTCACGTTTCAACGCACCGCCTTCAAAATAGATAACCCTTAAGACAAAATACGCCTACACAAATACAACAGAATTTACAAGTCAACAATAAAAAAACTACTGTTTAAACAGCATGCACAATACATGTGCCAATACATTATTTTATAAAATGCTTGTAGAAGTTGTAATCCAAAATGCACAGAACAAACCCATCCAATTTCTCAAGATTTTTGTTACAAACTGTCAAATCATTACACAACCAAAGCAGACATGTTGGATTTTCACTTAACCCACAAAAAACCAATAGCACTAACTCATTACCAACAACGCCGTCCAGTTGTTGGTGATCACAGCCGCTACACTCCTTCAAAGAACTATCACCAAATGATTGTCAGAATGATGTATGCTACTCCCACTCTTGCCCACCACAATGTTTTAGCTGCCATCCCAGTCAGAACACTAATCAACAACTCCTTAATAGCAGGATTTGTTCTAGAAGACACAAAAAAGCACACATTTGCCTGTTATTAAAGAAAACAGACCAGTACCCTCAAGACTGCAACAGTTACAGACCTATAGCAAACAGACCATTCCTTGGCAGACTTGTAGAAAGTGCAGCCTCATGCAGATGTCACAATTCATTGAACAGAACGCCTTAATTTCCAACTTCCAAGCAAGATTCCATCTAAGAGGCAGTGAATAATCCCTTATCCATTTGCGACGATCCTAGAAACACAGTAGACCAGAGGACTTCAAAACATTTTTACTTCGAGGCCCCCTAAGCAAAATGTTTTGATGTCAGGCCTCTCCAAAACTATATGGCAAGACTTGGAGGAACGCAGTGAACAGGGCTAACCGCATGGAGGGAGGCTTATTAGATCATTTTACGGGCACTTTTTCTTTAGTTTATAATCCGCACTTAATATGAGACTTGTAAAATAACTAATACATCAAACAAAACAGAAGTTGAACAAAAAAACAAGGCTCTCTGCCGTTCCACACCATTCCTTACCATCACTCCAATCTTGAAACATACTCTCTGTCCCTAGCAGAGAGAAAGGAGCTCCCTCATTTTGCACATCTCTTTTTAGTAAGGGTGCCCTCCATCTTAATGCTACTAAGCAAAATGAGCCCCTGTGCCTCTTTTGTAAAGTAAGACGGTCATAATTATGTTGCCCATGCACACCAGTGGGCCTCAGTACCACTTCACCTGCTTCACTAATGAGAAAGTGTCCTTTAAATGAGCTTATAAAAATGTGTGCCTTAGGTACTTCCTGTATACCCATACAACTTACCTGCATATCGGGCCACAGCAGGACGACATAGCACTTTGCCCCCACCGCCAGGAGTCACCGAACGCATAGACTCGCGCCGCCGCCCTAGGACCACCCCAAGCACAGTTATGGGCAAAAAACCCAATCCCAACCAAAGGCCCAGCAAAGCATTATGGGGCGAGATTCTAGAGTTTAGTGAATAATATAGTATTAGGTCTCAGCTGAGACCAAGAACCTGCCCCTTGAGGAATGTTTTGATATTGGATACTATAATATTGACTGCACCCTAGAATATTGTCCCATAATGCTTTGCAGGGCCTTTGGTTGTGATTGTATTTTTTGCCCATAACTGTGCTTGGGTTAGTCCTAGGAGGATGGGACCACCATCAGTCGTTAAGCATGTTGTGCTCTTTGTGTTCAAGGCATCTGCTTGGTTCTCTTCCTAGGTTATCATAATCTCTCTCACTGCTTACTGTAATTTCATTTTCCCTTTTGTTAGCTGATTATATGCATTTTAGCATTTAATAATAGTGTCACTTGTCGTTTTACCAAGGGTATGTGAGGTTTCTGTTTTATTAATTGTGGTGAGACGGAATGGAGTTGGGGAGCGGAATTCACAGAGGTTTGTTGTGGGGCGGAATTCACAGAGTTTTGATCAATTCAGCAGAATCCTGTGTAGTGGTACTCCACCAACTACGCCCACCCTTATTAGCTAGTGGCTGAACCAGTCCTGTTCATCCTCGGGCTCACAAAGTCTGCAGTGGGTGTAGCAGTTATCAGCACAATAGTGCAATTGGCACCAGAGGCACAATAGACATCTGCTTCTTTTGGTTTCTAGTGGGAATCAGATTAGGAAGCAGCCACATGCACTCTGTGTCTTCATCTGTCTGCCGTACGTTCCATTAATAAGTATGGTGGATCATGTGACCTGACGCCTTGGGGTACATTATAAGGAAAGCCAGTGTGTAACGCGGTAAAACAAAACTGGATACTACTTATTTAATTGGCAAACTTTACTGTGTAAAGAACGATGCACAACTGAAAAAAAAAATATGGGCATACAATGTTTCCCTTTCTTACCTACCATTTAAATTCATTAAAGGTGAGCCATAGCTCATATTCTTCGTGCTGTTCATACAAGACTCTACCATGCTATGAGGACTGACATTGCTGCACTGAGTACTAGCTCTCGAATGTCCTTCAGTTTCAACAACCCTCCTAAGCTGACAGCAATATTGACATGGTCTTAGGTTTGTTTTCCTTCAATGGAGACTTTGTGGTTTAAGCAGTTAAGAAGTATAAATGCAGAAACTTGGGCAAAAAATGAACATTTTCCACTAATTAAAGAAATAATAAATTGCGGAAATTAACCCACAAAGCACAAACCAGTATATGCCATATTTTTTAAATAAGATTCCGACGTTTATTCAGTTGAATTCCATTATTATTTTTTGTTAGTGCACATTTTCTTTAAAACAGTTTTGCATGCAGGGCAATCCTCCTCCCATTCTCGAGGTTGTCTGTACATCAGCCATAAGCACTCTTTCCCAGCTTGCCACAGGTGTGGTCATTCAGGCATTCTCGATGTCATGCCAAAGGGTCCGACAAGTCCTTGCTGATGGATATGCAGCCACGGGTAGCAAGGGCTTTTGCCTCAAGCGCCTTTGTATAGCGAGGCTGCAATACGTCACAGGAGGGATGGCCAAACAGGGCTTATGTATCAGATGTCTGGGCTGGAAGGAGGTAAGCTCGGATAAATCTGCGACGGGTGACTGGTACATGGCACTAGTGCATGTGCCTATGATATGTGCCTGGCCTTCACTCAGAGCGTGGGTCAGATAGTAACAGCCATGCTGCTGAACTCTGAATTATTTTGAATATGTCTAGAAATGTTTATTACAACAGGAGGCAGGAAATGGGAGTGGGACGTGGCCCGACACCCATGGTAAGGAGCCGCCCCTGCCCCACCCGTTAAGCCAGCTTGAACATTCAGTAAGCAGTGCCTAAACTGAAACTACCGTACCACAGTGTATCAAACAGATCGACACACGTTTAGCCTAAAACTGCTCCTTTCTGATATGGAGATCATCTGATGAGTTGCTTGTTAAGTCGAAGTAAGGACATTTTTATGCATGAAGTACATCAAGCTACTGAACGGATGTACCATCTCCACGAGGAAATGCAATGTTAGAGGCATGTGGGCTGCTAAATTCATATCTGTAGCATAGATCGCCGCCTAGTGTTGGGTCCGGATGATTGCACATTGTTGTCCTGGAAGAGTCTTCGAAGTATCACGAGATAGGTGGCTCCTCCCCTGGACTACAGTGCGCATGGGCATCGACTCCATCCCCAGATTGTTTTTTTCCGCCTGGGGGTTCGGATGTGATTTCGACGTCTCCTGTTCGGAATCGTAATAGAACTTTTTCAAGGCCAAAAGGCCTTATTGGCACCGTCGGTATTGTTCGCGTTCGGTCCCGTCTATCTTCCAGCTCATAGAGTCGGATATCCGGGGGGTAGTCAGACTCTTCGGTGATCGGGGCCTAGTCGACGCAGCAAGACTTCGACGGCATGGAGCGGAGTCCATTCAAGAAATGTCCCGTGTGTGGATCCAAATACCCACACATCGACGTCCATCCTGTGTGCAACAAGTGCCTGTCGCCGGACCACGACGAGGCCAACTGTATAGCCTGTTCCAGATTTCGATCGAAGAAGACGATCAAGCTTCGGCGCGTGGCGCGCCTTGAGGCCCAGCGATCGGCTCCAGCACCGGTGGACATCTTTGACGACCCCGCGGAAGACGAGCAAGTGCGTCACCTGCAGATTTCCCCTACCCCGGTGGAGGCCGAGTCCGAAGACGGAGCAGACGTCCACAGTCCCGACATTGCAGAAATCGTCGAGAAGGTAGGGGACGACGACGAAGCATATGGGGCCATGGAAGATAGCTCGGAGGAAGAGCTATGCCCCGTTCGTACTCTTACAAAGGCTCAGGTCACGGGATCGCCACGCGGCCTTACCCACGACCTTACACCTCGATCCACGGCCCCGCCTTCCGGCTCGGCTACGGACACCTCCGCGGAGCCGCCATTACTGAAAACGAAACCGAAACCGAAACCCTCGGTACCGGTGAAAACAAAGATGGCCGACACGCAATCGAAGACGTCTGCTCCGGTGCCGACGCCGTCATCTTCGGAGGCCCCCAAACAGGCGCGAGCTGCCGACCAGGCTAAGGTGCCGAAGGTAGTTAAGGAGCCAAGCTCGAAGAAGCCCATCGGGTCGGAGTCTACCAAGGGAGACAAGCCGACGCCCAAGAAGACTGCCGAGTCTACATCGGGAAAGTCTGTCGCGCCGAAGACCAAGGGGCCCGTTGACGCGAAGTCGGTGAAGGCCGCAGAGCCGAGGTCTGGGGCCGTGACCCCTAAAGGAAAACCTATCGATCCGAAGCCATCGGCATCGACGTCTACGGTAGTGGACAGTGATCGCAGCGCACCCGTCAAGAGTACTCCTGCGCCTCGATCGGACAAACACAAGTCAGCCACGCTCGGGTCTTCCCCAGGGGGCGGACCACGGACATCTGTCGGATCGACGAAACCGTCCGCTTCCTTTACGAAGCAGGTCTCGGACTCCCTCAAGCGCCTTAAAGACAAGGCTTTGGCATCGGAACCGAAGACTCCTTCCGCACCGAAGCTAGCAGACGCACCGAAGACCACATCGGCACCGCTCGTCTACACGTTGCCGCCTAAGGTGGCGCCGAAGGCCTTTGCACCGCGGTCGGTGCCCAAGGACACCGTGTCGACGTCCACTCCACCGGCTGGGACTGTGGGTCATCGACACCCTTTGGTGGAAGAACGGTCGGAGCATTTCATCGATGCCGACACCGGGAACCTCACGCTATACAAGAGGAAGATTACTTCACAACCTTTGCAGTCCTTTACCATTCCTCTGAAACGTAAAAAGCCTGCAGCAGACACCCCAGTTCTGGTGGAGCAGATTCTTCCTCAGCATAGGCGAAGTGCAACACCATCACCCACATACTCAGATGGGGATGGAGGGGAGCAAGATGAGGAGTACAATTTCCCTGCTCATACAGAGACTGATGAGCAGCAGGACTCATGGATGGACACTGGTGATCAAGGGGACCAGCAGACGGTCCAGGATCCCCAGGTCTATAACGTCAAGCCGTCCCCCACTGAGGACTCTGCGGCATTTAATGCCTTAATTGAAAGGGCAGCTACAAACCATAAAGTGGAAATGCATGCTGACCCTGTGGAGGTGGACTTCCTTTTTGACACTTTCTCTACTGCTGAAAAAACTGTCAAGACTCTCCCAATGTTGAAAGGGGTCCTTAAGCATGCGGCAGACATTTTCAAGGAACCCACAAGATCACGGGTTGTCAACCCACGCATTGAGAAGAAGTACAGACCGGCAACTGGAGACCCGACCTACATCAGGGGCCAGTTGCCTTTGGACTCCTTGGTGGTCTCTAATGCCCGCAAGAGGGCAAACTCACAAACCACGGGTGAAGCTCCTCCCCCAGACAAGGAGTCAAAACTGCTGGATGCATCTGGGAAGCGGGTAGCAGCTCAGGCGGCCAACATATGGCGCATCTCAAACACGCAAGCTCTGTTGGCCAGATACGATAGGGCACACTACGACACCCTAGAGCAGCTGTTACAACACCTCCCAGACCAGTTTAAAGAGGGAGCTGAAATGCTTATCCAGGAGGGGAAGCTCATCTCCAACGCTGCTATAAAGTGTGCGCTAGATGTTGCGGACACAGCAGCGAGAGCGATCAACACTAGTGTGATGTTGCGGAGCCATGCCTGACGCCTCATCTCTGGATTCAAGCCAGATACACAAACTACTATCCTCAACCAACCAGTTAATCCGGACAGGTTGTTTGGCCCAGAGGTGGACACCACCCTGGAGAAGATCAAAAAAGATACCGAGACTGCAAAATCCATGGGGGCTCTCCAGTCCCGACTATTTAGAGGGAACACTTTTCATCGCTCAGGCAATCGAGGTGTTAACAGAGGGCACATGTCGCAGCAGACGCCATTCAATAAAGGTGGTGCGCAATCCTCCTACAGCAAGCAGGGCAGAGGTGGATACAGAGGAAACAATGCCACGGGTAGAGGCAGAGGCAACAACAGTTCCCGTTCCTCTGCCGCCAACAAACAGTGACTCCCTGTCACTGCCCCCTGACCATCCAACACCTGTCGGGGGGCGACTCCAACAGTTCCTGCCCGTCTGGAAGTCCATCACCACAGACAGGTGGGTCAGGAAACTTATCCAGTTCGGCTATTGTTTAGAACTGACATCCACCCCACCACCCATGCCCCCAAAACACCGTCCTATGTCAGCAGAGCACTTGCACTTATTGCAGCAGGAGGTTCTGGTGATGCTGCAAAAAGGCGCAATAGAGCTCGTGCCAGTGGAGGAGGAAGGCATGGGGGTTTATTCCCTGTACTTCTTAATCCCAAAAAAGGACGGCTCACTCAGACCGATTCTAGACCTACGCCCCTTGAACCAGTACATTCTTTCGGAACACTTCCACATGTTGACACTGCAGCAGGTTCTTCCCTTGTTACAACAGGGAGACTTCCTCGCATCCTTGGACCTCAAGGATGCTTACTTTCACATACCACTCCACCCGTCCCACAGAAAGTACCTCAGGTTCACCATCCAAAACAGGCATTACCAGTTCAAGGTACTCCCCTTCGGAGTGACCACCGCTCCCAGAGTGTTCACAAAATGTCTGGCGACTGTGGCGGCACACCTCCGGAGACAGGGTATACATGTCTACCCTTACCTGGACGACTGGCTCGTGCAAGCAAAGTCAGCCCAGCAGTGCGCCGCAGACATGTCCCACACCATTCACCTCCTTCACGGTCTAGGATTTACACTGAACTACCCGAAGTCACACCTTCAGCCGGCCCATGTGCGGCAGTATTTAGGCGCGACGATCAATACTCTGGCTGCCACAGCTCAGCCGAACCCAGCGAGGATCGACAACATCCAGACGCTGATCCAAAGGTTCAGACCGCAACACTCACTCCCAGCGAGAGTGTTCATGCAGTTGATAGGCATGATGGCCTCCTGCATCTTCATAGTCCCGCACGCAAGACTCCATATGCGTCCGCTCCAGGAATGCTTAGCGCATCAGTGGACTCAGGCTCAAGGACAGCTGAACGACCTAGTGTTGGTGACGGGTCGGGCATACAGCTCTCTGCATTGGTGGAATCCACACAACCTTTGCAAGGGCCGACCGTTCCAGGAGCCTGTGCCACAGATTACTCTAACAACGGACGCATCTCTCCAGGGATGGGGGGCTCATGTGCTCCACTATACGGTGCAGGGTCTCTGGACAATGCAACAAAGGAAGATGCACATCAACTACTTGGAGCTGATGGCGATCTTCATGGCGCTCAAGTCCTTCAAAGTACATCTGTGCAACAAAGTCGTGTTGATCCGGACGGACAACATGACAGCCATGTACTATATTCAAAAGCAGGGAGGTACGCACTCTCCACAGTTGTCTCATCTGGCTCAGAGCACGTGGAAGTGGGCCATTCAGAGGAACATCTTCCTCATGGCGGAACACCTCCCGGGCACGGACAATCAGATGGCGGATCTGCTCAGCAGGTACAGCCACCAAATGCACGAGTGGGAGTTACATCCATCAGTACTCCGCCCGTACTTCCAGCAGTGGGGTCATCCACAGATAGACCTGTTTGCCACGGAGGAAAACGCAAAATGCCAAAGCTTTGCCGCCAGGTTCCCTCACCCACTATCGCAGGGCAATGCGATATGGATGAACTGGTCAGGCAGATTTGCGTACGCTTTTCCCCCAGCGCCTCTCATTCCGCTGGTGGCAAGAAAGCTAAAGCAACACTCGCTGACGCTCATCCTAGTTGCTCCAACGTGGGCGCGACAACCGTGGTACACCACGTTCCTCGAACTCTCCGTGGTACCGCATCAAAGACTGCACCTCACACCCCGGCTCTTAACGCAGAACCGTGGCGACATTCAGCACCCGGATCCGCAGCAGCTCAATCTGGCGATCTGGCTCCTGAGGTCTTAGAGTTTGGCTACCTTGATTTGCCCCCTGAATGCATGGACATCATCCGGGAGGCAAGGAAGCCCACTACCAGAGCTTGCTATGCAGCAAAATGGAAGCGGTTTGTCATCTACTGTAACGAACACGCTATCAACCCGCTCGATGCATCCATTCCTAATATCATCTGCTATCTGTTGCATCTTTACAAATGCAATCTAGCATACGCTTCCATTCGGATACACTTATCCGCCATAGCGGCTTATCTCCAAAACCGGCAGCATCTCTCTGTCTTCAGGGTGCCTGCCATTAAAGCATTCCTGGAAGGGCTGAAGCGGGTCATCCCTCCCAGGACCCCGCCAGCTCCTGTGTGGAACCTCAATGTGGTGCTCACCAGATTGATGGGTCCCCCATTTGAACCTCTGCATTCATGTGAGCTTCAGTTCCTCACATGGAAAGTGGCTTTTCTCATTGCCATAACGTCTCTAAGACGTGTTAGTGAGCTACAGGCGCTCACCATTCAAGAGCCATTTACACAAGTTCATTCAAACAGGGTGGTGCTGCGCACTAACCCCAAATTTCTCCCTAAGGTGGTGTCGCGGTTTCATGTCAATCAAACTATCGAACTGCCCGCATTCTTTCCCAACCCAGAAACGGTGGCAGAAAGGATGCTCCATACGCTTGATGTCAAAAGAGCGCTCATGTACTACATTGACAGAACACAACCTTTTAGAAAGACACAGCAACTCTTTGTTGCCTTCGCAGCCCAGCATAAAGGCAACCCCATTTCCAAAGCAGGAATAGCCAGGTGGATCGTTAAGTGTATTCAGATTTGCTATCAGAAGGCTAAGCGCACTTTAACGGTCCCCCCCAGAGCACACTCCACACGCAAGTTGGGGGCCTCCATGGCATTCCTGGGTAACATTCCTTTAGAAGACATTTGTAGGGCAGCCACATGGTCTACACCACATACGTTTACCAAACATTACTGTGTAGATGTGCATTCCAAACAGCAGGCAGCTGTAGGACAGGCTGTTCTTAAAACACTTTTTCAGACTTCTGCAGCTGGCACGGGCGGCCGCCGTTAATGGAGGGACTGCTATGTATTCTATGCTACAGATATGAATTTAGCAGCCCACATGCCTCGAACTGAATATGCTACTTACCAGTATGCATCTGTTCTTGGCATGTAGGGCTGCTAACATTCATATCGCCCGCCCTCCTCCCCGGCGCTCATAGTGGCTGCAGACTTTTCTTGCATTTAATCTCTAGCATGGCCATCACTTTCCCTGTTAAACTCCATCTTTGCCACAATGGCTAAAAACAATCTGGGGATGGAGTCGATGCCCATGCGCACTGTAGTCCAGGGGAGGAGCCACCTATCTCGTGATACTTCGAAGACTCTTCCAGGACAACAATGTGCAATCATCCGGACCCAACACTAGGCGGCGATCTATGCTACAGATATGAATGTTAGCAGCCCTACATGCCAAGAACAGATGCATACTGGTAAGTAGCATATTCAATAAATACCTACATGTCACTGTTTGATGCAAAGATGGGGAGGGCTTTGGAGGTGTGCCACTATCTGTTACCGACACCAATATGGACGAGTGATCCGCATCTGTGCAACTCATGACACAAGTGACTGATAGTTGCATGCCAGCTGGTGGACCGATGGGGTGTGCAGCTACTGTGGTGCCACCCATCTGTGTCACAACAACATGTTTAGGTGTCATTATTACTATCCTTCAAAAGTATGATTTTTATCTGTCCTGATAAGGAAATTAGTACTCTGGACACCCACAAATAGGGTACGGAGGGCAGGGGAGGGGTTCAGAAATTGGTGGCATCCGGGATGGACCGTTGTGGTCCAGAGCAATGGCGGCTCCTCTGCTAAGGCGGAGGAGCGTCGCCCCACTGCTCTTTGAGCAGGAATAATAAAACGATTACAACTTTATCCATATGATCCACGGCTCTCAGACGAATCATACCGCTGCAATACAGCGTTGTGAATGACTTAGGGTGGCCAATAACAACGCTGTGATTGGCTATGGGAAGCCTGAGTGCTTCCTGGTTCCGGGGCTGCAGGAGAACTGGAGGAGAGACATAATCCACGGAAGAGGTAAGTGCTTTTCTTTTCTGTCCCCACTATTTTCCTGCCCCTCCACACTCATTCCCTGCCAGCTGCTACTGTTCCAGAATATGATGATGATGAGCACTTTAGTGATTAGCAGGAGGTTCACTGAATGTCTGTGTGTAGTGAGGGCCACTGGAATTGTTTGGCAGGGGAGGACCACCTTTCTGCGGCAGGGTTTACTACAATATGTGGCAAGAAAACGCAGGGTATGTGGCACATTTTCTGGTTGTATTACTTTCTCATTTTGTCTTTTACCCATGTTAACACAATCAAAGCAAAGGTTTTATCTCCTTAGTATACTGGAATCAACAAGAGAGGAAGGGAACAGTTTAGGAGCACTCCTACTCCCCTCAAAGTAAATCAAAATATCAGCAAAGGAGTGTACCATAAAGGAAATGAAAGAAGAGCAAGCATGTTGAAAGTCACAGTGAGAACCTCCTGTGAAGAGAACCAGTTAGGTTTCTAAAAAAGCCCTCACTCACCAACCTAGTTGGTGACATGCGTCATCATTGGGCCCCACCAGGAGTAGCAGGGTGCTACCCTAGTGTGCTGCGACACCAGTTTACTGCGGAGCTGGTTATAGGTGATCAGTGAAAGGTGAAATTGTGAGTTAAAAATGTCTAGATAGTGTCAAAAATATACTTTATTAGTTTTGCCAATCAGACATGAATAAAATAACTAAAGTGTAGGATAAAGAACTAAATTAAAAGTTCAGTTTTTTCCCTGGAAGTGTGGTCAACATGTTTCTGCATATGTGTGAGCATTTAGTCACGCTTTCATCAGGACCAAGAGTGTAGTGGTGAACCCTGGCGGTATGGGCGCGCTAATGCCCACCCTGACTAGGGGTTACTAGTGTTAAAAATAATTAAAATAAAAAACACTGGGTACAGATTCCCTCGAAAGTAGAGAGGAACAGAGTTTATTCTGTTAAAAAAAGGTAACAAGCAGTGACATTCAAACATAAAGAACAAAGAAGACAAAGTTTTGTCAGTATACTCCTAGAAGTTGTCACAATAGAGAAACCATGCAGATGTGCTCTTCGTGGTGCCCTTTATAAGTAGTATCAAGTTCACAAGTGCCACTATTAGTGAACTCGTGCACATAAAGGACTACCGTCGAAATCCTTGTGAAAAAACGGGAGACAGCCGTCCCCTGTCTAACCCATGCAACAAGGTTGTATAGCTAAGTGACTGAAGTGCAATAAGGTGTCCATAATGCCCATATAGCGTTACTATCAACTAACAAGTGAACTAGGGGAAAACTGAGGTACGGTCAAGCAAACATAATAGTGCTGCTGGGCAAAAGATATGCTGAGGAAAGCAATGTAAAGTTGTTACAACAGGTACAATCATTAAATGCACCATGGGTCACGGGAGGGGGGTGGCGATTCGGCACACCCTAGAAACAAAAAAATGGAAGAGATAGACAACGTGATCAGTTGTAAAAGAAACCGGTACTTAGCTGCTGGTAGATGGTTGTACTCACGCCCTTTGACGCCAGGCACCCGCTAGGAACCTGTGTACTCCCTCTTTTGACCAGACCCCGACGATAGTCAGAGGGTGGTCCGGTGATACTTAATAATGCCTGGTCCTGACGAGAAGCGGTAACGAATGAGGAACCGCTACGTCAGGATGATGTGGGGGGTGCTGCTGTCAAGTGCCAATCAGCGGCGTTCTTTGCCGAAAAGAAACGGAGTCAAAAGAAGGCGATAGGGCAGGGGGAAGAGTCAACACGGAAGTGCCGGTGACGCGGTCTGAAAGGACCAATAGCGGCTGTCGTTACTTCGCATGGTGCTGGGATCCCAATCCTCTGCAACGGAAAGAAAGGTTGCCATGGGGAGGGCACCACAACAAAGCCAGATGATGCGCTTACCCGTCGCTGTGAAATAAAAGAAGCGCTACGTAGTGCAGGGACTGCGGATTTGCAGAAACCAAAAGGGCACAAAAGCACATGGCAAATTGAAAACTTAGATGTGCAGCAAGCGTGAAATGCGCAAGATCCCGGGTAACGGATCCTTTCTGCAAAAGAAATGCTTGGCTGCACATGTGTAGTATGTAGGTAATAATGCTTTCATATTTAATGTCCTGTATCTATAAAAAGTGTTAGAATCTTGTAGTTCTTTGACACATGTCTATGTAGAATTTATCACCAAGGAAACCTACTACAACATGATGGCTTTGAATACCTGTTCCAAGTGGTATACGAAAGTACAGGCACATTATTATCAGAGGGACTAGGGGCATCTGTGGCCCTACAGAGAGAAAACAAGCCCAGAAGGGTAGAAAATCAATCAATAGTTAGATCCAGTAAGGGACAATCATTCAAGGGGAAAAAAGTCTTAGGCAAGACTAGGTGCACTGTATGGATAGCATAGAAGAGCAGTACACAGAGCAGCTTGCATCCATCGGTTTAAATAACTCAGTTTCAATGGTAGACTCAACCGAAAAAAGCAAAAACATAAAAAACTGAGGAAATAGAAAGGTGGTTAGTTCAGTAGAACGGTGGCCCAAGGGATATTATCATTCAATCCATGTTGGTACGTACCAAGTCAATACACCCACCTCTGTTCCTTTTCAAATAGAATCTTTTGAACATTTCTTTGTGTGGTAACCTGTGTTCAATCACTGTCCATCTCAAGTCATTGTTCGTGTAATTGTGTTGCAAGAAATGCTCGCTCAGTTTGGTCTCTGGCTTGCTCTGAAGCGGTCGCTCCTCACGCTCCCTGATCATCCTGACTTCGTAGCGCTATACTCCTCATTGCTGCCCGGTATCGTAGCGCTTACTGCTCTCCGCTCATTGCTGCTAATTATTAATTGAGCAGTGCTCGCATTGCCTGTAACATTATTTGTGCTTGGTATCGTAGGGCCATACTGCTTACTGCTCACTGCTGTTAATTAGTAATTGTTGCACTGCTCGCATTACCTGCAAAATTATTTGTGCCTGATTGTGCCGGTACCACTGCCCAGATCATAGCGTTATTCCGGTTGTGCCCCAATCTCGTCCTGTTTCGCTTTTTGTTTGTGCTGCCATTTTGTTGTTGTGACTCCTAGCCCGTCTCTCCACCCCGCTCCCGCCTCCCAGCTGCTCCTCCCTCGCTCCACCCCCCTCCACTATCTACATATGTCAGAGCAACAGACGCGCAGCGTTCACGCGCAGCGGGCGCGCCCCATGCCCGCCGACGGCGCGCCAAAGGTAAGCCCGTCTACGCCCGTCCGCGCCTGGACCGCGCCCAGCGCCAGACCCCCTGGTCCCCGCAAAATCCACTCCACCCGCATAACGTACTACACCGCTACCCTCTCAGCACTTAACCCCGGCCAACTCACAAACTGCTACGAAGCCGCCCCAGGACACACCCATGGACCCTTCACCTGCCACTCCTGCAAGTTCGACTGCATCAGGACCCACACCAAATCCACAAACTCCAAACAGAGCTCCGACACTAACCACCTGAAGTGCATCATGCTCAACACCCGCTCGGTGCACAGACACGCCATTGAACTTTGGAACCTACTCGACACCACATCGCCGGACGTCGCCTTTCTTACAGAAACCTGGATGAACACATCATCAGCACCCGACATCGCAATAGCCATCCCGGACGGCTACAAGATCATCCGAAAGGACCGCACCAACCAAACAGGAGGAGGCATCGCCATCGTCCATAAGAACACCATCCGCATCACAACCAGTTCCGACGACACCCTCAAAGCAGCAGAACACCTTCACTTCCAGATCCACACCGACCCCAAGACCACACTCCGAGGCACCCTCATCTACAGGCCACCAGGACCCCGCACACAATTCAGCGAAGACATCACTGACTTCATTAGCCCACACGCCCTCCCCTCCGAGGACTACATTCTACTGGGAGACCTCAACTTCCACCTGGAAAAGAACAACGACAGCAACACCACCACCCTTCTGGACAACCTCGCCAATCTCGGACTCAAACAACTTGTTGACACCCCCACCCACTATGCCGGCCACACGCTCGACCCAATCTTCACCTCCAGCAAGCACATCTCCTTTAACCACACCACAGCTCTCCATTGGAAGGACCACAGTTGCGTTCACTTCAACTACAAAAAGACTACGACCCACAACCACCCACAACCAATTCCCCAGAGAAACTGGAACAAAATTACAACCGACCAGCTCTTCACATCGCTTCACCAAAACCCTCCTGCTAAATCATCTGACCCAAACCAAGCAGCCACCAACCTCACACAATGGATCACCCACAGCGCTGACGAATTAGCACCCTTGAAAAACCTTCAAATCAAGCAAGGCAGCAAAAAGCCCCCTGGTTTAATGATGACCTTAAGAAATCCAAGAAGATCTGTCGCACCCTCGAGAAAGCCTGGCGAAAAAACCCAACCACTGACAACCTGGCCACCTTCAAGAACGCCACCCGAAAACACCAACTGATCGATCCACCAAGAAATCAGCATTCAAGGATCGACTTGACAACGCCCACAACAGCAAGGAACTATTCAACATCGTCAAAGAGTTTACCAACCCCACCGCCGGCACCAATGACATCACTCCCTCCCAAGACCTCTGCGACTCTCTAGCCTCGTTCTTCCACAACAAAATCGCTGACATACATAACGGCTTTGGAGACCAGTCCACCCCACCCACCTCCGAACTAAAACCCCCTCCAACAACCTTTGCGCCTGGAACCCTATCACCACTGAAGACACCATCCGCCTGATGAACACCATCCACTCAGGATCACCAACCGACCCATGTCCCCACCACATTTTCAACAAAGCAGACTCCATTATCGCACCCCATCTCCGAGACGTCATCAACTGCTCCCTCAACTCCGCTACCTTCCGGGAAAGCTGGAAACATGCCGAACTCAGCGCACTCTTGAAGAAACCCACAGCAGACCCCACTGAACTTAAGAACTACCGCCCCATTTCGCTCCTCCCATTCCCTGCCAAAGTCATTGAGAAAGCCGTCAACAGTCAACTCGCCGCCTTCCTCGAATCCAACAAATCCCTCGACCCTTCACAGTCCGGCTTCCGAGCCAAACACAGCACCGAGACCGCCCTCATCGCAGCCACAGACGACATTCGCACTCTACTGGACAACGGAGAAACAGCTGCCCTCATCCTACTTGACCTCTCCGCAGCCTTTGACACAGTCTGTCATAACACCCTTATAAAACGCCTCAGCAACGTCGGAATACAAGGAAAAGCACTGGACTGGATCATCTCGTTCCTCGCCGGAAGAACCCAGAGAGTCCGCCTCCACCCTTTTAAATCAGAGGCCACCGAAGTCATCTGCGGCGTACCACAAGGATCTTCACTCAGTCCCACCCTCTTCAACGTATACATGAGTCCCCTCGCATCCATCGCGCGCCAACACAACCTCAACATTATCTCCTACGCAGACGACACCCAGCTGATCCTCTCCCTCACCAAAGACCCAAACACCGCCAAAACCAACCTACACGAAGGGATGAAAGAAGTAGCCGAGTGGATGAAGAACAACCGTTTAAAACTGAACTCGGACAAAACGGGAGTCCTCATCTTAGGATCATCCCCCTCCGCCTGGGACGACTCATGGTGGCCACCGACCCTAGGAACCGCACCCATACCAACGGACCACGCACATAACCTGGGCTTCATCCTGGACTCCTCCCTCTCGATGACCAAACAAGTCAACGCCATCTCATCATCATGCTTCAACATCCTACGTATGCTCAAAAAAATCTTCCGTTGGATCCTCACCGAAACAAGAAAGACGGTCACCATGCACTGGTCACAAGCCGACTGGACTACGGAAACACCCTTTACGCCGGAACCACAGCCAAACTACAGAAAAAACTACAACGCATCCAAAACGTCTCAGCCAGACTCATCCTAGACATCCCCCGCCAAGCTCACATTTCAGGTCACCTGAAAGACCTCCACTGGCTCCCCGTCAACAAGAGAATAACGTTCCGTCTCCTCACCCACGCACACAAAGCCCTCTACGACCTAGGACCAGAATACCTCAACACACGCCTGTCCTTTTACACCCCCACCCACCAACTACGATCGTCCAATCAAGCCCTCGCCGCAATTCCACGTATCCAAAAATCCACCATGGGGGGAAGATCCTTCTCCTACTTAGCGGCCTAGACCTGGAATTCTCTCCCCACCCTCCTCCGCCTTACACAGAACCACCTCTCCTTCAGAAAACAACTAAAAATTTGGTTATTCGACAAGTAAAGTTCACCCCCTCCCTCAAGCGCCTTGAGACCCTCTGGGTGAGTAGTGCGCTATACAAATTTAAACTTGACTTGACTTGTCTTAACCTGACAACATCTGATGTTGCTGCGATGTTCGCATATACGTAATTTCACTTTACGGGTGGCCGTACCCACATACCGTAAACCACATGGGCAAATATGAAGTACATGGTGGTGAGATGCACACCTTCTTACTCCATTATTTGTCCTTGTTTAAACGATTCCACATTATTAGCGTGCAAACTTGTTTTGCGCTTCGCCTCTAGCGCTGCAGTCAAAACAAATCCAGGGGGAACTTTTTTTTACAAGGTCCACCAAGTCGCACAGCCATACACTCAGTATGAATCAAATGAATTAAATTCAACCATATTCATCTTCTTTTTAACCATTTTTTAACCGTTTAGTTCTTCCTCCTTTTTAAACTATAACTTCAATTTGTTTTATCCATACGTTTTCTACGAGACTAGTCAAACAGACATCAGGGCACAGGTAGATTCCGCATATCATGATGTTTAATTTAAAAAAAGAACTCAATGCATTTCGGGATAAAACAATCCCTTTATCACAGGCATCTAAAATGTAATCTAAACTCAGTAATTATGTCAGTGTTTAACCCAACATCAATCCATATTGTGCATTTCAACAGTAAACAATGTATCTCATGTTATCCCGACATAGTCAGAAAAATGTGAACATAGTGTGCCACAACATTTACTCGACATTCTGATTTAGCAAAGATGCAAGAAGAAAGTTACCAATTGAGCCCCCTACAACAAGTCGTTGTAATGACTTGCGATGGAAAGGTATTGCGTACTGACACCGCGTTGTAATAGTGCGCGACGTATTAGCATGCGTTGTAACATGCTATAGTCGCACAAACATATCGATTCTTTCACTGCACTAAGGAACTGTATCCAAGAGGGGCTTACTGTATCTTCATCATGTTGACCCATGTCCTGAGCATCAATGACTTCTTTGCTCTGTACTAGTCAAGAACACGTGTGCATGTTCACGCCTTTTAGGAATTCTAGGTGCCAGCCCTGTGCTCCCTGGCACATTAGCCAAGAATTATCTAGACAACTACATGTGAAGGTTGCTAACGGACTCACATTCCTCCAGTATCTAAGCTTTGAAGGTTGCATGCATCCTGGAAGCTTCAGCCTGGTGCAAGGCATGAGTCTCTATATGTTTTGCGCTACCAAAAAAAAGAAATATTGGTCTGAGGGGACTTGGCCAAGAGAACACCTGATGGGTGTAGGGGGAATGGCAACTCAACCTTTGGGTATGTGCCACACAAGACCTGTAGGGTGATATTTGTGCAGAAAATTTGCCCGATGGGCCCTCTACACCGAGTCACCTTGAAGCACTTATCTGGAGGCTCCACGAGGCCGTGTTGAAGTAGGAAGCGTGCAGAGGACTTTCGGGGGAGTAGCGCTGATCTCAGGTGGTTCTATAAAAACAAATAGGCATGTGATAAACCAAAAATGGTGTATTATGATGGAAAAAATCATGATTACTATCTTGGGATGTTGAGATGATGTTTGTCATGTGGAGTCTCTTACGTTGCAGCAGAAGAATGGCCAGGAGCCGAATTTTATTGTCCATACACAGGCAAAATATGTCCGTCCATCCACCAAAATTTGCATGATGGAACCAGCACTCTTACAATCTGTTGCTCCCTCAAAAGGTACAGACCAGGGCTGCACTATAGCTCCATTTCCCTACCCGTGACCCTTATTGTGCAGCTCCCAGTACACCGGCCTCAGTAGAACAATAATATTACAGGTTTGCAGAGTATATCTGGACCCTGTAAACCGACCCGTCTCCCGGATTATTCCATTGCATCTTTAGCGACTCTGAAATAGAAGTAGCAGCTCTAACTGAAGAGCGAGAATCTCCCCTCAAGCTTTCACAGCTAAAGACACTTATTGGACCTCTACAGCAGACACCAAATAAACCATTAGCAACTGGGCCAGCAACGACCCTCCCAGGGGAACACACACATGGCAAAATGCCTAGAAATTGACCTTCTTAATTCATTTATATTCTCTAAACATTTCTTTGTAGATTAACCTGCATGGAAGTCTAGGCGTGGAGCACCGCTGGTAACCTCTCTTAAAGTTTTAAAACTAAACTCTTGAGCAATATGTTTCATTCTGCATCACCTCCTGGTTCTAGAGGCGACCTAGGTTGTACAGCTAGCTGGACTAGGCAACTGCGCCCACATTCTTTACTAGAACCTTACAAGGTGGGGTGCACTAGAATATCATGGTGTTGTAGTCTAAACTGTATTAAACCTAACTTTATTCTACAGTTGCTTTGCGCAGCACACGCACTACTAGGTACCTTTGGGATGGCATCTTTACTTTGCAGGCTTTACAGTGGAAGTGTTTACATCACAGGATTTTATTACCTGTTTTAGTGACCTAACCTTAACAGCCTTAACAGACGCACATAAATTGTGTGTGTGGAAACACAATTTGAATTCCAACTATTGTATAATTAAGTTTAAGGTAATTAATACTAAAAGTCCGTATATAAACAAACATATGACTATTAATTATTTATTAATATGTTTTTCATTTTATGATATTACATTTCTAGTTTAATATTTAGATGCATGATTTTAAGTTTAAGTGCTAAGGGCTAGTAAGGGGTTTTTATGTTTCAGACCTGGGTAACTGCCGGTTTTGGGTTTTAGGGTTCAGGGTGAGTAGTTCTAAGGGCTAGTAAGGATTTTAAGGGTGCAGGTTCATATATCCGTATATGTATGTGTGTGTTTATAATACATATATATATATATATATATATATATATATCTCTCGACCAGAATCCCAACTTCACCATGAAAAAAGTGGCACACACACGAGAATTCATAATTCTGCCACTTTAATGAGGTGAGGTCCCAACACTCCCGGCAATAAAGTCACTGAGACGTGTTTTGGCTGCGCACAGCTTTCTCGATCAGTGAGTCACCAAATTGAACACTGCTTTAAAAACCGCCCTGATATATATATTCAGCTCGGTGGGGGTGGTCCAAAAGGCAAACAGCACACGGACAACGAAAAGCTTCCCCAAACAGCTTTGTTGTAAGGTAAAAGCAGTCACGCTTCCCAGCAAAGTGCATTGGACTCGAACCCTGACGCGTTTCGAGTGTCCTCTTTATCAAAGGGTAGTGTAGTCCAAAAAGCGCTTGCACGTCTTCTTCCCCCTCCTTTAAAGTCAATATCGCCTGCCATTATTGGTCACCTCTTGATGAGTTAGGCGGTGCTTCATGGGAGTTGAAGTCCGTAATTAAATCCTCAGATGGAAGCGCCCTTCCATTAGATGCAAATTAAAAGGCTCCGCTAACAGTAATGTTATAAAGGCTATATCAATGCTGAATGCCTTACATGGGTAATACATAACAGCCATAGCTGCAATGCCCCTGCACCAAGTAACAATATGAGCCATGAGTCTCAACTCCACATGAGTTATCACTCGGAATGTGAGCTTTCCATAGATTTTTGGAAATGTAACCTTTTTTCCACAAACATCAGCTTATGAGTTTGGAAAAGGCACAAGTTTTCATATCTAATACACTTTTCAATGTTGTATACATATATTAATTCAACCAAGCAGAAGCTTCAAATGTAGAAGGCTGAGCTGCACAGAGGATTTTTATTTACAGGTAGCTGAAGAGCTCCCAGTAGCTCACAAGGTTTGTAGGAGTAACCTGCTTTAAAATTAGTCTCCGTGAGTTGTAATGCACAATATTGGGGTACAAAATAGTGACAACACGACATAGACTACCACTACCTCGTCTAGGTAAATGTAGATGTACTGTTCTTAACTTCTCATATATTAGCGCCATACTTGCCTACATGTACTTACCCTAGGGATGTCCCTGAAGTTGAAAACCTTGAGTATGTCTTGAAGACGTGCAGTTCTCCAGTGTGGAAACAGCAGAGCGCTGGACAAGGCATTCACCTGTACCTCGTGACTGCAGCGCCACAGGGTGGCACCTGAGATCAGGGTCGGGCTGGGGCCGTCTCATCTCTAGATTATTAACTGGGAGGACTTTATTTCGAGGCCCGTTGTGACTGAAGGAAAATCAAGGAATACATGGAAGTAAGGGTGACTGTGCTGGCTGGCGTTTGTGCACTGCGGTGTGAGAAGAGCAGTGCATTGTTCGCTTTTGTTTGCTTCGTTTCCCGTGCTGAAGAGGTGCTTGTTCAGCTTTCTATTGGAAGGAGTCGTGGAAAGCTGCCCCCTCCATGAAAAGAAAAGGTTCTTTAGCGCCTCCTGCGCCAGGTCGAGACTCAAGCTGTAGGTTTAAGGACCAGTCCAGGCAATGGGCCTCAGCAAAGGTCTCATCATTTCAAAGCTGCTGAGGGGCCACTACTTGTCATTGTGTGCCTCGTGCTGAGACTAGAGCTGGTCAGTTCTGTGCATTATGACCAGTGCAGAGAAAACCATGCCAAAGAAAACCTCGTTATATGCCTGCATTAAATGGTAACCCATGTTGCAAAGTATTTTAAAAAAGATGAAACTTGAAAGCACTGCAAGGGGTAGTTGAAAGGCTAGTAAAAGGCAGGTCCGTTTCGAAGGGCAAGGTTAAGATTGGGGCAATGGTTAGATTTTGGGATGCTTTTCAAGTTAGATGGGACTCAGGGTGTTCGAGCTCGGTTCATAGTTCAGGTGACATTCAGACATCCCATGGTAGTGGTGTTGTCCTGTGGCCGGCTCTCTGCAGGCCAGTTCCATGCAGGGTGCTTAGGTCTTCCTGATCCTTCTTCCAACGGGTAGGGGCGGGGGGGGGGGGGGGGGGGACCGTGCTGTGCAGGGTTGCGTGTGTTCTTGACATCTGTGCAGATTTGAAGTGTTAGTAGTGTGCTCGTCTCTTCACTGCTGTGAGTTCTTCAGCAGTGGGGTTCAGTGCTGTGCAGGATGTAAAATACTAATCACTTGCGCGCGGGCTTCTAGGCACATTTCCCAGCGCCGTGTAAGTCATTTTACTTTGCAGGGAGATGTGTGGTGTCCAGATATAGCCGAGTGCGGGACTAGAGGGGACACGGGTGCAGCAGTGACCCCTAGCGGTGGTTCTGCTACTTCCTGCACAGCCTCAGTCAGAAGCAACAGACAGTGAAGGAGGAGCAACCCCGATCCCTCAGTGGCCAGCTTCCTCCGCGGACCCTGGCGTTAGTAGTTTCCTGTACAGGCACAAAGGAAGGAAACAGTCGGTAGAAATACAGAACTTTCTCCAGGCTGCGAGTGTCGTGCTTGCTGCCCAAAGGAGCAAGATGCAGCAGTGGCCTCTAAAAGAATCTGCGAAGGAGGGAGGCAGCTGCCAGAGGAGCAGCAGTGATCTTTACAGGCTAGTGTGGAGCTTCTCGCACAGTCACAGACGGGGGAGGTAGCAGGCAGATATGTAGCAGGCCCTTGCCCCACAGCACTGACCCTGTAGCTTCCTCAGCAGTCCCCTAGAGAAAGAGTAGAGCGATGCAGCAGTGTCGGCCAGTCTGCAGCTCCACAGATACACAGATTGAAGTGCAGCAGTGACCCCTTGCAGTCAGCCTGCAGCTCCACATATGCCTCTGAGGCAAAGATTGAAGTGCAGCAGTGACCCCTTGCAGTCAGCCTGCAGCTCCACATATGCCCCAGAGAGGCAAAGATTGAAGTGCAGCAGTGACCCCTTGCAGTCAGCCTGCAGCTCCACATATGCCTCTGAGGCAAAGATTGAAGTGCAGCAGTGACACTTTGCAGTCAGCCTGCAGCTCCACATATGCCCCAGAGAGGCAAATATTGAAGTGCAGCAGTGACCCCTTGCAGTCAGCCTGCAGCTCCACATATGCCCCTGAGGCAAAGATTGAAGTGCAGCAGTGACCCCTTGCAGTCAGCCTGCAGCTCCACATATGCCCCTGAGGCAAAGATTGAAGTGCAGCAGTGACCCCTTGAAGTCAGCCTGCAGCTCCACATATGCCTCTGAGGCAAATATTGAAGTGCAGCAGTGACACTTTGCAGTCAGCCTGCAGCTCCACATATGCCCCAGAGATGCAAATATTGAAGTGCAGCAGTGACCCCTTGCAGTCAGCCTGCAGCTCCACATATGCCCCTGAGGCAAAGATTGAAGTGCAGCAGTGACCCCTTGCAGTCAGCCTGCAGCTCCACATATGCCCCTGAGGCAAAGATTGAAGTGCAGCAGTGACCCCTTGCAGTCAGCCTGCAGCTCCACATATGTCCCTGAGGCAAAGATTGAAGTGCAGCAGTGACCCCTTGCAGTCAGCCTGCAGCTCCACATATGCCCCTGAGGCAAAGATTGAAGTGCAGCAGTGCGCCGTAAAAGCCAGTCTGCAGCTCCACAGATACACAGATTGAAGTGCAGCAGTGAACCCTAGCAGTCAGCCTGCAGCTCCACATATGCCTCTGAGGCAAAGATTGAAGTGCAGCAGTGAGCCCTTGCAGTCAGCCTGCGGCTCCACATATGCCCCTGAGGCAAAGATTGAAGTGCAACAGTGACCCCTTGCAGTCAGCCTGCAGCTCCACATATGCCCCTGAGGCAAAGATTGAAGTGCAGCAGTGACCCTTTGCAGTCAGCCTGCAGCTCCACATATGCCCCAGAGAGGCAAAGATTGAAGTGCAGCAGTGACCCCTTGCAGTCAGCCTGCAGCTCCACATATGCCCCTGAGGCAAAGATTGAAGTGCAGCAGTGACCCCTTGCAGTCAGCCTGCAGCTCCACATATGCCCCTGAGGCAAAGATTGAAGTGCAGCAGTGACCCCTTGCAGTCAGCCTGCAGCTCCACATATGTCCCTGAGGCAAAGATTGAAGTGCAGCAGTGAGCCCTTGCAGTCAGCCTGCGGCTCCACATATGCCCCTGAGGCAAAGATTGAAGTGCAGCAGTGACCCCTTGCAGTCAGCCTGCAGCTCCACATATGCCCCTGAGGCAAAGATTGAAGTGCAGCAGTGCGCCGTAAAAGCCAGTCTGCAGCTCCACAGATACACAGATTGAAGTGCAGCAGTGAACCCTAGCAGTCAGCCTGCAGCTCCACATATGCCTCTGAGGCAAAGATTGAAGTGCAGCAGTGAGCCCTTGCAGTCAGCCTGCGGCTCCACATATGCCCCTGAGGCAAAGATTGAAGTGCAGCAGTGACCCCTTGCAGTCAGCCTGCAGCTCCACATATGCCCCTGAGGCAAAGATTGAAGTGCAGCAGTGACCCTTTGCAGTCAGCCTGCAGCTCCACATATGCCCCTGAGGCAAAGATTGAAGTGCAGCAGTGACCCCTTGCAGTCAGCCTGCAGCTCCACATATGTCCCTGAGGCAAAGATTGAAGTTCAGCAGTGACCCCTTGCAGTCAGCCTGCAGCTCCACATATGCCCCTGAGGCAAAGATTGAAGTGCAGCAGTGACCCCTTGCAGTCAGCCTGCAGCTCCACATATGCCCCTGAGGCAAAGATTGAAGTGCAGCAGTGACCCCTTGCAGTCAGCCTGCAGCTCCACATATGCCTCTGAGGCAAAGATTGAAGTGCAGCAGTGAGCCCTTGCAGTCAGCCTGCGGCTCCACATATGCCCCTGAGGCAAAGATTGAAGTGCAGCAGTGACCCCTTGCAGTCAGCCTGCAGCTCCACATATGTCCCTGAGGCAAAGATTGAAGTGCAGCAGTGACCCCTTGCAGTCAGCCTGCAGCTCCACATATGCCCCTGAGGCAAAGATTGAAGTGCAGCAGTGACCCTTTGCAGTCAGCCTGCAGCTCCACATATGCCCCAGAGATGCAAAGATTGAAGTGCAGCAGTGACCCCTTGCAGTCAGCCTGCAGCTCCACATATGCCCCTGAGGCAAAGATTGAAGTGCAGCAGTGACCCCTTGCAGTCAGCCTGCAGCTCCACATATGCCCCTGAGGCAAAGATTGAAGTGCAGCAGTGACCCCTTGCAGTCAGCCTGCAGCTCCACATATGTCCCTGAGGCAAAGATTGAAGTGCAGCAGTGACCCCTTGCAGTCAGCCTGCAGCTCCACATATGCCCCTGAGGCAAAGATTGAAGTTCAGCAGTGACCCCTTGCAGTCAGCCTGCAGCTCCACATATGCCCCTGAGGCAAAGATTGAAGTGCAGCAGTGACCCCTTGCAGTCAGCCTGCAGCTCCACATATGCCCCTGAGGCAAAGATTGAAGTGCAGCAGTGACCCCTTGCAGTCAGCCTGCAGCTCCACATATGTCCCTGAGGCAAAGATTGAAGTGCAGCAGTGACCCCTTGCAGTCAGCCTGCAGCTCCACATATGCCCCTGAGGCAAAGATTGAAGTGCAGCAGTGCGCCGTAAAAGCCAGTCTGCAGCTCCACAGATACACAGATTGAAGTGCAGCAGTGAACCCTAGCAGTCAGCCTGCAGCTCCACATATGCCTCTGAGGCAAAGATTGAAGTGCAGCAGTGAGCCCTTGCAGTCAGCCTGCAGCTCCACATATGCCCCTGAGGCAAAGATTGAAGTGCAGCAGTGACCCTTTGCACTCAGCCTGCAGCTCCACATATGCCCCAGAGAGGCAAAGATTGAAGTGCAGCAGTGACCCCTTGCAGTCAGCCTGCAGCTCCACATATGTCCCTGAGGCAAAGATTGAAGTGCAGCAGTGACCCCTTGCAGTCAGCCTGCAGCTCCACATATGCCCCTGAGGCAAACATTGAAGTGCAGCAGTGCGCCGTAAAAGCCAGTCTGCAGCTCCACAGATACACAGATTGAAGTGCAGCAGTGAACCCTAGCAGTCAGCCTGCAGCTCCACATATGCCTCTGAGGCAAAGATTGAAGTGCAGCAGTGAGCCCTTGCAGTCAGCCTGCGGCTCCACATATGCCCCTGAGGCAAAGATTGAAGTGCAGCAGTGACCCCTTGCAGTCAGCCTGCAGCTCCACATATGCCCCTGAGGCAAAGATTGAAGTGCAGCAGTGACCCTTTGCAGTCAGCCTGCAGCTCCACATATGCCCCTGAGGCAAAGATTGAAGTGCAGCAGTGACCCCTTGCAGTCAGCCTGCAGCTCCACATATGCCCCTGAGGCAAAGATTGAAGTGCAGCAGTGACCCCTTGCAGTCAGCCTGCAGCTCCACATATGTCCCTGAGGCAAAGATTGAAGTTCAGCAGTGACCCCTTGCAGTCAGCCTGCAGCTCCACATATGCCCCTGAGGCAAAGATTGAAGTGCAGCAGTGACCCCTTGCAGTCAGCCTGCAGCTCCACATATGCCCCTGAGGCAAAGATTGAAGTGCAGCAGTGACCCCTTGCAGTCCGCCTGCAGCTCCACATATGCCCCTGAGGCAATGATTGAAGTGCAGCAGTGAGCCCTAGCAGTCAGCCTGCAGCTCCACATATGCCCCTGAGGCAAAGATTGAAGTGCAGCAGTGACCCCTTGCAGTCAGCCTGCAGCTCCACATATGCATCCGAGGCAAAGATTGAAGTGCAGCAGTGACCCCTAACAGTCAGCCTGCAGCTCAACATATGCCTCTGAGGCAAAGATTGAAGTGCAGCAGTGACCCTTAACAGTCAGCCTGCAGCTCCACATATGCCCCTGAGGCAAAGATTGAAGTGCAGCAGTGAGCCCTTGCAGTCAGCCTGCAGCTCCACATATGCCCCTGAGGCAAAGATTGAAGTGCAGCAGTGAGCCCTTGCAGTCAGCCTGCAGCTCCACATATGCCCCCTGAGGCAAAGATTGAAGTGCAGCAGTGACCACTTGCAGTCAGCCTGCAGCTCCACATAGGCCCCTGAGGCAAAGATTGAAGTGCAGCAGTGACCCCTTGCAGTCAGCCTGCAGCTCCACATATGTCCCTGAGGCAAAGCTTGAAGCGCAGCAGTGACCCATTGAAGGCAGCCTG
Organism: Lissotriton helveticus; assembly: GCF_964261635.1. Classification (NCBI taxonomy): domain Eukaryota; kingdom Metazoa; phylum Chordata; class Amphibia; order Caudata; family Salamandridae; genus Lissotriton; species Lissotriton helveticus. The sequence continues at coordinate 279,566,377 of NC_136058.1, read as the reverse complement.
CAGCTCCACATCTGCCCCTGAGACAGAGATTGAAGTGCAGCAGTGACCCCTTGCAGTCAGCCTGCAGCTCCACATATGCCCCTGAGACAGAGATTGAAGTGCAGCAGTGACCCCTTGCAGTCAGCCTGCAGCTACACATATGCCTCTGAGGCAACGATTGAAGTGCAGCAGTGACCCCTAACAGTCAGCCTGCAGCTCCACATATGCCTCTGAGGCAAAGATTGAAGTGCAGCAGTGACCCCTAACAGTCAGCCTGCAGCTCCACATATGCCTCTGAGGCAAAGATTGAAGTGCAGCAGTGACCCCTAACAGTCAGCCTGCAGCTCCACATATGCCTCTGAGGCAAAGATGAAGTGCAGCAGTGAGCCCTTGCAGTCAGCCTGCAGCGCCACATATGCCCCTGAGGCAAAGATTGAAGTGCAGCAGTGAGCCCTTGCAGTCAGCCTGCAGCTCCACATATGCCCCTGAGGCAAAGAGTGAAGTGCAGCAGTGACCCCTTGCAGTCAGCCTGCAGCTCCACATATGCCCCATGAGGCAAAGATTGAAGTGCAGCAGTGACCCCTTGCAGTCAGCCTGCAGCTCCACATATGCCCCTGAGGCAAAGATTGAAGTGCAGCAGTGACCCCTTGCAGTCAGCCTGCAGCTCCACATATGCCCCTGAGGCAAAGATTGAAGTGCAGCAGTGAGCCCTAGCAGTCAGCCTGCAGCTCCACATCTGCCCCTGAGACAGAGATTGAAGTGCAGCAGTGACCCCTTGCAGTCAGCCTGCAGCTCCACATCTGCCCCTGAGGCAAATATTGAAGTGCAGCAGTGACCCCTTGCAGTCAGCCTGCAGCTCCACATATGCCCCTGAGGCAAAGATTGAAGTGCAGCAGTGACCCTTTGCAGTCAGCCTGCAGCTCCACATATGCCCCAGAGAGGCAAAGATTGAAGTGCAGCAGTGACCCCTTGCAGTCAGCCTGCAGCTCCACATATGCCCCTGAGGCAAAGATTGAAGTGCAGCAGTGACCCCTTGCAGTCAGCCTGCAGCTCCACATATGCCCCTGAGGCAAAGATTGAAGTGCAGCAGTGACCCCTTGCAGTCAGCCTGCAGCTCCACATATGTCCCTGAGGCAAAGATTGAAGTGCAGCAGTGACCCCTTGCAGTCAGCCTGCAGCTCCACATATGCCCCTGAGGCAAAGATTGAAGTGCAGCAGTGCGCCGTAAAAGCCAGTCTGCAGCTCCACAGATACACAGATTGAAGTGCAGCAGTGAACCCTAGCAGTCAGCCTGCAGCTCCACATATGCCTCTGAGGCAAAGATTGAAGTGCAGCAGTGAGCCCTTGCAGTCAGCCTGCGGCTCCACATATGCCCCTGAGGCAAAGATTGAAGTGCAGCAGTGACCCCTTGCAGTCAGCCTGCAGCTCCACATATGCCCCTGAGGCAAAGATTGAAGTGCAGCAGTGACCCCTTGCAGTCAGCCTGCAGCTCCACATATGCCCCTGAGGCAAAGATTGAAGTGCAGCAGTGAGCCCTAGCAGTCAGCCTGCAGCTCCACATATGCCCCTGAGGCAAAGATTGAAGTGCAGCAGTGACCCCTTGCAGTCAGCCTGTAGCTCCACATATGCCCTGAGGCAAAGATTAAATAGTGCAGTCAGCCTGCAGCTCCACATATGCCCCTGAGGCAAAGATTGAAGTGCAGCAGTGACCCCTTGCAGTCAGCCTGCAGCTCCACATATGCCCCTGAGGCAAAGATTGAAGTGCAGCAGTGAGCCCTTGCAGTCAGCCTGCAGCTCCACATATGCCCCTGAGGCAAAGATTGAAGTGCAGCAGTGAGCCCTTGCAGTCAGCCTGCAGCTCCACATATGCCCCTGAGGCAAATATTGAAGTGCAGCAGTGACCCCTTGCAGTCAGCCTGCAGCTCCACATATGCCCCTGAGGCAAAGATTGAAGTGCAGCAGTGAGCCCTTGCAGTCAGCCTGCAGCTCCACATATGCCTCTGAGGCAAAGATTGAAGTGCAGCAGTGACCCCTTGCAGTCAGCCTGCAGCTACACATATGCCCCTGAGACAGAGATTGAAGTGCAGCAGTGACCCCTTGCAGTCAGCCTGCAGCTCCACATATGCATCTGAGGCAAAGATTGAAGCGCAGCAGTGACCCCTAACAGTCAGCCTGCAGCTCCACATATGCCTCTGAGGCAAAGATTGAAGTGCAGCAGTGACCCTTAACAGTCAGCCTGCAGCTCCACATATGCCCCTGAGGCAAAGATTGAAGTGCAGCAGTGACCCCTTGCAGTCAGCCTGCAGCTCCACTTATGCCCCTGAGGCAAAGATTGAAGTGCAGCAGTGACCCCTTGCAGTCAGCCTGCACCTCCACATATGCCCCTGAGGCAACGATTGAAGTGCAGCAGTGAGCGCTTGCAGTCAGCCTGCAGCTCCACATATGCCCTTGAGGCAAATATTGAAGTGCAGCAGTGACCCCTTGCAGTCAGCCTGCAGCTCCACATATGCCCCTGAGGCAAAGATTGAAGTGCAGCAGTGAGCCCTTGCAGTCAGCCTGCAGCTCCACATATGTCCCTGAGGCAAAGCTTGAAGCGCAGCAGTGACCCCTTGCAGGCAGCCTGCAGCTCCACATCTGCCCCTGAGACAGAGATTGAAGTGCAGCAGTGACCCCTTGCAGTCAGCCTGCAGCTCCACATCTGCCCCCGAGGCAAAGATTGAAGTGCAGCAGTGACCCCTTGCAGACAGCCTGCAGCTCCACATCTGCCCCTGAGACAGAGATTGAAGTGCAGCAGTGACCGCTTGCAGTCAGCCTGCAGCTCCACATATGCCTCTGAGGCAAAGATTGAAGTGCAACAGTGAGCCCTTGCAGTCAGCCTGCAGCTCCACATATGCCTCTGAGCCAAAGATTGAAGTGCAGCAGTGAGCCCTTGCAGTCAGCCTGCAGCTCCACATATGCCCCTGAGGTAAAGATTGAAGTGCAGCAGCGAGCCGTAAAAGCCAGTCTGCAGCTCCACATCTTGAAATTACTGTTCGTCCCTGAGATTGAGACAGAAGTGCAGCAGTGACCCTTAGTTGTACGCCTGCAGTTTTCCTCCGTCCCTGGGATGGATGCAAACAGAAGTGCCGCAGTGACCCTTAGTAGTAGTCCCGCAGTTTCCCTTAGTCCCTGAGATGCAGACAGAAGTGCAGTAGTGACCCTTAGTAGTAGGCTTGCAGTTTCCCTTAGCCCCTGAGATGCAGGCAGAAGTGCAGCAGGGACCCTTAGTAGTAGGCCTGCTGTTTCCCTTAGTCCCTGAGATGAAGACAGAAGTGCAGTAGTGACCCTTAGTAGTAGGCTGCAGTTTCCCTTAGTCCCCGAGATGCAGACAGAAGTGCAGCAGTGACCCTTAGTAGTAGGCCTGCAGTTTCCCTCGGTACTGGAGATGCCGACAGAAGTGCAGCAGTGATCCTTAGTAGTAGGCCTGTAGTTTCCCGTAGTCTCTGGGGTGGAGACAGAAGTGCAGCAGTGACCCTTGGTAGTAGGCCTGCAGTTTCCCTTAGTCCCTGAGATACAGACAGAATGCAGCAGTGACCTTTAGTAGTAGGCCTGCAGTTTCCCTCCGTCCCTGAGATGCAGACAGAAGTGCAGCAGTGACCCTTAGTAGTAGGTCTGCAGTTTCCCTTAGTCCCTGAGATGCAGACAAAAGTGCAGCAGTGATCATTAGTAGTAGGCCTGTAGTTTCCCTTACTCCCTGGGGTAGAGACAGAAGTGCAGTAGTAACCCTTAGTAGTAGGTCTGCAGTTTCCCTTAGTCCCTGAGATGCAGACAAAAGTGCAGCAGTGATCATTAGTAGTAGGCCTGTAGTTTCCCTTAGTCCCTGGGGTAGAGACAGAAGTGCAGTAGTAACCCTTAGTAGTAGGCCTGCAGTTTCCCTTAGTCCCTGAGGTGCAGACAGAAGTTCAGCAGTGACCCTTAGTAGTAGGCCTGCAATTTCCCTTAGTACCTGGGGTAGAGACAGAAGTGCAGCAGTGACCCTTAGTAGTACGCCTGCAGTTTCCCTCCGTCCCTGAGATGGATGCAGACAGAAGTGACCCTTAGTAGTAGTCCTGCAGTTTCCCTTAGTCCCTGAGATGCAGACAGAAGTGCAGAAGTGACCCTTAGTAGTAGGCCTGCAGTTTCCCTTAGTCCCGGAGATACAGACAGAAGTTCAGCAGTGGCCCTTAGTAGTAGGCCTGCAATTTCCCTTAGTACCTGGGGTAGAGACAGAAGTGCAGCAGTGACCCTTAGTAGTACGCCTGCAGTTTCCCTCCGTCCCTGAGATGGATGCAGACAGAAGTGACCCTTAGTAGTAGTCCTGCAGTTTCCCTTAGTCCCTGAGATGCAGACAAAAGTGCAGAAGTGACCCTTAGTAGTAGGCCTGCAGTTTCCCTTAGTCCCGGAGATACAGACAGAAGTTCAGCAGTGACCCTTAGTAGTAGGCCTGCAATTTCCCTTAGTACCTGGGGTAGAGACAGAAGTGCAGCAGTGACCCTTAGTAGTACGCCTGCAGTTTCCCTCCGTCCCTGAGATGGATGCAGACAGAAGTGACCCTTAGTAGTAGTCCTGCAGTTTCCCTTAGTCCCTGAGATGCAGACAGAAGTGCAGAAGTGACCCTTAGTAGTAGGCCTGCAGTTTCCCTTAGTCCCGGAGATACAGACAGAAGTTCAGCAGTGGCCCTTAGTAGTAGGCCTGCAGTTTCCCTTAGTCCCTGATGTGCAGACAGAAGTTCAGCACTGACCCTTTGTAGCAGGCCTGCAGTTTCCCTTAGTCCCTGAGATACAGACAGAAATGCAGAAGTGACCCTTAGTAGTAGGCCTGCAGTTTCCCTCTGTCCCCGAGATGGATGTAGACAGAAATGCAGCAGTGACCATTAGTAGTAGGCCTGTAGTTTCCCTTAGTACATGAGATGCAGACCGAAGTGCGGCAGTGACCCTTAGTAGTAGGCCTGCGGTTTCCCTTAGTGCCTGAGATGCAGACAGAAGTGCAGCAGTGACCCTTAGTAGTAGGCTTGTAGTTTCTCTTAGTCCCTGAGGTGCAGACAGAAGTGTAGTAGTGACCCTTAGCAGTAGGCTTGTAGTTTCTCTCAGTCCCTGAGATGCAGACAGACGTTCAGCAGTGACCCTTAATAGTAGGCCTGCAGTTTCCCTTAGTCCCTGAGATGCAGACAGAAGTGCAGCAGTGACCCTTAGTAGTAGGCCTGCAGTTTCCCTCAGTCCATGAAATGCAGACAGAAGGGCAGCAGTGACCCTTAGTAGTAGGCCTGCAGTTTCCCTCCGTCCCTGAGATGGATGCAGACAGAAGTGACCCTTAGTAGTAGGCCTGCAGTTTCCCTCGGTCCATGAAATGCAGACAGAAGTTCAGCAGTGACCCTTATTAGTAGGCCTGCGGTTTCCCTTAGTGCCTGAGATGCAGACAGAAGTGCAGCAGTGACCCTTAGTAGTAGGCCTGCGGTTTCCCTTAGTCCCTGGGGTAGAGACAGAAGTTCAGCAGTGACCCTTATTAGTAGGCCTGCGGTTTCCCTTAGTGCCTGAGATGCAGACAGAAGTGCAGCAGTGACCCTTAGTAGTAGGCCTGCGGTTTCCCTTAGTGCCTGAGATGCAGACAGAAGTGCAGCAGCGACCCTTAGTAGTAGGCCTGCGGTTTCCCTTAGTGCCTGAGATGCAGACAGAAGTGCAGCAGTGACCCTTAGTAGTAGGCCTGCGGTTTCCCTTAGTCCCTGGGGTAGAGACAGAAGTTCAGCAGTGACCCTTATTAGTAGGCCTGCGGTTTCCCTTAGTGCCTGAGATGCAGACAGAAGTGCAGCAGTGACCCTTAGTAGTAGGCCTGCGGTTTCCCTTAGTCCCTGGGGTAGAGACAGAAGTGCAGCAGTGATCATTAGTAGTAGGCCTGCGGTTTCCCTTAGTCCCTGGGGTAGAGACAGAAGTGCAGCAGTGACCCTTAGTAGTAGGCCTGCGGTTTCCCTTAGTGCCTGAGATGCAGACCGAAGTGCAGCAGTGACCCTTAGTAGTAGGCCTGCGGTTTCCCTTAGTGCCTGAGATGCAGACAGAAGTGCAGCAGCGACCCTTAGTAGTAGGCCTGCGGTTTCCCTTAGTGCCTGAGATGCAGACAGAAGTGCAGCAGTGACCCTTAGTAGTAGGCCTGCGGTTTCCCTTAGTCCATGAGATGCAGACCGAAGTGCAGCAGCGACCCTTACTGTCGGTAAGAGGCCTCGGTGCGGATTGTCTCTGGTTTGTAAACTGAGCATGCGCAGAGCGGTCGATGAAGCATTACCAATAATAGCAGCTGCCAGCGCCGCTGTGCTGTAGGTGTGGCGAGGTGGCCTGAGCAGGCTTGTGTGCTGAAGTAAAGTGTGTACCGCCCCTAATGACCCGGTCTCTCTCTCTCTCCTCTCTTGCAGGCTGCCCGGACAGTGCGAGTACTTAGGACTGCAGGTTGCTGATTACTTCAAGCAGTGGATTAACCTGAAAAAGGTACCGTCCCCCGAGCACTCTGGCTCCCAGCTCGCCCACCCCCGCCCCGTCCCTCGAGTATAATATCCAGGCCCCTCATTTGCATGTAAATTAACAGGCTTCCCTCCCCCTGCCTCCTTCCCATTGTGTGTCCTCTAATAGCCTTCTTGCACCGAGCTGTGTGAGCTGCGACCAGCAGCTGATGTGTGCATCTCCTGTCTGAGCTGAGGCTCTGGGGGCCAGCGGGCCAGGGAGTGAGTGTGGAGCAGTGGAAGGCCCCGCACCCTGCAGAATGGGATGGCGGCCCCCCCGAGCCTCATTGACCTTGGACCCATGGGGCTCTCTCCACCCCCCCCCTCCTCCTCCCCTCCTGCAGGAGTTGCGTGATCGAGGCCCATTCAGAGCAGAAGGCCCTGCATAAGCAAACAACCAAACATAGCATTCTTTTCGCCTCTGCGCTTGACTTTTTCGCTCTTAACAATTTGGTCAATGTATTGATTAATACTTATTTACTTGTGCAGTGTATAGTTTTGATTTTCAGGCCAAGGCAAATAGGTTCCTTTTCGTGGTGGCAGCTGGTGTTCACCAGTCAGGAACCCACCAGCGGTTGGTTTGGTTCAGGGGTCCCCTCTAGGAGGGATACTGCTGAGTGCATAGAATAATAAGTCTGACACTGGAATCAGTGCAGGTTTATTATTTTGAGGTGTTTGATACTAAACATCCCAGGATTCAGTGAAGCATTATGGTGCTAGGAAACACGTAATGACCAGTCTCTAGAACATATACTCAGGGTGGCTTTGCTGGGCACTTACATCTAAGAATGGCCTTAGATATTATAGGACCTGTCTGCTCATGCAGGTAGGTCCTCACAGGAGGTATAGGGCACCCTGCCTTAAGAGTGACTTATCTAGGCCTCATGCGGGGCTGGCATGGCACACAGGGTGCCATGTTGAATCTTAACCTCTAGCTGCACCACAGCATGCAGGCTGTAATGGCAATGGTGCCTGTGTGTGGTGAGAGATCTCTGAGAAAGGCATAACGCGTGCTGCAGCTCTGTGGCCATTCCCTGGCTACCATGCCCGTGGTACTATATATGCCCCTTACAAGGGACTTACATGTAGTCTAGAGTTGTACCAATTGTGGAAACAATGGTAGAGGTTAGGGAAAGAACACAGGCCATGGGAACCTGAGTGGCTGGGACCCAGGGCACACTCAATCAAATTGCATTAGGTAGCTATCAAAAAGGTAGGGCGCAAACATGCAGAAAGGACACTTTCCTACACATGGTGATTCATTATCCAGGGACTGCGGTGTTCCAGATAGTAATTACCTGCATCAGTTCCCTTTTAGCCATAAAAAAATAACATTCTAAACATGCCTGATTTTAAAACTGTGCTACTCCTTGGGACTCGAATTTGGTAGTGAGACTGTCTCAGACGTCTCATGAAAAGATGAAGGAGCAAAGGCACTGGGATGACTAAGGGTCAGGTGTACTATTACATCGCATCAAGTAGTCTCAATTTGCGACTAGTGTTTTTCCAACCTATGTAGACCCAAACTATGTACAAATTCCAAATCTGAAGGAGTCAGAATTAATATTCATGAGGTATTCGCAAATAGCTATTTGATTGGATCGATAATGATGTGCAAGGGTCAGCTGACCACCATGTTTCTGATAGCTTTTCAAATGAAGATTATTCTTACTTTTTTTGTTAATCGTCCCCTTTTCCTTAAAGTAAATGGGCTGAACTCATATCAGTTGAGCTTTTGAAAGGGACACTCCCAATATGCCCTTCTAAGTACTGAATCTATATGGAGTCCAAACAAATTTTAGAAGCCTTTAAAATATAATTGGATTACTAAATGGGTTTAGTAAATAGCAAACAACATTTCTGCGGGTGTACACAGCTATTTGGACTGTTTGCAACCATAAAAACATTTATACAACTTGCATCATAGCTGCACAACATCAGACAGTTAAGTGAAGCTGAAGAACTAAAACTACAATTTTTACTTGTTCCTAGGATCTTGGCTTTCCCACTACATTTTGATGAGTGAACCAAAAGGATGGGTTCAGTCTTCAAAGACATAATATCCAATGAGCAAGTGTTGGGTTCCAATCCAGTTTTATGATCACACTCCTACAAACTCTTAAGTCATATTCTAAATTCTTCCAATCTTGTAAAGATAACCAAAGACAAAAAATGAATGTCTAAGATCACACAACTTTGTCCCATTCAGAGACCAGGATTAAAGAAAATTTCCCCTGGTTCCACAGTTTCCAAAATTTCCTCTAGATCACCTATGTGGAGGTGGTTCTGACAGCAAGATGCAAAGAAGGCTGTCCCCAGGGGTATGACACTGTTGGGGGCCAAGCTCAGATTTTAATGCAGCGTTTATTGTCAACATATTTTGTTAAAGGCATGGCTAGATGTAAAAAAGAAAAAAAAAACACTTTCTAGACTCTTTGCTCTTCTATCCCTCTACTATCCTTTTCAATCCAAATAACAGACTAACGTGTCCACCACTCAAATTAATTTCATATTTCCCTATACTAATTCACCACTAATCCTGTTTTGGGGTCCGGAGTAGCGTGCTACCTGCCAAAAAGCACTCCAACACCTCATCAGGGGTAGCAAGCACTATATAAATGCAATTACAATATAATAAAACACAAAATAACATAACATAACATACCTCATCAACAGATTATAAGTGTTCTTGAGCCATGTATCAGCTCATATTCACAGACACCAGTTCCTAATTAAATATGTGACACATTTCTAATACGCATGTCCACACATGAACTACCTGATGCTGTAAATATCAGCCGAAGCCGTCCTCTGCAGAATCAGTTAAGTTGAAAGTTGCCAAGTTTCGATCACCTTCCTCAAATGAGGCAGGATCGTGATTTCACTAAAAGCCAAAGGAGGGTCGCACCTCAGATCGTGCCCAGAATGGAGCAAGCCCACCAGTGCTTCTTTTCTCTGAAAAAATGAGGCACTAGCAGAAGAATGAGATTTCAGGGCTTATTAAAACCTGGACTATAAAACTGGATATGTTCTTTGGAGATGTATGTCTGTGTTTCTAATCTCTGAGACTATTAACTCCAATCCCATTGATTGAGGTAGAGCTACTTTACTTCATCACCCCCACCGCTATCACCTCTGTTCTTACCTCGTTCTCCTATCTCTCTGAAGCTGTTGACACTGTGGATCATTACACTGTTACCCCTATTGTCTCTGTGTGTTCTACACTGGACTTTTCCACCTGTTAATTAGATGAGTTCTCATGTTTTTTCCCACCGACATCATTACTTGAACCCCCAGAGCCCCATAAAACTTCATTCAGGGCTGTAAAGGGTTAAGAAAGGTGGAGGGGTCTCTAAAAGGGGTGTGGGCAAAAAAGCTGAACTAGGAATTCTTTCCAAGTGACATGGCAAATGTAATTAAGGGTGTGGCTTAAAACACAAAAACTAAAATGTTGTGCTTCACACCGTGTGCCACCTGGCCAGTCAGTATCTGGGGACATCCGAGTTTTCCATTCTTGCATGAGACCGGTCACAATACCACCAACACATTTACCTAAAGCAAGCTAAACATATTGACTTTGCCAGTGTTTGTTAGATTAGTTAGATTAGATTATGTAGATTAGTGAACAACAAGTTTGTTGTGAATATATATTTTTTAAACTGTGTTTATTTGTATACAGAGCAACGGCACAGATACAGAGACCGGTTTAGAGCATGACTAAGTCAGGTTTTACACAGCATATAGTGCCCAACTCATACATATTATTCATGCCCAAATAATCTTTCTTGCGTGTGCATTGACAGTTTGTTCTTTAATACTTAACCTTCTAATACATATGAATCAAAACATCAAGATCATAATCCACCCACCCCCTCCCTTCTGCTCACCCACCATCGTCTGAAGTGAAAATGTTAACCATCACCAAGGTCTGTGGAAGGCTTAGTGGCTTTGGGATGTTTCAGACTCTCCTTCTCCCCTTAGCATTACTTTGCTCTGCAGTCTCTCATCTTAAGAGCCGTTCATGCCCTTTATCTCCCCACATGTTTCTGAAAACCTCCACGTGCATATCTCACACAGTTACAATTGGCACACATGCCACCATCTCTCTGGGCACCCTGCATCGAGGTCAAGGACTGGGTGTGCAAGAAGTGTGCACACGTTCATGATCCACTGACCGTGCGAGCTACTCGCATTTCCTTAGACTTTAACTTTCGAGGTCTCAGTTGTGCCTCGTTGTGAATACTCACCCGATTCAGTTCAAAGTATGCACAATGCAAGAGTCATATGTTACTAGAAAAAACGACAGATGCACAGCATCGTGAAAAGCAAACCGTGCTATCTGAGAATACAAGATGAAGAAAACCTGTAAAATTGAAATGGGGATTGCATCACTGGCCTGGACCAGTTTAGTGATTTGTACAGCCTTTGTAGAAAATGGATCAGTATTTTTGTTTAATAGAGTTAAGGACATGAATATTGAGCCCGATAAGGTCCCGTTCCAAAGTTGTTTCATAAATACTGCAGGAGACCAGACAGGACCCAACCCACTTAAAGCCCCGCTTTTATTCTCACTCTTCACACGTCTTTCTCTGCGACCTCTCTTCCTCCTGCTTGTCCACGATCTATCAAGAGTGCTCCTCTGCCTTTTAGGTAGGTTGTGCTACAGAAATACCATAGTGATGGTGAGCTTGTCTCCTAGATAAGCAGGGCTGCTGTTGGTGGTAACTTTGTAAAATATGTAGTTTGTTTTGATGATGGTGTAAGCTGCAAACAGGGGACAACGGAGGATGGTGATGGAATCATATTTGTTCAGCCTGTAGATGAGATGTAGTGCAGCATGTAGGATTCCCAGAAGGGGTGCCAGTGAAAAGTATGAAAGGTCGCGGAGTAGTGCATATGTGAGGGTATGAGGATTGAACCGTAGCTCTGCAGTTGCTTCCGAAGAGAAGCAGTTTGACTTTCTTTACAAGAGAGAGATGGTAAGAGGCCATCTTTGTTTTTTGTCAGTGTATTCCTTGAGGGTGAGGGTGGTGTCCAGGGTGACTCCAAGTGACTTGGCATTCAGTGAAAGTGTGGGTTTGAATCCTTCAAGCCTCATGTCATTGAGCCACGTTTGTACTGTATCTTGATTGCTGTTGGCCAAATAACAGGATTTCAGACTAGGCTGGTTTAAGATTCTGGGCATTCAGGTCTGGATGAAGTTCAACCTGTGCTTGAGGTGTAGAATGTCTGAAGCAAAGGATTTACATAATGAGGATTGTCGACCGCTACACTCGGTGTCCTAGACAACCCAAACATTTCAATCAGATACTCCCTTAGGACTATGGGGTGGGGAGACCAATGGAGTGTCTCCTCTCTCATGATTCACCTTAAAAGAAATAACCCTGAGGTGCACCAATCTGCAATTTGGAGGGTCCCTAGGATTTAGGGATCCTTAAAAGTGTTGGAAAAAGAAAAAAAAACAAGGAGGAAATTCAGAGATAAAGTAAACCAGGGTTGGGATGGCACTGCACCATATTGTGTTTAGTTTCGTCCGTATAAGTTCTTTGATGCAAGAAGTGCAGACTGTCTCCCAGCTACAGTTAAAGACATTTCGGAGTTAGAATATATATTTTTTTAGTTCCATACATCAACGGTTGTAAACTGAAAGGAGACCTTTTTGAAGATGGCAGGATTATTACTGGATTTAACTCGAAACAATAAATTGTAATGCATGCCTTGGAGGGCTAAAGTTCACTCAAAGGAACTTGTGATCTGAGTCACCGAGCTCTTGGTCTGTGGTACAAGGGAGCCAGGCACTAGCTGAGGCTTTTCAGGAGTTTTGTCATCGCCCTAAAATAGCGAGGGTACAATCCTCTAACGCCAAGGCCTAAGGACAACATGCAGCACATGTTGAGATCCAGCCAGAATCCCCTTTTACCAGCCTTTGTGTGTTCCTCAGGCTTAACTCCGTGTCTCATCACAGAGGCTGGTGGTGCTGTGAGAGAGCATGCTGGCCAGGCACAGTTACCACTCCTGGGGGTCAGCATACCTGCACTGTGCCCGGCTTGTAGGGTCCATCTGCAGCGTCTTTGGGATAGGACTTCTGGATAACGTCTGAGCAGTCTGAATCTCTTCTGACTGGATGATAGCTCAGTGCGTACATCACTCCAGGTTAGCGGGTGGACAGACCAGGAGTTGTCACATCAGGGTTGGTCCAGGCCCATCGGACACATGCAGCTCATGTGCAGGGAGACCAGTTTTGGGTAGCTCTGGCTTTCAAGGACTGTTTGTGCTAGTTTGGTAGCAGAGCATTGCCAACCAAGCCTTTTGTAGTTTTCAAAGGCTTGGCACAGCCAATCAGTGTGGTTCATATTTGCAGGCTCCTCCTGCTGTTGGAGTCAGATGTGGATTGCGAAGCAACAGGCCAGAATTTTAAATTGAGGGCCACTGCTGCTGGCCAGAACAGGGCGTGTTCTGCTCTTGTCGTTTCAAAGGTGCTGAGTAGATTTCTATACCTTGCAGTGATTAGCGCTCCTTCTTTTTGATCGAGTTTCTACCGTTGGAACTTTTGAGTGTTCCCAAAGAGTGAAACTGAGGAAAGGCGAAGGATTGGGGGATGGCCATGTACTAGCGAGGTAGTCACTTGTACATCATTTCATGTCACATACATTCACTGTAGCATGGGCTAAAAGCCACACCTGGGTTGAGGGTGAAGAGGGTCCCTGTTACAAGGAGTCACTGGCCTATATATACAATACAATAAATGTACTCCTACCAGCTAGTAGCTTCATAGAGGGGTGTGTGGTGGGGCGTTGAGCACTGTTTTCCATCTCAACAACCCCTCTTTGAAGATTTACTTGGAGGCAGATCTTTTGGGAGTTGCTTTCTTTTCCAAAAGAGACAATAGTTCTGCTGGTGAGTGCTGTTCCTGGGTGGGTCCTTGGGTTATGGGCCACCTGTGTTGGCAAAACATCTAACAATAGGAACTCTAGATGGTACACCTGGTACAAGCAATTTTCAGCTCATTCCTACAGTTCAGAATACTGCTGTGATATAGTATTGAAGGCAGCAGAGGGCTTTAATGGCTTGACCATGATGAGAACCCCAGTACTTTGATTCTAGCACCCCAACCCATAGATCACTAGGGATGTGTTGGTTCCGTACCTGGAATGGTGTGTTTGGGCGCTGTTGGTAGAGACGAGCAAACAAGTAAGGCATCCTCTACCTCATGTCAGGAGGTTTGTGTTCATGCAGCGATGAGCCTGGCGGTTAGCATGTGGATAGTACAGTACCTTGTACTTTCCGATCTGTGGTGGCCATTGGTGTAGCGCCTGCTGCCTGGCTTGATGTAGGAGAAGAAGAGTTTTAAGACCGCTTCCACCTTTGTCCCTAGAAGCGGATGTTTGTGCAGTGCTATATGTGCGTCTTTAAAAGGATTATGTAGTTCTGTGCACTTCCCGTCTGTGGGAGGTGTTAGGGCAGTGCTAGGTCAACTTGAAATAAATCTGTATTGTAAGGCACCTTGTGACAGGATAGTGCTGCCCAGCACTCTGTGTGTATGTATATAGTTAACTTCATCATATTGATAATCACATGATATTGATCAGTAGCCAACATTCATTTCCGTTTAAACGGTCACAGTGGTGCAAAGCGCAGTTTATTTTGAATCCTTTATTTTTTCATTCTTCATATAAAATCGATTTAATTGTAGCCAAAGATATCGTCTATCCTGAACGCCAGCAGGTTTTGTTCTCTTGGAACATTTTCAGGGCTTAAAACTCCATGTCATTTTGATCACTGAAGTAGTTTTTATCCTGCATACATGTCCAAATAAAAAGCATTGTAGAAATTCGGTGCATTGTGGGTTTATGCTGTGAAGGAACCCCGGGAGCGCGCTGTTCACGACGCTGGCTGCAGGGACTGGCGAATTCTGTATAAGCGGGTTGACACCTGGGGCATAAAGACTATCTGTGCGAGACCACAACTAGTGTCATATTGTAAGGCCTCGTGCACTCCTGCTAAAGGATAGCTCTTAGTGCAGCGAAACATCTGCTGGGAAAGTAGAGCATTGTACGATCCGTTGTATTGCATGCCCTGGCGGGCCTGTCAGTGCAGCGAAACATCTGCTGGGAAAGTAGAGTATTGTACTGACCTCAACGCGCAAGTGAGGATCGGGATGGGCGGGGAGATCTCTGGGGCTATTAAGGTGGGAAGAGGGGTCAGACAGGGGTGGGTTTTAGCACCCCTGCTTTTTATCATTTATATCAATGGGCTCAGCAACTCTTTAAAGCAGGTGACCTTAGATGTCCCAAAAATTAAAGGAAATTACTACCAGCACTTCTCTATGCGGATGATGCGGTCCTTATGGGCCGCAGACCAAACGCTTTATGTATACTTGTTAAAACCTTCAAACAGCATATGGATGACTTGGATCTGCGTGTGAATTTTAAAAAATCTTTTATTATGTCATGTGGGCCAGGGAAGAGACGGCTTAACACCATGGTGCTGGGGACCGATAGGTTACATTCCAGTAGTCTATTCCCATATTTAGGGATGGTCTCTGCTGCGAACGGCTCGTGGAGTGGACATTTGGCCCACGCCACGAGCAAGTTCTCAAAGGCCATCAATTCTATTCTCAGCCTACCTCGCCCAAAGAAAATAGGTGCAACTAAAGCAATTTTAAATTTTTTTAATTACAGTGCGCCCCAGTAGCTACATATTGGGCAGAGATATGGGGCTCAGTAAAAACACATAGAATCCAATTAGAAGAAAATCGTTTTTGCAGGAAAATCCTAGGCGCTCCAATCTCCACCTCTGAGTATATTTGCCATAAGGAACTAAACTTGCACTTTGTATGTGATTTTATTGAGACAAGACCAGCGCTATTCTGGCTCATGATCTGGAGGAATGAATCAGCCACTTTGACACAAGAAATTATAAGTGACTGTCTTAACTGTGAAAAAGGAATGGCCATCCCCTGGCTCTCTGAAGTTTATAATAGTTTATGCAGGGTGGATAAAGGCCACCTCTTTTCGGACCCCTCCAGAATCGAACTTAAGGATAAGAATAAGGTCAAATATGCACTATACGCACTCTATAACTCAGAAAGGACAAAAAGGGAACGTAATAAATCATCAGTTGTGAATTATGAGTAATGAGATGTATTGACATCCACTCCCACTTTATCTCATTCTACCAATGACCAACTGGGAAAGATCACTCCTGTTCCGTTTAAGGGCAGGAACTGTACGATTTTTATTATGTTTCCCTCTGGGTTACCACTCAAAATCACATTACGAGCCTTGTCCTTGTGACGGAGTGAGCACGCAAAATGACTTGCACTTTTTCTTCTTTTGTAAATATTATTTAAAATATATTAAATGTTTTTTATCTTTGTATTTTAAGAAACACAGACCCATCTCCTTAGGGCAATCCTATCTGATGTTACTTTTGTTGGATACTGATGAACTGGTCTTTCGCATTAGCACTTTTTTGAGACTTATCACTCGTGTACGTAAAATGATGGAAAATCCTTGAACATCTCTTATAAATTTGCTGCTATAATAATCTGTTGTCCAAATTCTGAATTTTAGAAATGTATTGTACATTTTTAATGGGATCTTTTTATGATATTCTGTATAAAAGACTGCTTTTATGAATTTTTGAAATTCGAATAAAGACTATTGAATCTGAATCTGAATCTGGTCCTCCCAGCTAGTTCATTGCCCAGGGTTAATTGTAAAGCAGCCTGGGAGCCTGTTGGCAGAGTGTTGGGTCTGGTTGTGAAGCAGTCCCTCTTGCTGTGGAGTGCCTGTTAGAGCAGCACTAGATCTGGTTTAGAAGGATCAGTGTTGTAAAGCACCTTGTCCCTCCTCGCATACTGCCTTGCATGTGTTTTTAGTTTAGCGCTAGGTGTGGTGAAGAAGCAGCAGCATTTCAATGCACCTCGTTCCTCCTGCCCCAACGTGCATGTTAGTGCAGCGGTAGAGCGTTTTAGTGGAAGTATTGTAGGGCACTTTGTACCTGTTAATGCAGCGTTGAGTCTGGTTGAGCAGCAGTATTGTACGACACCTTGTCTCTCCTCCCCTGCGGGACCTGTTAGTGTAGCACTAGGTCTGGTTAAGTGTTGTAGGACAAATTGTCCTCCAGCCATCCTGCCCCAGTGTGCATTGTAGTGCAGTGCTAGGTGTGGTTTAGAAAAAGCAGTATCGTAGGTCACTTTGTTCCTCCTCCCCTGGTGCACCTGTAAGTGCAGCACTAGGTCTGGTTAAAAAGCAATATTGTGGGATACCTTGCCCTTACTGCAGTGCAACGGCTGTTTGTGTAACACCAGATCTGGTTTAGAATCAGTATTTGAAGGCACCTTGTCCCTCCTGCCCCGGGGTCCCATTTAGTGCAGCACCAGATCTGGTTAGGAAGCAGTATAGTAAGGCACCTTCCAACACCTCTCCAGGGGCACCTGCTAGTGTTGCACCAGGTCAGGTTAAGTAGTAGCATTAAAAGGCATAATGTCGCTCATGCCTAGGGGTGTGTTAGTGCAGCACTAAGTATGTTTAAGATGCAGTGTTAGCAGCCACCTTGTCCTTTCTAACGTGCGGCGTCTGTTAGTGCTGCACCAGATCTGGCAAAGAAGCGGCATTATATGTCGCCTTGTTCCTCTTGCCCCGGGGAGCCTGTTAATGCAGCACTAGGTTGAGTTCTGAAGTAGTATTGTAAGGCACCTTGTCCCTCCTGTCCCTGAGGCAGCTGTTAGTGCAGCGCCAGGTCTGGTTAAGAAGCCGTGCTGTAAGGCACCCTGTCCCTCCTGTCCCTGGGGCAGCTGTTAGTGCAGCGCCAGGTCTGGTTAAGAAGCCGTGCTCTTGCATCTCAGGAGGCGGCGGCTGCCTGTGGGTGCACTCTGCCTCCGATGGTAAATGAACAGAGAGGCTGCAGGACGCTGTCGGCGGGCAGCGCTCCCCCCCCCCCCCCCCCCCCTCCCCCTGCCGCCCCCTTTCAAGTCATTGAACCTGTCAAGAGGTCTCATCTCGGCGCGCTGTCAGAGCAGATCTTTTGACTGATTGCTGGGCTCCTGTAATGCAATCTGAAGGCACACTGGGGCATGGTGCAGTTCAGCGACCATTAATGATCGCCATTTGAAGTTCAGTAAACTTTTGGGGAATGGATAGCAGCTGTGCCCGTCATACCACGCATGATCAGCCTCTGAACGCCACACTCCCCACCTCTCTGCCGCGGGACCGATCCGTGGCGAGGGAACCCGGCCTCCTAGGACTGGGCTGGCAGGCGCGGAGTCTGGAATTATGCTAATGAAAGGCGACGCGGGAGATCTGCTCAGGGATCTGTAAATCTTGGGTTAAAGTTGTTGATGTGCACGGGGAAGAGCTCTGCGCGCCATCGACTCTGAGCCTCAAGCGCTCTTATCCCACTGCAGCCCCCGCAGGCGACTTCCTGCCTTCCCATCCCTCCATGAAGACCTACTTTGTGGCTTCGATCCTCTTACATGTTCAGTCCCCCATCTTCTTTTTGTTCTACCCCTTCTTCCAAGAGACTTGTCCCTGCCCACTTAGTCCGCAATCTGAACTGTAATGTAGAGCCATGGTTGCGGCAAGTCCTGAGCAGCCTGCTGAGGAAGCATCTTGGTGCTCGGACAGTGGCCCTCAGGGGAGCATCATAGGATTGCACCAAGCTGTCCCCGCAGACCCCCAAGCAGTGGGTAATGTTGCAAAGGTATGAGCACGCTGGAAGGATCCAGTCTTTTCTCCACACTTCGCATGTCCTGCTTCCATTTCGCCCTCTTATTATTGACAAAGTTCTGCTTTACTGGACATTGGTCTGCCCCGGTTTAGTTGCGGTCTCGGAAAAGCAGAGGTTTGGAAGTAAAAGGTGCTCTCTTCAAGGTCTACTTTCTATGTTTACATTGGTTGCCTACTTTTGGGGTGTTCATATAGCAGGACAGACTGGCTAGGATGGTGGTGGGGAATGTTTCGCTCTTGTTTAGTAAAACTCATTCCCAAAACTCCAATTGGTTGACAACCTCCTGCGAACCGTACAAAATGATAGTAAGAGCATCTGCGTGCTCTTCATGCAAGGTATGAAAAGATGGGGATTCTCAAAGCATGCCGAGCTCACAGCTCTTTAGGGCTTTTCAAATGCACAGGTCTTTCAACATGCGTGGGATGGGACGTGTCTGGTAGGAGTTTCAGATGTTCGTGCTCACCTGCACAGATAGCAAATTTACATGAATTACAAAAGAATGTCAAAGGAAAGAACTACAAGTATCATCAAAGTCCTGAGCACCATATTCAGTTTCAGTTCTTATACAGTGAAGGCCTTTGAGGTTCTTAAAATCTGTGCCACTCAATACCAAAAATATAGTTTCAGTACACAAAGGATGAGTACCTGGAAAATTTGAATGCATTTCATTTATAAAATTATATTTTAGTAAAACCAGCAAAAATATTAATGGATAGTAGCAGGTAACAAGCAAAATCTTTTGGGAGGAGAAATTGATTAAAATGTAGGGATTTGCCCTTGAACTACTCTAAAAACAGGGAAAGCATCTCTTAAGGCTAGTGTGAGAGCGTTGTCCAAGCCCGGAGAGCCGAAAATAGATTGTAGAGATCTTTTTCTTTGTAGCTGACAAATAGGTAGGATAATGCTGAGGCCTCTTTGTAGCAAAATTAGAGTTTAGCCAACCTGACCAGAGCACTAGGACTGATTATTCTGAAAGCAAAGCAAAGCGCCTTTAAAGATAACTTGGTGGGGCTATAAGTTTGACCACATCTTAAGTGGAGTAATATGACGAAATGTGCCCTCTCTTGACATCACCCGGACATCTCGGTTGTGAACAACCTGGACATAGTATTTCAAGTTGCAACCTGCTATGAAGTCCATGCAAAACAGGGTTGACAAAATGGATGTAATACAATGGCATTTTAATTTGCTTAGTATTTGGTGGTTAAATGTGGATGTTAGCACAGTGGCTCACAAAGGGAGTCCTACAGAACCAACCGTCCAAATAGACCTATTTTTCTAACCCCTTCAAAATCACCAGAGCACCTCTTGAAAAGCTAATTTCTTGAAAACAGCTGAACGGATGTACACCAAATCATGAGACGCGTGCTTTCTGAGTAAAGTTTTACCTTTCTGCCAAATTTGGTGTAATGCCGTTCTGCCATTCTTTTCTGTGTTGCTTCCTAAAATTTCCCGTGGGACTAAACATGAGAAAACAAAATGTCGGACCTCCCTTTTCCTTAGCCCCTGCTCGATGGATGACCCTGTAAGTTTCCAGGATGGAGCTGAGGTGAATGATTGTTGTGTTTTTTGTAAAGTTTTATGAAGATTCGTCAAACAGCCCAAATTTATTACCGAAACAAAAATACTTCTTTTGGAAATTATAAGCATGCAGTGGTGACCACTTCAGAGTAATATATATGTAAAATATGCATATGTGTATGACTTCTCCCTTCACATTCTCATTTTGTCGAATTGCTGCTGCCCAAGCCAGCGAGATTGTCAATGTGAACAAGGTACACCCCTGTCTAGTACTCAGTTGATAAGAAATACATTTTACATAAATACTCTACAGTTAATCCTGGCTGTGGGGTCTTCATTCTCTGTATGAAGGAGGGCCCTACAGATGCCCTAGCTGATGTGTGAAACAAGTGTTCCCATTTAACACAATTGAATGTCTTTTTGGCATACATAGAGAGGGCGTTGTTTTGAGCCTTATCTGTACTGGCCACAAAATATGAGAGAGTTCTGATATCACTGGAGGAGTGTCCGGGACAAAGCTCACTTGTGAGGGATGTATCCGGTGTGGCACAACTTTTTTTTACATCGATTAACCAACACTTTGACTAATACCTTAATGTCCATTTTTTAATAGAGTATTCGAACACTAGCTTGAGCAGTTCAAAGGATCCTATCTAACTTTCAGGAGGAGTGCAGTGATTGCCCTGTTAAATTTCGGGTGCAGTGACCAAGTCGCAACTGCATCCTAAGCAGCACTTGCAGTACTCCTGCATATGGCTCTTGTTGACTTTTTATATGTAATCTGTCCTTCCATAGTATTTTGCCATTGGGCATGTTTCCTATGGCCATCTGGCTTCCCTTCAGCATTATATCTCCCAATTCCTCTCTCTTGTCATCCGGCAATTTGAGCAAGCGTATATTTATTAGAACATGTTCTGCCTCTTTTGGGAAGAGCGCATTGAGGTCAAAATGAGCCTGTGAAAGTTCTTTTAACAGTGTCGGACCCGAGGACAAATTGTAACTCAATGTAAGAATCCTCACCTTGCTCTCTACCAACGCTTGTTTCGCCTTGTCCTGCTTTCCATGCAGGGCGGGCTACCATTTAAGGTCTTCTTGCAGTGAAGCCTTACTAGATGACCATAGCACCTGTGCCAATGTCATCAACCCCTCTATGGGAGGCAAACAATCTGCTAGAGTGTCTGTAACTTACATTTTTTCTCAGGATGTGTATACTTGCAGGAGTTCGTGCCACATAGATTCATCTGAGGTGCTACCATGACCAAGGAAAGATGCAGAATTTCTAGGGCATGGTCAGATATATTCCTTTGAAAACTTTCACACAAAGCAACATTCTGCAACAACCCTTGAGACCCCAAAAAGTAATCTCTGCTTGTACTTGTTCCGTGCACGCAGGACAGAACGATGCATTTCCTGCCTCTAGGAAGGAGCAACCTCCTGACATCAATCCATGTCTGATCCCCGTAATATCTCTAAGCAAGATCCTGTCCCCACCGTTGCTGAAGTCAGAATTGTCTGATCCGTCCAGTACAGGTGAAACTGTAATGCTTCTATCCCCTCCAATCACATCTTTTGTTTGCCCAAATTAAGAGAAAACCCTCAACAAACTGTTCAAAAATAATGATTTGGTATCTTTGGGAGAGAAACCCAAGACCACTATGAAGGGTAGTTACTTTAAGCTTAACAAACTTGAATCTCCCTCTTGGGTCCTTCAAAGCTCAAAGAAGGCAGTAGTGGATGGGTAGACCGCCTTTTCTGAATGTTGAAGTTCTCTCTCCTCCCTCTGATGAGCCACTTGATTTTCTGGTGTAAACTGTCTTTCCTTTCAGTCCTTTTTCTGCTTGTTCAATTGTAGTTACATTTTAAGGTCTATGTCTGGGTGTTTCGAGGCCATGTAATTGTGTTTTTTGCCCTCAATTTAATGGGTAAGCCTATTGATATTAAATATCATAACCACAAGATCATTGAGGATAGTGTTTGATGTCATGGCCTCCTTCTGGTCCTTATCCAAATGAAATGGTACCAGCGCATGGTATTACCCGATTTTGTAAGCGAGGAATGTGTTGGGTCACATTTTTTAATGGAAGGTCAAGGGTAAAGGCTGAATGGAAAAATATTAATAGGTTTATGGTTTGTGTCCTCAAAGGGGGTAAAAAACAGTGTCTTATAAAATTCAAGAAGGGTCAGAACAGCCCTCTCTACTGCTGAAGAGCTCCCCAAACAACACTATAAAAAGTCGGGTAACACCCTGCAACTCTGACCCACTATCACCACTCAAGAAACCGCAAAGATCTTGCAGTCCATACATTCTAGAGTATGTCAGACCACTGCCCTGACCTCAGTTTCATCAAAGAACTGGACGCCATCAATACAGCCCTCAACCCCGATCCTGAACAGATCAGTTATCATAACCACCTACCCCGATGTTTGGAAACATGCCACAATACTTCCCCTCCTTAAGAAACCCTCAGCAGACCAGAAGACGATAGCCAGCTACCGACTTATTTCCCTGACACCCTACTTGGCAAAAGTTTAGAAATGCCTAGCCACCCACCTCACTGACAACAGCCTCCTCAACATCAGTCAGTACGTGTTTACGTCAAACCACATTACAGAGACTGCCCTTATCACTGCCACTGGTGAAATTTGGATGACATGGACAAAGGTGACTACACTGCCCACATTTGGTGTAATGCAGTTCAGCCATTCTTTTCTGTTTCTCTTCCTAAAATGTCCTATGGGAATTAACATGTGAAAACAAAAATGTGAGAACTCCTGGATCCAACGGAATCTTTCTGCAGCCTTCAACACCGTCTCTCACCAAATCCTTATCCAACGACTGCACAACTCTGGCATCCAAGACCAGAACAACACTGGATTTGCTCCTTCCTGACGGGACACACCTAGCTGGTCAGTCTGGCCCCCTTCACCTTGGATACAAATAACCTCATCTGCGGAGTTCCACAAGGATCCTCAAAGTAAATAAAACCTCTGCTCAATGCTGTTGGGACTGGAAGTCCTCTGCATGTCTCTGGAGAGAGTTCTTCCCCTACTTTATGCTAATCTCCAGGCAAGTCACTCAAAAGCTACTGTATAGTTTCTAGATCCCTAACTCTGTGAGCGTGACAATCATACATGTCCACTGAGGGTCTCCCTGTTTACATGGATTGAAACCCTAGAGCTCGGCTCTGAGGTCGAGGGGGCATGCCTAGTGAACTCCTATTTTTCAGAGAGTGGCTACTGCCCTCTCTATCCGGGCTGTGGTAGACTGACAGTGGTAAAAAAAAGTCCATCTTAATTTAAAGGCACTCTTTTAAGCATTTATGCAGCACACAAACCGTAATAAAGTGAAAGCACAACTCACGAAAAAATCCCAGACATAAATTGAGAGACCAAAACAACAAAACTCCAATCAGTAGAACTGGAGATATGCAGTCTAAAGATTGAAGTAAAAATTAGTGTCAAGAAGTACAAAGCGCTAACTGGCGGTATCTGGTTGCACTAGACTGGGGCAAAGTCACAAGTTCAGGCTGACAGCGACACAGTGCAGGCCAGAAACAGGGACCAGGTTAGTCCACTGAAAAAGTTATGTTTTCTAAGTCTAGGGCACAGAGTTAAAACTTCACGATTTCACAGGAGAAGCTCCGCTGATGCCAGCAAAGGGTCCAGACCTGGGCGACCGCTTGAAGATCAAGAACTCGCTCCAGCAGAGGCCAGAAGGGCTCATGTCATAATTTGCTACATGCACTCTCATTCCCACCACCAGGGGGCCTAATTGTGGGACTTTCCAGTGAAACTCCATTACCTAGAATTTCCTGCTCACTGCTTTGTCTCCACCCCTACAGGCCAAGAATGGGTGAAGGAATTCAGCTCACCTGTGGCTGGCTGCTGATAGCCTGCTCACACCTGATGCATGTTATTACTGTGGTCTCTTTTAAGTCCCAGTGCCTTTCAGTCCAGTGTCGGTCATTGTAGCTGTGTTCCGATGAGACCGATCCTTGTTTCCTGAGCTTTTGATATTCCTTGATTCCTGAGCGATAGATAATCCTTGTCCCTGACCTGAAGAACTACCGGCCCATCTCTCTCCTCACCTTTGCGGCCAGAGTCACTGAGAGACTCGTTAACGCCCAGCTGACCGCCTTTATAGAAGAGAACTCCATCCTGGATGCCTCCCAGTCTGGATTCCAAAGCACCGAGGCTGCCAAAGACGACATCCACATGCTGCTGGATCAGGGACACACCGCTGCCCTCATCCTTCTAGACCTTTTCGCAGCTTTCGACACTACACCGCACTCTCGCAGCCAGACTACACGATGCGGGAATACAAGGAGCCGCCCTCGACTGGATCCAATCCTTCCTCTCCGGCAGTAGCCAGAGGATGAGACTCGCTCCCTTCATCTCCAAACCGATGGAAATCAACTGCGGCGTACCCCAAGGATCTTCACTCAGCCCCACGCTCTTCAACATCTACATGGCCTCCCTCGCCGCCATCGTCAGACAGCATGGCCTCAGCATTGTTTCCTACGCCGACGACACCCAGCTCATCCTCTCGCTCACGAAGAATCAAGAAGACGCCAGACTCTGCTTCCAGGAAGGAATGAAGTACGTGGCGACCTGGATGAAGGACAGCTGCTTGAAGCTAAACTCTGAAAAGACCGAGGTCCTCATCCTCAGCCCCTGCGCCTTCGCCTGGGACAACACCTGGTGGCCTTCCGCCCTCGGGAGCCCACCCACCCCTACAGACCACGCTTGGAACCTTGGCATCATCCTGGACTCCTCCCTCTCCATGAACCGCCAGATCAACGCCGTCGCCTCCACCAGCTTCAACTGCCTCTGCATCCTCCGTAAGACCTTCAAATGGATCCCCCCAAACTGCGGAAGGACCGTCACCCACACACTCATTACCAGCAGACTGGACTACGGCAACACTCTCTACGCCGGAACCAACAAAACTCTTCTGCATAGACTCCAGACCATTTAGAACACTGCAGCCAGACTTGTCCTCGGGACACTGCGCCACGAGCATATGACACAGCACCTACGAGGCCTCCACTGGTTCCCAGTCGAGAAGAGGGTCACCTTTAAACTCACCCACGCCTACAAATCCCTCAACATCAGCCCCAAATACCTCAACGAGAGAGTATCCTTCCCCGTACCCAAGAGGAGCCTCCGCTCCGCCGACCTTGCGCTAGCAGAGGTCCCCCGCATCCGCAAAGACAGAACCGGTGGAAGAGCTTTCTCCTACATCGCAGCTAAAACCTGGAACAAGCTCCTGTTGAACATCAGATGCTCCCCGACCCTGCACACGTTCAGGAAGGACCTCAAGACCTGGCTCTTCGACTGATCCAGAGCTCCCGCCCCCACTTCCCCCCCCACCCCCTGCGCCTTGAGACCCTCGCGGGTGAGTAGCGCGCCTTATAAAGCCCTGATTTGCACTGCGTTCAGTGCTCTCTTGACTCCTTGTTTACTGAGCCGTAGCTATTTCCTGTTTTCAGAACTATCACTGCTTGCCAGTGCTACTTGGATTCCAGAGCTATAGCTATTCCTTGTTCCTGAATTAGCATTGCTTGAGGTGCTTCCTAGATTCCTTGATTTCAGAGCTATTGCTATTCCTTGTTTCAGAACTAGCACTGCCTGTAGTGCTACCTTGTTTCATTGATTCCTGATCAATTACTACCCTAGTGCTCCCTTTAGCCTCTCTCCTTCTGTATTTACCTTTTCTAATACCCGGCCTTTATTCCCATTACCTGCCTTTCTTCTGATTACCTTTGTTACAGTTCCTAGTATGCTGTCATCCTATTCCTACTGCCTTGTTTCTAGTTTCCTAGTATGTTGTTGCTTGTTTTCAGCCAAGTGTGGCCTTTATTTTCCCTTATTTCCTGTTAAGCACGCCTTCTTGCCAGCTCCTTGTCTATCATGGCTGTGCATTTGGTTCTACATCCTTGCAGTTACCGCCTTGCGGGTTCTTGTTTGATCGCCAGGATCTGTGGGCTCAGTTCACAACCTAGGTGTTGTATCATGTTCACTGTGAGCATTGTTTTTAAGTTACTTTTATAACATCACCATAGGTATCATCCCCACAGACCCTGCTTTTTCATGTATATCTAATACACGGGTATTCACAGTCGGTATCTGTAAGAACAGTTGTGGTTGAGGAACTTACTGAGCTTCAGTCCTATCGTATGGAGCTCCTGAGTGCTTTACCCCACATTCTCTTCATTGTTAATGTTGCTATATATACATATGTCTTGCACTTCCATCCTGGGCTTAGTTAGTCTCAATGCTAAATTGCCTTATGGGTGTCTGTCCTTTCTGAGTCTTAGCTATCTTGTTCCTTGGTGCAGGCTTCCCTTTTGGATCCCCTTTCTCCTCTGATTTCCTGTGTGAACCTGGGCAGTGATGTACTCCTCTTCTGTTTACGTTTTCTATCCAGTCACCAGTCTTTGCCCAAGTCCATGACTGTGTTCCAGACATAGTCCGGACAGTCCTGACAGCTCAGCCAGGTCCAGTTGCAAATCCAGGCATAGCCATTTGCAGCAGGTCAAATGGGCCATTTCAGGGAGGCTCTTGAGCCTATAATGTCCCTGTAGCTCAGAGCAGGTCATCAGCCAACTGAGCCTTGGAGTCACTCTGGTAGTCCTGGATTCAAGGGGATGTCCACTCTCCTTCAAGCTGCATGGCTGTCCTCAAGCAGCAGGGCAGACCTCTGAAGATCAAGTCAGGTCAAAAGCAGCAGGGAATTCCTCTATTAGCAGCAGGGCAGACATCTGAGGGACAAGGCAGTCCTCAAGCAGCAGGGCAGTCCTCTGAGAAACAAGGCAGTCCTACTTTAGTCTTCCTCAGTGCCAGGAGGGTACTTATGAGTGGCTCTGATGGTCCACTGCTTATACCTGGTGCCAGCTTTGAAGTGGAAAACATTTCTTGAGTTTCCCCTCCACAGATGGTTGTGGAATTACATTCCTCCCTGCCCAGGCCCCAAGATGTCTGGCGTGACAAAAGCATGTTGGCATATTCTTTGTTAGTGTGCTTCGATAGCTCCTTTGAATTGTAAGTGGGGCAGGGACAGCTCTGCCCCTCCCATTCTGGCAGGATGGACGCTCCCTAGCAACATCCAGGTCCTATTTATCACTGTCTGGGCCCAGTAAGCTTTCCTGATGAGAAAGCAATTAAATGGCCAGATAGCAGGAAACTCTTGGAGAGTCTCAAAGTTTAGTGCAGGAAAGTCCAACTTTGTAAAAATATCATTTTTTAACGTGTAAATCTAAAATCTGACTTTACCATTAAAGATTATTTTAAATTACAAGTCGTTTGAGTCCAAACAGGATATTTCTACCTGCTCCCATTCAAAAGTTAGCACTTACCTCACCAAAATTCTAGAGAAAGGAAACAAGACTAACAAAACTACTTCTGGTGCACCTCGAACAAAACATCTTCCTTCAAGACCAGCAGTCTTGATTGTGTCTAAGGGCAGGAAGCAAAATGACATAACAGTGGGGAAGAAATCCTAACTACCCCTTGATGAACCTAAGCAAGCCATTCTCACGCTCTTAGACCACTCAGCAGCGCACAAAATGGTGAACCACACAATTCTCCTCAAAAGGCTTAGAAGAATTGATAGGTATTAGTGGCACTGTCATGGCATGGATCCACTCCTTCCTCTGAGATCAGAGTCAACAGGCAAGGATTGAATCTGCAGGTTCTTAGACAGGCAAGGTGATTTTCAGTGTGCTGCAAAACTGGTTTCTTTCACCATCACTGTTAAGTGTGTGCTTCCTACCACTTAATAATAGATGTTTTGTAAAGAGCATGGGTTACTTCATCCGGAGTGTTTCTCTTGCTATAGAGGCCTAAACACACACTCTCAGCATGCACTAGATTTGTCTTAAAAAACAGGTTTTGAGTTTTTTCACAGAAAGCTGATTCTGAGCATTTCTGTCGTAAAACTTCAGACAAAGTGTACCACATTTTAGATGCCAGAAAACTAAAGAACGCCCATGCTTTCTTTACAAGGGGTATCTTACATTGAAAGCTGACTGAGTTAGTCACCCAACTATTATTGAATGCCTCAAGCACATACATTGATGGTTATGGTTGGAAGAAGGCTTGCTCAGACTAAACTGTTCCAGAACTGAAATCCTTATGGCAGAAAGCTTCTGTCCCGGTCCCTTATCCTTGAATGCCCTATCAGTCTTTGAGTACGCCAGTCACTTCCCAGTAAGTACATTGAATAACACTGGGCAGGGAACTTCACCTCCAGTCTAACTCCCCTGGACAGATCCGTGCTGGGCTGCGTGATGTAGGCCTCTTGAGGCACCCCTTGGCCCAGGTGATTTGTGTCTACCTTGAAATAGTGAAACGCTCTGTTAGTACCCAGCGCTGGCACCAAGCTTGGCCCTCCCCAGAGCCAGGGGACCATTCTACTGCTTGCTTTCATGCTGCATCGCCCATCCTTTACACTCCACATTGTCGGTGCCACCTCGCTGTACCCTACAAATGCCCTCCTGCCCTCTGCCCTTGCCAGAAGCTCAAGGTATGCCCCTCTCTCCGGCTAGTCGAGCAGCCTCTCAGAGCGCTCCATTCATCCCCTTCCCCTCGCCTTGTTAACATGTGTTGCCTTTGGGGTAATCAGGGAAAAATATTATGTCCTTTTACAATTACCGGGTTTCGGAATATTAAAATGTCTCGCTGCATCGGCAGTGCAGCTTTGATTGCTATGCTAACCTCTGACTGGCCCATAAAGCGAGCGCCTCTCCCTGCCAATATCGCAGGGCTGAAATTTAATTCCGGAATGATTCCAGATAATGGGGCGACAGATAATATATGCATGGAGGATATTATGTTTGGGCTAAATGCGGCAGGGCCAGGGCGCGGGAGTTGAATAATAGCGCCGAGTGAGTTATAATCTGGGGGACAGAAATACCTAACTGTCAGAGCCGGGAGAAGGACTCCTAAATCAAAAGGAAAGAATAAAAAGGAAGCCAGAGGATATTCAGAGAGAAAGGAAATCATTATAAAAAAAGAGAAGTGTGGGCATCAAGTGGGCCTCTAATGGACAGGCCTGTCCCCTGTCTTCCTTGCCGCCCCAGGCTTTCACCCATTCGCATCTGAGAGCACTTGGGTTTGGGGTCTGCCCTTTTGCTGTCTTGGTTCTTCCTCGTCTTTGTGGGGTCTGCCCTATTCTCTTTGGGCTCTACCTCGCCTTTAGAAAGGCACAGACCGTTCTAGAGACACGTTTGACAGCGCTGTATGATGCACAGAAGACAAAATGCCACCTCGTGTAGTGGTATTTTTTGTTCAATGGGCGGAGTTTTCAAAAAATGGTTTAAATAGAATGTAATACAATTGGCAACATTTAGAATTACAACTATGCGAAAACTTCAGAATGGGTTACCAAAAAGTGAATCAGTTGGAGTGTACGAGTACGTGTACCTATATGTTTCTCTGTGAAATAGGCTGGGTTTTGATGCTATGTATATGTGAATCAAACGAGGCTTGGGTGAACCGGCAGAGGAATCCCAGTCCAGCGTCTGGGGTGAAACTGGTCTTCGAACAAGTATTACCTCCTGTGATTCTGGGCAAATCACTTAATCTCCCCGTGCCTAAAATGAATGCGTGTCTTTAATGTAACGTAACTGGTGCTATGTAAGGCGCTCTGATACCCGATTCAGTTCGGGTCTAGTTCGCGCTATATAAAACTCTGCAAAAAAAAAAAAAGTATTGCAATAATCGGAAGATCTATGCTACTTCCAAATACATTGCTACAAAAACATGACAGACATTGAATGTTGCATGTGTATCCATAATCCAATTTAGAACTGGCTAATGACGTGCAGAAAGCACTTCTACCTAAAGTGATATTTGCCTTATTCTATGAGCTCATCTTAGCTCTGCACTATTCTCCTTTAAATTGTTGACTATATGTTTACTGATTTTGCTATGTGCAGACTGCATTTTTCATTGCAGTAGCTTCTAGTTCACCTGTTCTTCCACCGTTTTGTACTTTGCATTTCCTTCATCACCTCTTTGAGTTGTAATGTAAATGCCATGATACACAGGGCTTGAAAGGCCAAGTGCATCTAAATTATGAACCCATCTAGGGAAATGCAAAAGAAAGTCGACAGTTTTAGCCAGCATTGGTCCTCTGCGAATAATACAAAGATGAGGGGTTCTTTCGAGAACCTTAAGAAAGAGATAGGACGATGAGATTCGGGAACAGTGCAAGCATTCAGGGGGGCTCTATGTGAACCGATGAAAATATGCCTAGACTCAGCTTCCTCTTGCCCTTTAGAAGAGATGTAATTATTTAGAACAGCATTTTCCCTTAGTCTTTGCTGCTAAATCACAGCTTCACTGAGCTCAAATACAGCATTTCTCTCATCCTTTGCCCCCTCCTATGGCTTTTCTTCCCTTTTCATCGCGTTTACTCTTCTCTCCTCCCTCTTTGCGACACCTATGAACTGGCTTCACTTGATATTGAAGCATCGAGTACTCCTCGTTGTTTGTGTACCACTATGATGGCCAGGCCATCGACCATGGAGTCTGGAGTTTTTCATTTTAAGGTTGCTGTATTCTTAGAGTCCGAGAACCCCCATCCTAGAAATGTTCCGCTGTCTATGTTGAAATGATTTCCCCGTGCCAGGTTGGGAATCCTCATAAGCATACTACATAGCAGTAATATGGATATCTAGTTTAGTGCCATAGCCTCTTCACTTTTCGCCACTCCACTGATTGGACGAAAGGGTTCCTAGTCCCTGATGGCATAGTGTTTTTGTTTGAGACCGAGGAGATATTTTAGCCTTAACCCTGCATTTAATCGTTGATAAATAACGAGACTGAGGGTCCAAGATGGCGGATTGACACCGCCAGTCCCGAGGACAGCTTATGGAGGGTCCGGTCGTGTCTGCTGCTGCTACCTGCTAACCGGCTAATTTCAACTTCGTTGGAAGATACTTGTGGAAGGCTAAGGGAGGTTACACTGTGTCGCAAATTAAATGCGGTGGTCTGCCAGCTGCACACGAAGGTTCAGGATTTCCTCCTGCAGCAGGATTTCTAGCAATGTTTGCTGCTGCTACCCGCTAACCGGCTAATTCCAATCTCGTTGGAAGATACTTGTGGAAGGCTAAGGGAGGCTACATCGCGTCGTAAATTCAGTGCGGTGGCTTACCGTTGTGGCTTACCGTAGTCCTGCTTATTCTGCGAGGGGGCTGAGCTGGATGTGGCGGCTGATTAGAAGCCGGCTGAGGCAGCTGCTCCGGTCCGTCCGCGGGACCTCCGCAGGTACGAGCGGCTGGTTTGCGCTCGGCTGGTTTGGTCTGCCGGCTGCACACGAAGGTTCAGGATTGCCTCCAGCGGCAGAATTTCGAGCAATGGTGCTAAAGAATCAATTGAGAAGTGCTCGAGCGGCGAAACCGTCCGGAACGGCCGGAATGAACACTACAACAGTGATTTCCGAAGGAAACATTACTGAAGGCTTAGAGATGCTGGAAACTGGCAGTGAAAAGAGAAACACGGGTAGACCAGAGAAACCGGGACCAGCCACCAGTAAGTCACTTTTACGTCTACCACTGCTTAATAAACCTACTGAGTCATTTCCTAGCAATATACCCAATTCAACTGTCCTAGGATCTTGTAACACTGATGTATTTGCTTTGTTAGTTACTTCTGGTCTGCCCGGCAACATTGTTACTAACACAGCGAGCAGCGAGAATAATGTAACTGTGGAAGTTGCTGTTGCTGCTGCTGATGCTGACGCCTCTCCTAGTGCCTCTGCTGGTTTAACAAAAACACCGACAATATTATCTGACTATGCTACCTGTATAGACTCTCAGATGCAGCCTCACCCAGAGGTTAGCATTATCCATACTTCATCAGCACTATTGAGGCCATTAGATTCCTGCGAAAAGCTGATGCTGGGAGGAGAGGAGATAAGGGAGGAACTGGTGGAAACTGGTGAATCATAGCATGTTGAGGGGATAGAGACGGACGAGGAATATATAGATTTTCACGACACAGTTAACTGCACTCCTTCCAGCTCAACTAAAGCTACTGGCATAAAAAAGGGAGGGGCAAACCTAAAAATAAGGCGAAGAAAATAATCAATAAGCCAAAACCCACTACTGCAATGGAAAGAGTGACAGCAGAGAGCAGCCCTTTACGGAAATGGGTTCAGGCTAAAGGTGGCGTGAAAACAATGGCTTTACGACTTTCAGGAAACAGCCCTATCGAGGCAGGTGCAACATCTGGCGAAATAAATCAGTCTGGAGAGGTGGTGCAAATTACATCTCTCCCGGCTCTCTTAGCCCTCGCACCTGCAGTATCTGCAGCTGCCTCAACATGGGGTACGATGGAGGCGCCTACTTCATCTCCAAACCCTGACATAATTTCTACTGTGGTTCCTGCTGCCACTGCTGCTCCAAAAGAAACGCTTTCTATTGCTTTACCAACAATAATAGCTGTGACAGTGCCAACACCAGCATCGGCATCAGTGGTAGCAGCAGCAGCTACAACAAAGGCTCCTTATTCAACCTCAACATGCTCGGCTAATGCCTTAGATAACTCTCTACCAACTACTTCACAGTTCAGCACAACGTTTGAGTGTAACTCTCAAGGGGAGGTATATTCATCAATTAAGCTGATCTTGCAGTTGCTTAATGAACAAAGGCACGAAGCTCAAGTTCACTATCAACAGATGCGAGAAGACAACAGCAAAACCCAATCATCGCCGCATGAGATGGCTGGCAAATTAGGTTCTATATCCCAGGAAGTAGAAGAGTTACGACAGAGAGTTGTCACAACAGAAGAAAAATCAAACCATTCTGAAATTGTTGTGAACAGACATGAGGCCCAGATTGAGCTAATGCAAGCTAAACTTGAAGACCTGGAAAATCGGCAGCGTAGACAGAATCTCCGAATATTTGGGATCACGGAGGGGGCAGAAGGAGCAGATCCCAGGGCATACATCGTGCATCTATTCCAGAGGGCGTTTCCTGATCTGTCCGACTGGGATTGGGACTCACAGATACAACGAGCCCATCGGCTGCCTCTGATTCAAAGAAACAAGGGGAGTCAATATCCTCGACCACTTCTGATCTGCATAGAAAATTTCTTACTGCGTCAGGCTATTGCATTAAAAGCAAGACCTAATACACCAGTTTCTACAGACTGTCACTTTTTTGTTAGATCAGACTTAAGTAAAGCCACTATGGAGAGGCGCTGGAAGCTGCGCCAATTCATCGACCCAATAAAGGCTCTGGGTGGTCAAGTCTTCTTACAAGAACCTGCAAGACTAAAAATCTTTAAGAATGGACGTACTTTCTACTTTTCGGACGAAAGTGGAGCAAGCAATGATCAAATGGCAATCAGAAAGCAATGGTTACAAAATTGAGTGACCTAACCTAGCCTAACAGCTATCAATGTACAATGTACAATTTCAGTTCATTCTAACTGCCATTTTGGGCGACTAAAAGTTGATTTATTTGATATTAATATTTGATACTACAAGATGTGATAAGAAGTTTTGAGCTTGTAGCACTAGCAATGGCCGGATCCTCGTAGCTGTGACTCCGTATAGCTGCCACCACAGCGGCAGCTGGGTCAATGGGGAGGCCTTCTCGGAGGGATAAGGGTGGGAGGAGGGGGGGTGGGGCTGGTGGAGGTCGAGGCTGGGTTTGGGGGGAGGGAGGAATTATCAGGGTAAAAAATGCATCATGGGGATAAGTAGCTCAGCGCTAATGCTTAGCAAGGTTTATTTGTTTAAAGTTTTCAAAGACAGGAATTTGTATTATGTAAAATGTATCAACTGAGATGCTTAGCTTGGAATGTGGCGGGTTTGAACAGCAGGATTAAAAGAAACTTAGTGTGTGAGGAACTTAAAATGTACAACCCACAGGTAGCTGTAATATCTGAGACTCATATTGCATATAAAGATCGAAATTTATTCAAACAATTGGGTTATGATATTTTAGTATGCACCGATTTAAATACTTCAACTCGTGGGGTGGCTATTTTAAAACAAAAACAATTCAGATCAGAAATTAACAAAACTTTTACTGATAAAGCGGGCAGGTGGGCAATAGCACAGCTGACACTTGAAGGCTGTAAATATACTTTTTGTGGTATTTATGCTTCAAATATAGATGAACCAAAAATCTTTGATCAAATTAATATGGAGTTGCTTAGCTGGGAAGGGGAGCACATAGTATTAGGGGACTTTAATTGCATCATGAACTACAATATAGATACAACTAGAAGGGGATCATTCCAGAGAATGCGGAAAACTCGGGCTGCAATTTTAGAACTTGCCTGTATTCATTCCATTAAAGATGCATGGCGGTACTTACATCCAAACACAGCTGGTTATACCTACTATTCCGCCGCACACAAACTATGCTCACGCATAGACATGGCCTGGGTCTCGGATAAAATTCTTGAATCAAGCACCATGGTAATCTGCCCGAGAGTTACCTCGGACCATAATCCTATTCTTCTCTCTTTTGATATAGCAAAAGAGAGATAAAATCCCCGATCGTTCTCATTCCCTAGATATTTATTCTTAGACTCAGTCTTTTTAAGACAATTGAAAGATCATTTAAAAGAATTTGTTAGTATAAACATGAATTCAACTTCACCAATGATAGTCTGGGATGCATGTAAGGCTAGCATGCGCGGGTTTGCACAACAATACATTTGGCGGCAAAATAAGGAACGTAAATGCCAAGATGAGAGATCGATGGCAGATATACTCTCTATTGAGAACCAACTAGCTGAAGCTCTACTTACTGGGGCGGTTAATATAGAAGAACTAGGTCTTAAGTTAATAGAGCTAAAATCTGCATTAAAAAATATCTTTAGGGAAAAAAGCATCGCTAAATTAAAAACATTTCAACTAACTTAATACGAAGGCGGTGAAAGGATAGGAAAAATGTTGGCATACAAGGTCGCTGAGGATAGGGCTCACATGGAGATTAAGGAAATTAAAGGGGCTAACAACCAAAGATATAAGCATCCCAAATCGGTTCTGCAACAATTAGCTATGTATTATCAGGATCTTTATACACCCGAAAACGAGGTTACTGAAGAAGAGATACTAAGATATATTTCTTTAAATAAAGTAAAAAATATGGATGATGAACAATCTGCCCTATTAATGACCGACATTACAGCAGCAGAAATTAGAACTGCTATTAGCTCTCTATCATCTGGCAAAGCAACTGGGGAAGATGCGATACCCTTAGAACTATATAAAACATGTATGGAGGAATTGATTTTATTATTGTCCAAAGTGATTCAGGCTATCGGGACCGGGGAAAAAGCTCCCAAGTCTTGGAACTCCACTCAAATTATTTTCTTTTTGAAAAAAAATAAACCAGCCGATGAACGGGGGTCTTATAGACCCATCTCGCTTATAAATAATGACGCCAACATATTCGCGAAGATTTTAGCAACTCGGTTGGCACCACTAATGTCACAATTGGTATCACCCCAGCAACATGGGTTCATCCCAAAGAGGGACTCCACAGCTCATATTAACATGGCCATCATGGCGTTCAATGTGGCACGGGTTGAGCCAACCCCACTCGGTATGATTTAACTAGATGCAGCGAAAGCATTTGACCGAGTGGGGTGGAGCTTCCTGTGGGCCACACTGCAGGCTTTTGGTATTAAAGGCCAATTTTTGAATTGGATTCAGTCTTTGTATGACAAGCCTACTGGTAAAATTGGTTACATGGGAAAGTACTCTCCTATCTTCCCAATAAAACGAGGAACGAGACAAGGGTGCCCCCTCTCACCTTTGTTGTTCGCCCTTATAATGGAACCATTTCTAGCAGCTCTCCAGAACCAGGACCAGATATCCCTTTTTGTATTTGGGTCAAACTCTCTCAAAATAACCGTCTATACTGACGACATCGCAATATATTCTACAAATGTGTCAGAAGCAATGAAGGGCATCGTAACGGAGGCAAAAACATTTGGAATGGCTTCAGGATACAGGCTCAATACCAGAAAGACCCAAATTGTTATGAACTATAAGTCACCTATTGCTGTGTCAGGTGTATACGAGGCAGCCATCTATTTAGGGGTAAAAATTTCGGCTAACACTACTGCAATATGTGCTTTAAACTATGAGTCACTATTAAAAGAAACTATTATTACACTTAAGAAATGGCATAAACTGCCTTTAAGCATCATTGGCCGAATAAACTTGGTTAAAATGAAGATCCCGCTCCATCCCTTTACGGGTAGATAATTCTTATTTTAATAGACTAGATGGCATTATTAGTAGCTTTATCTGGGGCTATAAAAAAGCTCGCCGCGCTATCACTTTACTTAAACTTCCATTCAATCAAGGTGGTTTGGATCTCCCAGACATTAGATCTTACTTTTGGTCTGCTTTTTTGACTCGCTTTCGCAGTTTACTGAACCCAAACAACAGTTTTTTTATCATAAATTTATGTTGGGGGAGGATGTAAATATGTTTCTTTACAGACTAAACAACCCAAATTATTTTAAACGGGTGAAATTTAAGACGGCGCGGGACACTATCAGTATTTGGCGTACTCTTCTTGTTAAATGTAAAGCTTCTTTATTTCACCCCAGAACCCCTTTGTGGTCCAATCCTGGCTTTCCGGAATATTCCATGATCAAGCTGGTTTACATCTATCAGATTTTGGCATAAAAACACTAGGGGATCTGTATGACCATAGGGGCTTTATTACATTCGAAAAGCTGAAGGACTGCTATCATTTTACAGAGGGGGCTCGGTTCAAGTATTATCAGATTCAGGATTACTTTGTACGGAATCTAGGTTTTACTAATATTTTGGATTCTGACCTATGGAATTGTATTTACAGGGAAACAGATAAGGCACTGATCAGTATTGGATATAGAATCCTCATAGGTTTTAGAACTGATGACTGCGCGAAGTTGGCAGAGAAATGGAGTAGGAAACTTGAAATCGATGTGGTACCAAATATGATAGCCTCATTTTTAAATAGTTTAAGTCGCTCCGTCCACTCTTCTAACCTTAAGCTGCAACAATTTAAAACCTTTTGTCAGCTCTATTACACACCAGACAGAATCTCGAAATGGGCAACTAATAACAGCAGTAGTGATCGCACGAAGTGCCCAAAATGCGATCAAAGATCAGCTGATATCAATCACATGTTTTTTATGTGCCCACAGCTAACAGAATTTTGGAACGGAGTAACTAAAGTCCTCTCCTCGAAGCTTGCATGTCCAATTTCATTAACTTCTTTAGATGTACTTGTTGGTATGTCTGTTGGGAGTGGGCCCCAGGTCGATTTGATGAATATTCTAATAAGCTGTGCCAGACTTACAATAGCACGGGTCTGGATTTATCAAAATCCACCTACAGTTATGGAGTGGTGGAGTTTAGTAAAGGAAATATACAATATGGAATATGCTTTGGCTTCAACTAGGGGAATTCCAACTAAACTGAAAGTGGAAAGAATATGGGGACTAATAATGCAAAAAGACTAATATCCTTTTAATTTTTATTCGTAGCAGAAGACACTGTGTACTTGTCTGTACTGTGCAAAAATTGCAAAATAATTGCAAGAAGCTTCCTGTACATGACCAGATATGATAAAATACGTATTTTTATCTTTATATGCTAAATTGCATATAGTACTTTCACAATGGTGAAACTGAATAATTAGCTTGCAGTGGGAGATGTGATGATTTTGGGATCCTCTCTAACCTAGGGAGAGTACCAAACAGATGCCTTGAAAACAAAAAAGCACATCTTATTGAACGATTTAGTTGTGGTCCCATACTCTTAGGACAAACCCAAACAGTTATTGGCAAAAAAACATTCCCAACCAAAGGCCCTGCAAAGCATTATGGGATGAGATTAGCAGTGGGCAGTGAATATTATATAGTATACAATATCAAAAGAATTCTACAAAGAGCTGCAGTTCAACTGGTGGTTACTAGATGTCCCTCACGAGTCAAATGCTTAATAAAAGGGTTTCAATGGTTTTGCATTTGACTCGTGAGGGACATCTAGGGACGACCAGTGGAACTGCAGCTTGATGTAAGAATAATTTCAATGCTTTGCATTTGACTCGTGAGGGACTTCTAGGGACGACCAGTGGAACTGCAGCTTGATGTAAGAATAATTTCAATGCTTTGCATTTGACTCGTGAGGGACATCTAGTAACAACTAGGTGAACTGCAGCTCTTTGTAGAATTATATTGATATTGGTTACTATATTATTCACTGCCCACTGCTAATCTCGTCCCATAATGCTTTGCAGGGCCTTTTGGGATTGTTTTTTTGCCAATAACTGTGCTTGGGGTGGTCCTAAAATGATGGGATCACCACTGAAGTTCAACAAAATGTGCTTTTTGTTTATGCTCTTTGTGTTCAAGGCTTCTGCTTGGTGCTCCCCCTAGGTTAGGGGGGACCCCAAAATCATCAGCTCTCTCATTACCTAATGTTTTCATTGTAAAGGTTCATTTTAGTGAATTAGTTACATGCTGTTAAGCATGTAAAATTGCTTTTTCAAAGCATCTGAGAATATTGTTGCTTTAGATGCTACGCTACTGTACTACACTTTGAATGCTCTGTCTGCGTGTTAAACTGCAAAATGGCTGTAGTGATGCTCACTTTATCCGAACAGGCTCTGTAATACCATTTCCCACTCTGGCTTCTTCTCTGGAGAGAACAACGAGCTCATAATGTTGGTGCAGTTGGGCAGACTTTGCCCCTTTGGAGAAGTCCTGTAACAACACTTCTGCATGCAAAGCTGGAGTTGCAACCACTTCGCTCTGTATTTGCAAACACTGCTCTGCCATTGTGCACCCTCGTTCAGCATTTCCCTTGTTGCCTGTTGCAAAAGTCATTGCTTCTGTCAAGATAGTTATTTGACGCTCTCTTTCAGCCTGGGGTACTGAGGGTTACGAATTAATTGGTTTGGTTCAAGAGGATTTTTGTTGGTACTTTTGGTATAAAAGAAGGATGTGTTCTCTACGCACCTTTGTCCGTGAAAAAAAAGAGCTTTGATTTCTCTTCTGCCTAGCTGGCGTCATTGCAGTTAGCAAAGCTATTTTCCACGAGAGAGATATTTTATGTGTACATTTAAAGAAACAGATGCTGGACAGCTTCTGTGAAACTCTGTTTTTAGGATGATCACAGGAAACCCCCTATGTAAACCATACAAGAGCACCTTTATGGTATTCCCTTTAAATAGAGATATTGTTTATTTACCTTAAGAACCAAGGAATGACTGACTGCCAGGTCACTCTTGTAGCAGTCCTAACGAGATGAAAGACATTTGTGTTATAGGGATGAACCTGGTTGCAGTCTTTCAGAAGTACATCATGAAAAAAAACCTTTACCATTTCTTTGAGGAAACCCTGTGTATGAAACTTACTCTCCTTGTGTCAGACAGGCCACTACTCTATTTATTCAAGCCTGTGATTACAGGTGAGCAACGTTTCCTTTTCTTCATTACATTGGTCTGTAGATTTGTTTGGGTGGAGCAGTATAGTAAGAGAAACCTATATTTTTCCAAATTATTCTTTTGTATGCCACTTAATTATCTTCTTAAGAAACTGCCACTTTTTAAAGAAATAAGATCAGGTTCGTCTATTCTGATTAATAATGGGCGTCTTCAGATATTCTCTTTGGCCAATAAGCCAAGAACAGGCCATCACCGCTGTTTTTGCCCTCAGAATAATTTGGGGTGATGAGTAAGCAATTCTATTCCCCTCCCACCCCTCAACCTCGTTGCAATATCTTCTCTGAATTACGTTGTTACAATTAGGCCATACTATCTCCCTCTACCCCATCTTGAAAAACACACAGCCTTATATTTTTCACAACGATGTTGTGGTCCTTAAGTTCTATAAACTACTCAAGCCACTCGTTAGCAGTGAAAGCCCTTTCCTGCCAAACCGTTAACGTGGGACACTTGGCCTTTGATGCCAGTGTATTGTAGGTTGTCTCTCAAAGAAGGCTGCAGTGGCTGTCTCATTTCACCTTGAATTCTTGTGAGGCGCTTGAAGAGATACAAAAACCTTGAAGGCCGTGTTGCACACAGCGAGGCCATGGAAGAACTCTGCCCGTCACTCCCACACTGTACTGAGAATGATTCTCCATGTCGGGACCACAGGGCACAAAAGATACATCCATGGTGGCAGCAAGGACATTTGTAGCGTGGAAGGTCCACACAAGACCATGGAGCCGTCCTTCTCAATGTGCTTCTCGGATGTGTCTTTTAAACTGACCTATCATGTTAGGGTGGAGTGGATGGATTCTCTAGTACACAGATGTCATAGAAGCTTTTCAGATCCCTTTCTCTCGGGGTGATATGAACCGTACACTGAACTGTGACCCTCTGGTAAGTTAAAGCCATTGAAGTTAGGAAGATGCCTGATCAACTGGTTCCTACTATTCTAGTCCTGGGGCCAGTCACGTGCAAGTTGAATGATCTCGCTCTGTGCAGCGCTTTTGTAGCTTTTGTCTAAATTTGACCTTGCTATAGGGATGAGCAAACGGGTTGCTCTTACCACTTCAGCGCAGTAGCTTATGGATTACCCTGTACTTTGCTGACTACTTTTAAATGTAATAATTGGTTTTTTTAACCCATTGTGAGATATTGAATGTTAGTATGTCTGTGTTCACTCCAACTTTCACATTTAATGGCACATATTAATCTGTAAATGATTGGCTCGTACCATTAGTTTCTTCCAGTTCCGTTAGCACAAGGGTTCATATTATATTATGGTATGCATAACATAAAATGATTGGCTCGCACCATTTGTTTCTTCCAGTTCCTTTAGCCCAAGGATTCAAATGATATTTTTCCTGGGGTACTTGGTGTTTGCTTCTCTCTTCTTTACACATTCTCATTTTTAGGACAATGCAGGGGTCAATCATGATCACATTCCCAGAGGGGAACTGAAGATCACAGAGGAAAGGCGAGCCTCCTTGCTCTTTATTAGTGTGTTCTATCAGATACAGAGGTACTCCAGTCTTGGAAAGCATGGGAGACTGCTACCACGATGAGCAATGCCAACTAAGATCGTCCTTATTTCGAGCTCCTGTGCGGGGATTGATAACTCGATTTACAGGAGGAAACATTAACCTTTTCTGTTTGAGTGCTTAGAAGCAACTGATCTTCAGTGAGGTTCTACATAAATGTATCACTAATTCCTGGGTGTATGTTGTTGATAGCATGGAGAGGGTTGTCCATTTATTGACGGGAAAATTACACTCTCGACTGAAGTTGGTGAGTTCAGAAGTCTTAAGATTAAAATATATGCTACACAGCAGTAATTCAGGTTGTGCTTGTACAACTTAAAAAACACATCTTTACCATACAAGGAAAAAAAAAAGTGAAATGTACAAACCTCTAAATTGAAAATAATTTTTGAAATAGGAGTGTTTCAAGCTTTACTTGAATTTAAGAATCTTGTGAACAGTGCTACATATTTTTCTATGTTCAGGTTAGAACTATTTTTACCAACTTCAGTTGAAACTACATGCTAGACAGCTGTAACATATACACGCTGATGTTACACCAGAGCCCCATTGTCCTTTGCCAATTGTGTGGTGAAGGACGTCATCAGTAATACAGGTTCACTGATGTTCAACATGAACATTACCAAACTATCAGCCTTCCACACCAGTATCCTGAAAAGAATGTTTTGTGTTTTCTGTCTGCAAACCATCTCCAACCAGGAATTGCTCACCAGATGCAAGCACGAGAGCATGGACACCATCATCAATAGAACAAGATACAGCTGGATAGAACACACCATCAGAAGACTCCACTGGACGCTAGATGGCAAAAGGAAGAGAGGTAGACCAAAGAACACTTGGAGGCGAACAGTGGAAACAGAAATTAAGGTCCAGAACCACAGATGGGGCACCGTATAGACATTTGCTCAAGACAGACAGAAGTGGAGGTCCATCATTGGTGTCCTACATGCCAGTTGACATAACTGCTTCCCTGATGTTCAATGTAAACACCTTTGTGTTATTTCATTGGCAAATACATGAATATAGGCAAGTAGGGGCTTC
Source organism: Lissotriton helveticus (assembly GCF_964261635.1). NCBI lineage: Eukaryota > Metazoa > Chordata > Amphibia > Caudata > Salamandridae > Lissotriton > Lissotriton helveticus. The sequence continues at coordinate 279,524,594 of NC_136058.1, read as the reverse complement.
ACAAGTGCCCGAAGGCATAGTGTACAACTGTATAACCAAAAAATTGATTTGACACCAGTTAGAAATCTTCAATCATCATTAGTGCCCCATCCAGCACACAGTGGAACCTCAACACAATGTTTGGCTGCATTGATTCCCCTGGCAGCTTGATGAGAAATTAGGAATATCCAAGATGGGGAGAAAGCTTAGGCACAGGAGCCCTAATGCACAAGATGATGTTAGTTCTAAATACACAGCAATGGATGATCTCTTGTCATGGCCTTTCAGTTGTTCACTCACAAGACCATTCAACCCTGATTGGGTGTGACGGTTTCCCGCTCTCCTGGCATCTATGAGGGCTCGGAACATACTGTCTGACCCACACAACTGGAATTGGTGCCTCTAGTTCTGCAGAAAGCAGCAGTACATGTTATTGACATGTGATGCTTTGTTCTGAAGTAAACATTGTCAGCGGATGTGGTCTGACCACGTGTCATAGCTCAGGGCAGGCCACGAATGCTCAGAGTATAGTTGACATGATCCAGAGGCCTGCAGGGAACCAAGGTTCTAGTTATTGTCTGGTCCACAGAACAGAGCTTAGCATCTCATGTTTTGCAGGAGCAAAGGCTCCAATTTCATGATCGTCTGTACTTTAACTGTTTAAGGCTCATGGTTATCCTAAGAAGTAAACAGCTGTACTTCAAGAACTGCTACTCTGGAGGAAGTGGCAGCGCATATTATTAAATAATCTCTTGAAGGGCCTGATTCTTAAAAGCTTTTTTTTGCTTCTAAATGAATCTTGGATCTGCAAAAATCTTTTTGCAAGAACAAAGTCTAGTTTCCCAGTTACAGAATAATTTCCAAATCTATTTACTGGTGGGTTTGTAGGTGCCTCTGGATAGGTTCACTGGGTATAGTTGAACAGTTAAACAGTTCACCAACACTTAGTAGGTACTTTTGGACACTGGAAAATGACACTTTATAACAATAGTAGAACAAGAATTTCATATTAACGAGACAACTACGCGAGAAGGAAAGTGAGCAGTTATTGTTGGAGAGGAAATAAATACCTTTAAGAAACAGGCTTTCAATGAGTTGCAGAATAGTAAATGTGTGAGCGGAGCCTGACATATTCAGGAAAGGAGCTCCAGAGTTTTTGTGCTGGTGAAGAGAAAAGTTGTGAATTGTTGAATTCTTAATTCTGTGAATTTCTCCTCGTGATCCTGACCAATCACTAATTTATTATGGTTATGGGGTTCCACAATCACTAATTTATTCCGGTGATAGGTGGGTTATTTAAGAATATCCGAGCTCTCCTATCTGCACGGATGTAATGCTACACACGCCATCCTCTTGTCTAGGGAACCATTGCATGCAGTTATTTGTTGAAATGCACACAATATAGCTCAGCGGCGCTTGTTCGGCAAGTATAAGGGGTAGGAGAAATGAGTCTCTTGAACTCCAAGCAGCAGTGATCCAGAATGCTCAGGAGAGCTCATGTCCTTCAAGCTATTCTGTCAGTCTATTAGCTTGTCTTCTGCAAGGAGTGGCGTTTCTGACGCTATTTCGCTAGCCATTTCCACAGGGATTTGAGAAGCCACTGTTTTATTCCCCCAGGTATAGGAGTGCGCTCTCTTTTCAACTCTACGGGGAGAGAAAGTTTTATTCATATGCATACTAAACAGTATATTCTCCTGTTCTGTGGGAATCAGTCAGACTCTAAAGATTTTTAGTCAGTCAACACAGAAGAGCACTCAATTGGGCCAGGATTGGAACTTTGCCAGATCAATGGACTGATCAGGGTTCTAACAGCCAGGATCTTCCTTATGATGTAGGAGGACATACCATGGGTTAAGTAGATGTTCCTAATCAAAAGCTTATCTATGTAAAAAATGATTTGGATAAACTGGTTGCGTTGCTTAAGCATCACGTGGTCAGCGGACATCCATTCAGTTTAGTTTTTATAAGGATTTCTCCATCAAATCACATTTTCACAAAATCAAATGCCATACCATTAATCTGTTCTCTGCAAGGTCTCCGATTCTACTAATAAAAGTTACCTTTATCAAATAAATACAATTTCATCCATGGAAAAAGCCATAGAAAATGTTGCTTCTGAAAACCTGATCCATTTTACACTCCTATATTGCTCCGAATATTCGTTCCGAACATTGTTCTTCCTGTGGATTTTTGTCATTTTAATTTTGCTGCTTTACTTGTTTACTACAGAAGTGTGTTGAAGCACCTCTGAGAGGGGCAATTGTGATGCCTGATTTACTCCGAAGGCTGTGCTAGAATACATTTACACCTGTTTTAGTACCTTTTACGCCATAGTAACTTTAGAAGTGTAGCCTGTGAAGAGTACTGGTTGTGTGTGTGTTTGTTTATATTAGCATGTCCCTCTCCCAAAAAAAAACCCTTCTTAAACTTCCTAAACTTCTCCCATTTAGAAGTAAGTATTACTCATTTTCCAGCTAATCCCTCTTGTTCCTCCCAAATTTACTACTGTTCACCACAGTGAAGACGCCTGGACAGAAAAGATAGATGAGGCGGAGGTATGTTAGTAATACTCCTCAAGTACGCAGTACGTAAGTAGGCCCAAGGCATTAAAATTCAATGCTGCATATCCGAGGCCTTCCTACCAGTCTGATCCCTAATTGCCATCCTCTGTTTGCAAGTCAAAGCTCTAGAGTTCGTAGCCAAACTCCAACCCCAAAGCAGGTTAGTCTTGTACAGTGAGATTGATCCAAGGTGCCTGCAGGATATTGTTCAGGTGAAAGTGTTTAGTACGAAAGTGAATCTCACCTGAGGCTTCTCCTCCCCACCCCTACCATCCGTATTACATCCCCCACAACCACCATCCGTATTACATCCCCCACCCCAGCCTTCTCCATCGTCCATTGCTTCAAACCCCCACCCAGTGCTTGAAATGGGAACATAGAAACAAGCAGGTACTCTGTACCAGAGTACCTGCTTGTTTCTGAGAAGTGCTGTACTCTCCAAAACGTATAGCATTTCTCTTGAGAAGTGCCGGAACTCTCCCTCTCAAAATTAAAAAGTGCAGGAACTCTGTACCGGACAGTACCGGCCCATTTAAAGCGCTGCCCCCACCCCTGTCCTTTGTACAGGCGTCTCTTCCACCCTGTCCTCCTTTATTGCCTGCTGCTTCTCCTATCGACCACAGCCCTCTGTGCTGGTTCTGTCCCTGCCTTGTTGCCCACCACTGGCACCCTCTGTGTTGCTTCACCCTCACTTAAGTCCTCCATGTTGTTCTGCACCAACCCTGCGCTCTCTGTTTTGCTCTTTGCGCTGTTTTTTAAAAAATTTACCGATCCACAGTGGTAAACTAAAAAAATCACTTGTCATTTTGTAGGCATGTATGCTGCACTCGCCCACAAAATAGCACGACTCTGCAGTGCCTGCTTTTTAACAGTTGCTGCTTATCGAAACTACAACTTTTGGAACGCCAACAGTCCCAAAGGCCAGACCTGTTGGCTTTGCCAGTGCCTATTTTATGAATCCCACGAGGATGAAAAGCTGTGGGAGCTCACTGAGAGCGAAACCTGCAGCAGGCGCTTGAACCTAGCGCGAATGCATCTGTGTGCTTTCATTTCTCCCTAATAAGATCTTCTGCGGTTCATTTATGATGAGAAGCGAAACTTGACCAAAGCGCCCACGCATCCGGCCGAATGAATGCGACACGGAGCAGAAGTAATATTTACATTTTGTTGCAAGAGAAAGTGTCTTCTTGAAAGAAGGGGCATATGGTATCCATAATTTCTCCTAATATGTCCAATTAAAATCTAATTAATATCATGGTTTGCCAATCCCCCCGGGCCTGAGCAGCTCTTCAATGCTCGGTGCATGCTACGATTCACAGGCTTCCATCTGACTGCACAATAATCTTTGTTAAGGTGATGGGGAACCGTGTTTTCCCCTTTCAAATGTCGTCTCCGTTTTAAAGGACATCTTTCCTCGTTCAAATGATGCGTGTGGTTTTCTCCAGCGGTGACATCGTTACCTCGGTCAAGAAAGATGCTTCTGAGGGATTGTTTGTAAATACTGAACGGCTGTTGGCCAATCTGGAAGCAGATTTTCAAATTCTAGACTTTGTTTGTTGACTTTTTAGGACATTTTTTTCACCTAAGCCGCAAATCGAGGGTGTTTAAATAATAAGGCCTTCCTCAGCCCGTGACCTGTAGGGTACATGGTAACCTCAGCGCAGATCACAGAGCACAACTCTCATGGGCAGAGCTGTTGTTTGGGTCCGGGTCTGGTGGCTCAGTGGTCACAGGTTCAAATCCCGGCGGGTCCACTCAGCCTTTCATCCACCTGAGGTCGATAAAATGAGTACCATTGAGTTGGGTAACAATAACATCTGTTATTCAGCGCCAAGATAACCCGGTTGGGGTGAAGGTGCCCTTTACAAATACACATGTTATTTTATGTTGTACATCCGTGGGGAGGAGTGGGTGCCTAATCCTTGTACCTATGTGGGGGTAGAGAGGGAGGATTGGGTGTCAAATCCGTGTACATATATGGCGGTGGAGAGGGAGAAGTGGGTCCCAGGATGCTTGTTTCCGGTCCAGAGAAGACCTGGCTTGGCAGTTTGGGCTGGACTGTTCCCATGAGGCACAGGGTCAAGCCTGGCTTGCATATAGCTGGGTCTGCACTAGGGTGGCGAAGTGAGCTAAAGAACGATGATGGATTCAACTCAACTAACAGCCCTCCTCAGCCAGGCTATCTTGAATCCAGTAGCAAAGTGGGCATGAGACCTCCGTCTGGGCATACCCTGCCAGCATGTCTGTGGGCTTTTGGGAGGAAAATGAGTGTCTAAGGTATGTATGTGTGGGTGGCAGCATTTACTGACTCATCTATGATATTTCTGTGGGCTGTGAGGGGGAATGGGTTTCTGACGTATGTCTCTGTGAGAGCAGGAGATTGCATCCAATCTATCGCCGGTCTGTGAGCGAGAGTGGGTGTCCAATGTAAAGTATGTGTGTAAGCACTGAAGATTGTACCCAATCTATGGTACGTCTATAGGCTGTGAGGTGTTGTGAGTTTATAAAGTATGTCTGTGTGGGAGGCAGAGGCGGCTCCTCCGTTAAGGGGGGAGGAGCATCGTCCGACTGCTCTCAGAGCAGTGGAAAATGAAAAAATAAAATGATAACATTGTTATTATCATTTTATTTTTCAAAGCTGCGGTGCTGGTGTCTTGAGCCGACCAGTCATGCTCACTTTGCATGTTCTCCACAGGCTGTAATACACAGCCTGGGTGGAGAACATGCAGTGTCTGCATGTTCCCATCTGAGCACCGAACCACGGCTAAGACCATTCACAATGCTGCATTGCACCGTTGTGATTGGCTTAGGGGAGCCTGGGTGCTTCCTGGTTCCATACTCGTCCAGCAGACAGAGAGACCGCTGAAGTGAATAGGTAAGTGGTTTTAAAAAAAAAAAAATCCACACCTCCCTCCCCTCCCCGCCATCCCCGTTCCCTGCCAGTCGCCACTTGTGAGAGGCACAGGTTTGTATCCAGGCTTTGGCACGTCTATGAGCTGTGAGGTTGATTGGGTGTCTAATCTAAGGTATGTATGGGCGGCAGGAGTGGGCACATCTATAGACTATGAGGGGGTGTATGTCCAAGGTATATTTGTATGGGCAGCACAAACTGCTATCCAATCTTTGGTACATCTCTGAGAAGTTGACACCCAGTCTTTGGCACGTCAGAGGTTGCAGTGGGACTAGGTACTCAATCTGTGGCACATATGTGAGATATAGTTAGAGCTTAAAGTGTGGTGCGTCCTTCAGGGTCTCAGTCCTGGCTGGCAAGCAGGCTGGGTTCTATAGCCACATTCTTAACTTTACCGGCAAAAACACTGATCGATTTCTCAACAATGACTATAAAAACCTTTTCCATATCAGTGATACAATCCTGATTGACCTTTCACATGGTTTCCTTAATTATCCATTTCCATAGAGTGTTTGCTTTTTGCAAACTGTTATTTCTGTAGTTTGTTTATGCCATTCAGGACTCTTGTACTTTGAACTTAATTACCCCCAGGTGTCTGAGAAAGTTCAATTTGTGTGTGGGTGTTTGTGATGATGCACAATTGAAAGCTCTGAAGCTGAGGCAGGAGTCATTGCGAGTATCACAGCCTTGCAGACAACATGCATATCAAAGCATTGGAGACTCTGCTGAGCAATGGTCACATATGTGCCAATTGTAAGTGTGGGAAAGTGTGAGATATATAGATAAGAGTTACATGTCTAACAAAGTGAGAGACTGCAGAAGACAGTGGTGTGAATGGGAAACATGGAATGCCTGAGACACAGCGAAGGCCACTACCCCTTCCACAGATCTTTGTGATGTTTAATTCACAGTCTGATATTTGCACAGTTGAAATAACCAGGAGGTTTGGCTTGTTTTATTGGATCTGCAGATAAACCAACTGCAAGTAAGATTTGGGCGCTCATCCCTCTTAGAAAAGAACATACAAATTTGTGTCCCTGCAATACATACTATTCTGGCACGAGCGCAATGGGAGTTTCTCATGCTAGTTGGCTAATGGGCTGTGCGGATTAAGGGCCCGCTCTCCTCACATTACTCTAGCAGTAATTAAAATACACGTTATTGCAGGGTCTGACTAGGACAGAAACATTGCCTTGGCACCAAGCTGGCCACCATTAGTAAATCAGGTAGCTAACAAGCATTGGCAATGCCAGTAGGTTTGACTTTAAAGGAATGTTTTATGGTAATGTGAGGCATTACAAGTAAGCAGCATGGGAATAGATCTGTATTTTTGTGGAAGTAAATAACTAGAATAATATTGGTGGAGGTTATTAGGCCAGTTGCAATGTCAAGCCAGATCTAAAATGGATAAATAAATACATTGATCAGAGCTGTGTGAAGGGAAGCACACTACTTGTGCACAATCTAAACATGTACTCCTGGATCACAACATGTGGGCAGCGCTATAGCCCATCTCTAGTGATGCTCACATAATTGTCTGAAGTGTCTGGTGACAGCTGCGTTCTCAAGCCTGACCATAAAAAGGTGGTCCAATTCTGCAAGTAGGTGCAATTTTTAACTTCTAAAGACTCGCAGTATTTGTTTTTTTGTTTAGGTATGGGAGATAGTACATACATTTGTGCTTGCTGCAGGCAATGTTTGTGGTAATTTCCGAGAAATCAAAACTAAAAGCCACCCCACCAGACCATAAAACAGGCCTGCACACTTTCAAAAATGGGCCCAGACACCAAACTGTCAGAGCAGTCTTTCTGACACGGCTAGATTGCCCTGTAGTCCAGTGCGACCCTGGCAGTAGCGGTTGGTGGCAAATCACATCAGAGGGGCGCAAAAAATATACACATGAAAAATACACAATAATTTACGCAATAATATAAATATACACAGTAAAAAATCACTTACACTGCCGATTGATGTTCTGCAGCACGTCCTCCGAGCGTGCAGTCCACAGCCAGCTCTCATATCCAATCAAGACACTGTTCCCATGCTGATAAGCAGCATGAGTAAAGTGTGGAAAAGCACTGTAGGCCTGTACCTGCTCTCCAGCCTGGCTGTCCAATACAGCTGGGTTGGAGAGGTTTGAATTGTGTATGCCGGTTTGGCCGTAGCAAGGTAGCCGGCTAAACCCACATGCGCACTTGAAACTTAAGTGGCTGTGCATCACTGCTGCCAAACATTGGCAGCAGTGATGCACTGGCCTCACCCTGGCCTTACACTCTGTTTGCTGGCAGAGAGCAAAAAATAAAATGGTAATAAAATAATATTACCGTTTTATTTTTCACGCTTTCTGTGCAGCAGTGTGGAGGAGGGGCGGGGGGCCGACACTCTTCCGTTCCCATGGAAGAGCCGCCGCCGAGTATAGGTAGATCAGTGAGTATGTACAGTGTGTGTTCTGTTATTCAGCCTGAAGATGTTGTACATGCCTTACGCCAGGCGCGCAGCACCCATTGGACTCACCGGGCTTCAGCCCCCCCGTTGTGTGTGGCAGCCCGGGATGAGACAGATCCCGGGCACACACAGAGCCGCACCCGAACGTTTCACAGGTCTTTAAAAGACCATTTGAATGTTAATTAGGCCTTGCAGTTGTTTCACCCCTTCTAAGAGCCCCTGCAGCTCCACTCTGCCCACTGATTAAAGGTTCAGCCCCCCCCCCCCCGAAATTTTTTCTCAGCCCCCCAATGCCCCCCCCCCCCGAGATTTGGCTCTAGTTGCGCCTCTGCCTTACGCGCATCGAGTCTCTCTGCATCAAGAAACTTTGTCCTTCTACGCAACGGGTGCTCATAGTACGGCCCGTGGGCTGCCAGCAGCCCGGCTGGACTTCATTGGCGGCCCGAGGACCGTGTTGCCATATACCAGTTCCTTCCTGGAGGTAAGCAGAGAAGATGGCCGCAGAAGCATACATAGTTAATACGTAATCAATATGTGTTCACTATGTTTGCTCCTGCGGCCATCTTCTCTGTTTGCTGCTTGTCTCTGGGCCCCCGCCTCTGTGACGTCACACCCGGCACCCGGCTGGAAGCAGGGGTGGATTGGCAAGGCGGGCATGGGCCGAAGGGCCGGTGCCTCAGTGCCCTCTGTGGGCCGTTTTTTCTCCTCTGTACCAGTCCACTAGGTGTGGACTAGGAAAGGGGAGAAAAAATACGGCCCACAGAGTGCACGGAGACAGACAGAGAAAATGAAAGCAGCCTCACTATGCGGCCGGACAGCGATTGTCAGCTGTGGCCTCTCCTTCACCCCTGCCCTGCCAAGCAATCAAGCTGAGGCTGGGCTGGGGAGGGGTGATTGTTTGCAAGAATCGCCCTCCCTGGGGGCCAGGTGTTTCTCAGGCCTTTGAGCCATTTGCACCTCGGCCCCCTGGCGCCCAAGCAGCCCAGAAACGGTGTTAGTCTTAACACCTCGCCCACAGCCCTTCACATTCAGGGCATAGTGGGCGAAGAAGAATGGTTCTTGCTGTGGGGGCCAGGTGATGTTTGGAATTTTTTTATTTATTTATTTATTTATGCAATTTTATATAGCGCGGACTTTACCCGAAGGTGTCAGAGCGCTTCACAATAGGAACAGCAATAATACATGAGGAGAAAAATTACAAGTGGACAAATTACAAAAGCAAACGTTAAGTTACGTGAATCAAAAGTGACAATAGTGAGCAACCAAAATACATGAGATAGCAATCGCTACATTACAGGAGGAAAAAGTGATGTGTGCAGGTTACAAAAGCGTACAAAGTACAAGTAAAGGTATAATACTGCAATAAATGGCAGACACTCCAGCACAAGAACAAACGTTATGTAGGCAATGGTGGCACTTATTTATTTATTTTTATTTATTTTATATGCTTATAAAGCGCCAGACTAGACTCCCGAAGGGGTATCTCCGCGCTAAAACTGCAGATGTGAGTGAGAATAAGAAGTGTAGCCCGATGTAATATGACCATTAGTTGGTAGGAAACAGGTAAGTTTTTAAATTTCTTCTAAAGTTCATATGGTTGGTAATGGACCTTAGTTCCGGCGGCAGTGTGTTCCAGAGTGTGGGTCCGGTATGAGCCAATGCACGGCCACCCTGCCTGGCTTTCTTAACTCTGGGTACCATCAGCAATTGCTGATTGCTGGAACGCAGAGAGCGTCCTGGGATATAGGGCTGAAAGATGTCAGTGAAATATTTGGGGCCCATCCCTATTAGGCTCTTATGTATAGTACATAAGGTCTTGAATTGAACTCGCTTTTTCACAGGAAGCCAGTGTAGATGAGTCAGTAGGGGGCAGGAAGGTGTCCTTGGTGGAGCATTCATGACGATCCTTGCTGCAGTATTTTGAATAACCTGCAGTTTCTTGATTTGCTCCTCGTTGGCTCCAAGGAGCAAACCATTGCAGTAGTCTACCCTACTGATAACAAGAGCCTGCACCAGTGTCTTTCTGTAGTGGTCCGGTAAATAGGGGAAGACACGCCTTAACATCCCGATAGCCCGGAAGCAGGTGCCAGCTACTTGATTGATGTGATCCTTAAAAGTGAGTTGTTGGTCAAATAGTACTCCTAAGTTTTTGACCTTGCTATTAGGGGTGGGGACAGGACCTAGTTCTTGGGGCCACCAATCTGATGACCAAAGTGCCGTTGCTTGACCGAACAACATAACTTCGGTTTTCCCGACGTTACACTGCAGACAGTTTGATGACATCCAGTCTGCAATGGCTCTCATGCCATCTGCAAAAGATTTTTTTATTGCAGGTGTAAGATTTTTAAAAGGAAAAAGGAGTTGGGTGTCGTCAGCATACGACACGGGGGTGAACCCGAAAGATCTTGCTAGGTTGGCTAGGGGGGCCACATATATATTGAAGAGTGTGGGGCTCAGACAAGAGCCCTGTGGCACTCCCTTATTGAGCTCCCTGTGGGTGGATTTGTGGGAGCCCAGCCTAACCTCTTGGGAACGCCCGGACAGAAAACTCTCCAACCACGCCAAAGCCTCTCCTTCTATTCCTACCTCCCTTAGGCGATGGAGAAGCACCTTGTGAGACACCGTATCAAAAGCGGCGGAGAGATCCAGCAGCACCAGAATCATAGAGCAACCATCATCCAGTGCCATTTTGATGTTGTTGGTCACTGTTTGAAGTGCTGATTCTGTGCTGTGGTTCGGCCTGAACCCGGATTGAGAATAGTCCAGGCCTTCCGTCGCTTCAAGATGTTGAGAGAGATAGGTGTTCACGTGCTTCTCCGTGATCTTGCCCAGGTAAGGTAGGAGAGAGATAGGACGTAGGTTGGAAAGGTCTGCCAGGGAGATGATGCCTTTTTCCTTATCGGGTTCACCACTGCCTTTTTCCAGTCTGCCGGGACCTGGCCTGTCCTGAGGGAGATATTGACCACTTCAAGTATGTGGGGGCCTAATAAAGGGATCAGAGGACCTACCATTTTAGCTGGAACCAGGTCATTAGGGGATCCTGTTTTTATGTGGTTGCAGAGAGTAAGGAGCTCTGTGTGATCAATAGAGGGGAAAGACGTCAGAGAAGGTTCATTATGTATAGAGGGGGTTGTAATTGAACAAGTTTTGATGTTATTTTTGCTGATGTCATTAGCTACTACTATTCTCTCATAGATGATGTTGATTTTGTCTTCAAAAAATAGAGAGATTTTGTCACACAAATCCTGTGAGAAGTCGTCAGAACTTTCACATGCCGTGGGCTTTATGAAGTTTTGCAGAATATTAAAAAGTTCCCTAGAGCTGTTGCCTGCTTCTGCTATTTGTTGTGTTAATTGTTGTTTTCTAGCCAACTTTATATTTTTGTAGTACTCTGCTTGAACATTTAGAAAAAATTTCCGACTGTCTTCGGATTTTGTTTTCCGCCAAGCTTTCTCAGCTCGTCTGCATTTTTGTTTCTCTGCTCTCAATTCCTTCGTATACCATTTTTCTTGTTTTGACACTGGGTGTTGTTTGTCTTTTTAGAGGAGCTATAGCGTGCAAGTATCTAAAGCAAACAAAAGTGAGAGGTAGCATACAGTGTGATACCAGAGAAAAGTGACATGTGCAAGTTACAAAAGGGTACCATACACAGGTACAAGGGTAATACTACAGTAAATGATAAACACTCAAACTGCCAGAACACACTGGGAAGGCACTTCCCATGCACCAGCTTCACCTCAGCCTCCCCCCTGGCTACCTGGCTACCTTGGAGGACCCAGAAAGCTGTGTTTTGTGCTCCCCTGCCAGGACATTTTCCCGAAGCCTGGAGGGCTGATTAATTTACTAATTGCAGGGGCCTTACCTCTGTTCATGTGCTCCTGAGCTGAAGGTCTGGGGAGGGCTAAGTAGGTTAGTAATAGCAGGGGCTTTGCTGCTTTTCAGGTGCTCCTGTGCTGGAGGGCTGGAATAATGTTGTGACAGAAAGGGGCCTTGCTATTTTTTTTAGTTGCTCAGCATGTAGGCCATTGTCACCTTGGCCCTGTGTCCTGTGCAAGAACAGTATCCTCCCACTTTCATTCCTTGTCTGTGCAAATGGTGTTTCATGAAAGGGCAGGCCCCTTGAATGTGGGCCACGCCCCTTAAATATCGGCCACGCCTCTTGAATATCGGCCACGCCTCTTGAATATGGGCCACGCCTCTTGAATGTGGGCCACGCCTCTTGAATGTGGGCCACTTTTTTCGTCAGTGCCCGGGCCGAATTGTGATCCCAATCCGACCCTGGCTGGAAGCACAGGCCCTTGAAAAGTCAGCTGTAAGTGCTTTTACAGCTGACTTTTAAAGGACCTTTTGGGAAGCTTCCTGTGTCCGTGGTGACAACGTCCTGTCCGCCCGCAGACACCTGTCTGGCTTCTTTTAATTGGCCCCCTTCTGTGCGCACTAGCACATGACGAGAAGTGCAGTTGAAAATATGAGTGCACTCCCTGCTTTCGGGAACTGTCGCAGCACGAGGGCCGAGCACGCGCACATTCAGAAGCAAGCCATGTTGCAGTTCCTTGAGGACTAGAACACACTAATTAATGTCCTTTCAGCATTTCAGGAAGAGCCAACAGACATGTGCAAGGCGCACACACTCTGTGCAGGTCTACATGAGTACGTGTCTGGTTTGAAAAGGAAGGAAATAGGCAGAGCTTCTCACACCACGCAGGTGACTGGGCTCAATGTGGGTGAAAACATAGTGCATTGAATGCCAACGTTAATGTTTGTATATTGAAAATCCTGCCTGTTCATCCAAAATTCCTGATGCTGTCAAGTGCGTCATTGATGTTTCAGAGAACCGGGCTTTAAACCAAATCGTGCCAATCGCAGGCCTTGGTAGGAGATTTCATCATTAAAGAAACTAATGTTGGCCACTTCTATTTTGTTTTAAAGAAAACAACTTCTCTTTATAGCAGGTCTCAAATGATTGATGTTTACAATTGGTGGTTGGTTTGAGGGTGACCGTGCCTTCCCCAATCCTACTTCACGGAGTTTACAGGGAGTCCATGTGGGCACTCGAGGGGATGCTGCCTGTGAGTTTGAATAGCTTGCATTTGCTAAACTCCATTGAACTTCCTTAATGCAAGTAAAATTTATCAGTGGTAGTGAAACTGATTATTAATCATGACGTAGTGCAGCCATTACAATTTTATGAGGTCCATTGATCAAAAGGCAACTGGAGATCTGAAGAAAGGTGCTGATGATGTGTGAGACGTGAAATAATGATGACTACATTGATGATAATGTAACTGTAGATAGTTTAAGGATAAACACTACAAAAGCCCTTCCTCCATGGACACATTTTTTGCGTTAAGTGTGCCCATTTCCCCCTTTATTGATATTTAAATACATTGGTTCATTAAATAAGCCGTACATGCATGAATTAACAGTGCTAGACATTGATGGGCTTGCCATATGGCTAGTTATAGCTTAATACTATAATTTTGTGATTTCTATTAATACTACTGAGACCTTTGCCTTTACTGCCACTCCTAAGATTGCAAATCAAACACGAGGTTATCTTAGTTTTGCCCTATAATCTTAAGCGAAATGTTTACTCTATACCATATTGTTAGCCTCAAGGTAGTGATTCTACTCTATACCATATAGTTATCCTCACGGTAGTGATTTTTCCCCCTTAGCCCCGCCCCCACTGACCCAGCCCCCACCGGTGCGGCCCTCGGCCACAAACCACACTGTAAGTTTGGCCCCCGAGAGAAAGTTTGTGGGCACTCATGCTCTACGCGGACAAATCACAAAACATGGCATTTCCGGCATAATATTAGGACCCGTTGTTGTTTTTTAATCCGGGCAGTGCCAGCAGTGGACTGTCACTCTGGGTATGTGATAGCTGGCGCCCTGGTCTCTTTGAACTTAAAGATCCTACAAGTAGATTCAAGGAGCAGATATTTTTGTGAACTTGTACAGCATCTAAAAGGCCTGATGGGAGTTGTGCGCTTACAGGTGAGATAGGTATACGGTGAAGTGAGTAATAGTAGTACAAAATGCAAGTGTGAGAAGATTTAGTGAATAGAATATCAGAAAACAATCCAATCATATGAGCATGTCCATAATATGTGTACAAAGTACAATATGAGCAAAAACACGGTTGAAGAACAGCGCGATGAACATAGTAGTTTATGCTTACATAAAGATATTCACAGGATTACATAGGTAAGTGTAAAGCTGTTAACAAAAAGGGTCTAGAGATGTGGGCATGTGCCACGAGGTCAGGCTCTGAAGCACAAATGTAGATCAGCGTTTTCACCCAGATGAGATGCAATGAGGGGTTCTCTTCATATTTCAGGGTTCTGTCTCTGCGCTGAGGCTAATAAGCTGGATCACACATATATTGTTATGGGGCGGTGATTTGAAAAGACGTCATCAAAGAGTACTACCTGTTGCATTACATCTCTGCAATTATTGCCTCAAGTACCCATTTTTTTTAATTAGTTGTATTTTTTCCCCTCTGTTGGTCTGAAAAATCTGTTTGTAGCACACCTTTAGGCGCAGCTTTTCACGGAGGAAATACCATGTCTTTTTGTATGGGCTTCGAGACATGTACAAAGCCGCTGGTCAATCAGATCAGGTATATTATGTAAAGAAATGTCAGGGGATAGGGCTGCTTGTTGGAGAGTTTTTTTCCTCACGGTATGGGAGCAGAAACCATACCCAATATTTTAGGACACCCCAAAATTTCAGAAACCCCAAATTTACCTCATACAGTACTCACGCTAGAAGTAATTGCACCAGGCTGCCTCCCTAACATCAGTTTAGCAGTGTATCAAAATTAGTAATTTTGACCACTCAATAATTGAGTTCTAAATCAGAAGGAAAAGTTAAAGGATTTTATTTTAAGAAATCTCAAATAAATCGGTACAGAATAAATGCCATTAAAGCTCAAACGCAAACTTATCACAAAGTAGTCAAAATCTGAAATCATTCTAAATATGTAATGAGCAGTAAAATCAGGAATGAGACAGACTGCATACCGTTTCGCATCGTGGAAAGCTCAAAAATCTTCTGACTCACCCCAAAAATCAAGGGATTCGTATACACAATTCTTGCTTAAAAAGTTTAGCTAAAACTGCAGATTTTTCATATCATGATCATATCAGAAATAATAACATCAGTACCATAACACATTAGCACTGTCCCATTCTAAGAAAACATCCAGCATTTTCCGTGCTTTTGCCATCTGGAGCTTTTCAATCAAAATATGAAACATTTTAAAAATATCAGTTCGCACAAATTAATAGAACTTGTTTACACAGCGAAAGGACCTTGGATGTTACAACATATGAAATTTAAACAAAGCAATGACAGGCAATAAAAACTCTATTCCGTAAAACTAAGTATATGATCTTAATATTAACTGTATGAGTACACAGCTCCCAGTTATGGCAAAAAATGGTTCTTTATTTTCTTGTTTGAATTCTTAATCTGTAGCCCGACATATAGAAGCAGTCAACGAGTTTCACCCAAGCACAGGGGCTACTTCGGGGCTGCAAACACGAGTAAAAATACAGGTATATATAACAAACATGACTTAATACAAATTAATTGACAACACAACATAAAACACGTACGTTCTGCTAATTACTAGGTTGCAGCAATGTGTGCTACGCACGTCAGTGAAATACAATAACAAAAGAGGGACAACAAAATAACTATCAACATGAACAGTAAAAAAAAATGCAAACATATGGTTTTCTGACAAATAAAACCATACAGATAATACTGACAATGCAAAGCAAGAGCAAATCTTCAATTTTCAAATTCTAATGCTGAAGGTTGGAAATTTAAGAAAGAAAACCGAAGGAGACCGAAAAAATAATCCCCACTGAAAACAAACGGAAAATATGTACGATAGAGGTGGAAATAGAAAGCATTCCATTTCATGACCAATCAGAGAATAAAAAAATCCCAGAACAAGTGCACTCCAGACACGTGGCCCCATAATCGTTAAATCACCCTAGTGGTGATCCGAGCCAAACATGACCAATCATTTAGATTAGCTTACCAGCATCGCAAATGGAAAACAATCAACATGGCTTCACACAGTTTCAGCAACCTTGATTCCAGAGTAACCTTCTATAATCCGAATACAAAGGAAAATGCGACATGAAGGCCCAAAAAACATGTCAAACCCAACTTCAAAGATGAATCCGGTGAGGTGTACCTTTAAAACCCATCATTACACTATGGCACACACCGCCAGTGTGGAATATACGTATAACAAGTCTAAAGACTTGATTAGAACTTTACCTAAAAGTAAGGTACGGAATGTGTACATTATAACGCCCATCATTTCACCATGTGACAAACGACCAGTGCAAAATCTGCATGTGGTATGAAAAACCATACATTATGCTACTGCAATAGTTGGTTCAATATAACCCTTAATCACGCTATTCAAATATAGCCAAAGACGACAGTCTCGAGCATTATTCCATTTAATCCCATTTAATAAGGGTACACACGTCTGTAATACCGGTTTAATCACGCATAAAGTCTTCTCATAGGTCTAAGGCGCTATCGGGCCAAATATTCATAATAGGGTACATCCTTTTAATTCCCAGAGCAGTCATGAGTCTGAGTGGGACCTAAATCAATCAATCAATTAATACTAGTCAAGGACAGTGTCTATACAGTAACACAATAGCAGTGCTTAAGGCAACACATCCAAATATACTTACATCAAAGTTCTGACAAACTCCTCAGTAGGTCCGAACAATATGCGGCCCGTCTTATAAGCGCCATGTATCAAACCCTTGTGGCGGAAGTAGATCTCACCCAACATTGCAACATGCAAATGCACAACAAGTGCTCCACACTTGGCGCAATCATCTCCAAGCGCAACACACTATCTCTGCGCTCTATCCTATCATCCAACTGGTCAGATCACAATCAAATTCTCTTCGATCTTAGTTCCATCCATCACTGTTCAATCCAAGGCAGCAGTCTCAAGCACTGGGTAAGGAGCATCCAACAAATCCCACAAGAGGAGCTAGAAGCATTAATCAATACCCAAATCCTGCCTCCTCCTGACCTATCAAATGTCGAGGACCTCACCACCCACTACAACACAAAAATGACAGAACTCGTGATAAACAATCGCCCATCCGAAACTCAAGAAGTCAAGAAAGATTCCCTCCAGAGCCTTGTTCAACAAAGACCTGAACAATGAAAGGCGACACCTTCATTTAGCGGAAAGACACTGGAGACAACAGCCATCAAAATCCAATCTCTCGCTCTTCCTGGCCGAACATCAAAAATACAAAAAAAACACATCTTCAAAGAAGAATCCGCCTTCTTCCAAGATCAAATCGACAGGACTAGGCACAGACCTAAAGACCTATTCACCATCATCAAGCAACAAACCTCCTCTTTCTCCCAGCATTCAAGTAACAACTCTTCAGAGTGCTGTGAAGAATTCGCCACATTCTTTGCAGAAAAAAAGATCGAACATTGAACTATCTCGTGAGCCAGCCACCTCCCCACCCTGCACTAACGATGCCTGCGGTGGAAAGCGCTCATCTATAACTCTACCGTCAATGAAAGGATGCCTCCCCCTCTCTCTATCTTAGCACACCAACCTCCTCCCCCTGCAACTGAAAAACAAAGCAGCCTGGTCTAAATTCAATTATACACCTGAAGTAGTACTCAAGTTACTCAACAGCATGAAGCCGGCATTTAATATCTCTGACCCCCTCCCTCCTGCGATAACGAAAAATTTCAGGCACATCATCTCACCGATTTGGAGCAAAATCATCAACTCTTCTCTGTCAAGCGGCTCTGTAGAGGCTCCCTCAAACTCAGCCAAGTGAACCTCCATCATAAAAAAAACGAACGCCAACCAGAACAACCTTAATAACTACAGGCCTATAACCAATCTCCCTCTCCTCGCCAAAACCATGGAAAAATGTGTACTTGTCCAACTAAACAACCATATCGAAAAATACAACCTGCTTGACACCTTCCAATCCAGGTTCAGTAAAGGTTGCAGTACAGAGACTGCTATACTAAACAACATGGACGACCTACATAGATCTTTGGACGATGACCAGGCCGCCTTTGACACTGTCAACCACAACATGTTCCTAAATACACTCTCACAACGGGCAGGCATCAACTGGACTGTTTTTCAGTGGTTCTCCTCCTTTGTAAGCCAACGCTCTCAGCTAATTAAGCTCAACACAAAAACACCATTCTCTCAAGGAGTCCCTCAAGGTTCAATCCTGTCTTCTACACTATTGAACCTCTATAAGGAACCCCTTACAAGGCCATTAGGCAAGCTAGAATAGGCTACCCTCTGTATACAGATGACACCCAACTCTACATGAACATTTTATCAAAGACATTTAGCACCTAGATAACACTCTCCTCGCAGTTCAAGCCTGGTTGGCCAGTAGCCACCACAAACTCAAAAAATTGAACTCTTTCTCATCTGTCCCAAAAACAAATAATTTCCTGTAGAATGCTCGCTCGACAACCTCACGGCTTTAAACTGCAAACTGTCCATCTCCAACTTTGTTAAATCCCTGGGGATTACACTCAATTCTCACCTAAGCATGAAAGACCATATCAATTCCTCTGCAAAAAGCACATTCTCCTTGCTGAAATATATGAAACAAGTCAACCCCTTTATCCCCAGCAAAGACCTAAAGACAGTGGTACAATCCTTAGTCTTAACCAAGCTAGACTATGGCAACATAATGGTCACTGGTGCCCCAAAATCTTACCTAGCCCCACTAAAAGCCACTCTCCATGTTGCAACTAGACTTGTATCAGGGTAAGGCTCTTTGATCACATCACTCCCAACCTCAAACAACTCAACTGGCTACCAATCGAGGCAAGGGCCATACTAATAACTACCTGCATATCCCACAAAGTGCTCTACAGTGAAAAGCCAATCTACCTCATGAATAAATTCAGCCAAAAGAGACCATTCCAAAGCTCAAACAGAATACTTTTGGTCCCTCCAAAATTTAATAAGGAGAAATCTCGAACCATCTCCTTCTCTGGGAATGTGCCAAAAATCTGGAACTCCCTGCCCTGGGACCTGCGGCAAAATCAACTCTTCCCTCATTTCAAGAAGAAACTAAAGCTTCTCCTCCTCAACAAATACCTAAACGCACCTTAAATCTCCTGGCTAGCCTGCGGGCTCCCTCCCTGCTTCCTCAAAATAAATCTATGCTCCACTACCTCTGGGAAATCTGTACCTCTAGTTCCCCCCCATCCACAAGGCCTTTCCCCTAGCTACCTCAGACCTACAACACATGCCTTTACTTCAGCCTGTTTTGTCATATTTATTGATACTTTATATTTTGCTGTTATTATTTTACTCCACTGGTAATTTTGTACAATTGAAGCTGTGCTCCTCAAAGCGATATGTATTGTGTATACCATTTCTACTTCAAAATTGAGTCGGCAATCTTCCCACAGTGTCCTTGTACACCTAGTCAAATATTGTGACTATGTATCTATTTGTACCCCAAATGTATCTTGCACATTTCGGCTTATGCAATTTCATGTCTTGTATACCTCATCACTTTCTATCACTATGTATCTACATTTACTCCAAATGTATCAAGTATATGAAGCGAACTCTGTGAAGTGCTGTAATGCCTTCGAGTCAAGCTTGCGCTACATAAAACTCAATAAATATAAAAATAAATAAAATGTGCGTTTTGGACTGAACATAACAAACCATTAATATTTATTATCATTTATTACATAAAAATATAGATTTTAAAACTCTTTGACAACAGTAAGCCTTGAAACTAAGTCTCATTAGCATCTGTGATCTTGGAACGCAAACCAGCATCTCCCTCTTCACGCTTCGATCCCGTCTGTTGGCTTGATTCATGCAGTCGCTGATGAATGGACAGACAGACCGACTACTGTTGTTCTTCCTCTTTTGAAGCTGTAATGAAATTAAACTACAGCACTGACATTAGTTAGCCAAATTACAGAAGTAGAGGAAGCGATATAATGTTTCCTTAAACTGAAGATGTTACAAGAAGTGACATTATTGATGGTTCGTGGGTCACCGTAAAGACAATGGAAACGATTTCTGGAAATGCAGGAACTACAGAAAGCTAAACTTAAAGTGCATCAGATAGTGTGTTAGTGGCATCAATATTATCTGGAAGAACATAAAAACGAATAGAAAGAGGGACAAAAAAATAAATAAAATCAAAGTTCAATTGGGAAAATCCCAATACTTTTAGTGACTGGATTTCATAAGCGGACAATTATCAGAAGGAAACCTTTCTGTTCTTAAAAGAGCTTATCTCTTCGTAGAAATTAGTTGCCAAGACTAAAGTAACTCAAGACCTATGCGACGAGCTTAACTTTTTTTCATTTAAGCAATTAAGACCATCAGGAACAGTATCTTGTCTCCTAGTCCTCTTCAGTGTCTGGAGTTCATGGTAGAAACTAATGACACCATTCTTACCTGCTTCCCAGATCTCGATGAGCCCAGATTAATGGCACTTCTACCTAAAATCAAATCAGGTTCACCTAAGGAGCTATCCCTTAGCTATTTTGAAAAGGCATGCCCATGACAATATTTGCCCCATTACAGTTGTTACTGAACAAATCACTTCAGCAAGGTCTGGTGCCTCAGGCTTCTAAACACGTGGAGGTGATTCCACTGCCGAAGAAGCAGAGCGATGTTCCAATGGTTTTAAAAAATTATCACCCAATTGCACTCCTCCCTTTTCCAGCTAAAGTGATGGTAGCCTATGTCGCCTAGGAGCTGAGCAGACACTTGCAAATAACTGATTTCCTCCATCCAGACATTCCATACAAAATCCTTTGTAACAGCAGTCTTAGATGATCTACGCCTTGCTGAGGATCATAGCAGGAATGCGGTACAGGTCATCTCCACCGCCTTTGATATGGTTGTCTATAGGATTTTTGTTGGGATGCCAGTGGTAGTTTGCGGGGCTCCGGCTTATTAAGGGATACCTTTCTAAGCACATGAGACGGGTACAAGTCTTGTTGGATGGAGCTAGACGGACATTGTTTTAAGGGAATGCGGTGCATCTTGTATACACTTTTATTGTACCATGCTCTTAAAATAACTGCACATTAAAATTTCTCTATGCGACCTTTACCCCAAATGTTCTAAGATTAAAGGTAAAAATAAGAATGTTTTAGGGATGGAGGGCAACACCTGTCTTTAAAGTACTAAAGGCGGGAAGCGTTATTTAAAAAAATCTATTGTTCATTGTGGCAATTTGATTCATAGCTCTGTGACACAGCTATGAATGCGGCTTTTGATTAGCTGTTTTATGTAGGATATTATATTATTGTTTACTGTTCTGTCTGTCTCTAGCAACCAACACTTAGGTTGATGTATGAACAGAAGCCTACAAATAATTGCTTTGGATATCAACCTAATTTGACTGGCCTCCGTGTGGGCGAATGAAAGTGGAACAAGAATACATTTATCGGGTTGGAACCTTGACACCGAACGGGATTGAAGAGACTTCAGGAGAGCTTGAAAATTAAATTAAGCCTTTTATTTGACAAAAAAGTAAAATGAATCCAGACAATTTCCAAGAAGGTCTGTCATAATTACTTTTGTGAGTGGTGTGTAGGTGCCCAATCTACGGCACGTAAATGATGAGGAGCGGGCGTCCATTCTATGGCACCTCTCCGGAGGGGAAGAGAGGGTGCTCAATCTACAGCATTTCCATGAGTTGGGAGGCAAAGAGGTTGCCTAATCTATGGCACGTTTGTGGGGTGGGTTGCGAAGTGGCTGCTCAATCTCTGATTTATGTTGGGGTGTGTACCTAATCTGTGACACATCTATGGCGATGAGAGTAGGGATGAATGACTAATCTTTGGCCCATCTGTGGGGTTAGAGCAGGATATGTATACAATCTGTGAGCTCTTATTAGACTTTCGGCATGCTTACATCAATCATCCCATTATTAGCGATACTCTGTATAAATTGAGCTTTACTTTATTAGATTATTCAGAGATACCATAAAAGCACATACAAAAATAATGGCATACATAAAACAATAATGTAAAAAAACGAGTGTACACTTCAAATTCAGTGGTCAACAGCGTCTGTTTCCCTGACTCAGTACTAAGATTCAACAAGATGTTACATAAATGGGCAAGCATTTATTTACAGGTTAACTTGAGTTAAAGAAAATCAGTAACTAAGGTGTCCTGCACCGCTTAAATTTAGGAACACCTTTCATAAATACATCTGGTAGCAAACGTGTAACAACATGATAGTCTCCAAGTGTATTTCATTAACACGCAGAAGCACTTCATCTTGGTGCATCAGATTATATCAGTGTATTGAGCAGTATTTGTTTTCAGTGATAATTTACAGGGGCTTGGCTGCGCCTGAGCAAAATGGCTGCCTCATGAGGCAGCTCCGCTTGAATGGGCGATTCCTCAGCAATTTATGGAGCTGGATTTCACCACTGCTTGCTCCAAGTGAGTGCCCCGTGTCTTCCTTTTTGAGCGACACATGAGGGGACAGGCCACTCTCCACGGAACACTGTTACTCCTCTGATTTCGTCAAAGCCCATCTCGGCAAGGTCAGGCATTCCAATGTGGCGGCAGCTGAGAGTAACTCCCCTTACACTGATTTTTTAATATCAGACTAGCTATTTTAAAACAGTGAGCTACTATAAGGCTATCAATAACACTAGATTGATGAATCCTCGACTGGGGAAACGGAGGGGTTTCGGAAAGTTTGTATTCCCAGAAAGGTCAGGCAACTCTGATTAAGACGAGATGGTCGATCAGGCAGACTTGAAAAGAGGCGCAAGATGGGAAGTTATTGCTCTGCTTCTTGAAGCACAACAGGGCAGGCACCCCTTAGAACAGGCGAAGGCATGAGATGCAATTCTGGCAGATTTTCAGCGAGATGAGACTGAGAATATAGAGGAGACCACTGACTGAATGTCACATTGACTACACCCTTCCTGCTAGGCAATTCATAGCCTGGTATTAGAGCCCCCAGCTATGCTTGTGTTGTATCTTGACTCCCATGTTATGCTTGCCCTTTCTGTTGAATCCTGATGTGATGTCACCTTACAGAATGTTGGGAGTCAAATAGACACCGTTGGCTAGGCTGAGCAGCATGCTAGCTGCTCCTGGTAGGGTCTTGTTGTGATCTTGTAACTATCCTGAATAAAATCTCTCTGAACTACATCTACCTGCTTGGACTTGATCATTACAATCTTTGGCGATGATCCTGAAGCGCACCTGCGTCTGTCACCTCTTTAAACCTCAAGCAACTCAAAGTACAGACTCTACAGTAATTCAAGCTAACCATCTACCTCAACTGGCATCCTTGACCCCACCAGTGACCTATACATCGGTCACCCACAAGCAGTCTGCCAGTTGTTCCTGTGAGGAAAAGCATCTGGGGAGTGCCACTTCTGCAGCTGCCCATTCAGTTTTGGGTGTCTACTCCCCAGAACTATTGCTACGCGTCCTTAGCTGTGCTTTCCGTGAGGGTAAGCCTGCCACTCATTAACGTCTGCACTGTCTGGAAGAAGTGTGTTTCTGGCTCTAATCTGTGTAGCCTGCCATTTATCAACATCTGCACTCTGGGGAGGAAGAGTGCTGCTTGCTCACTGCTACTTCTACTTGTACTGTGCTGTCAGTGAGGGTAAGACTTCTTACTTTGAAATTCAAAGCCTTGTGTGCCAGTTCCTCCTGTTTCTGCCGTGGGCACCATCATCATTGAGAGTGGGTTTTCCCTGACGCCTTTGGCAGAAAGAGTGAAAAATCAACTACTCCTGGGACAATTTTCTGTTTAGGGGCAGTATTTCCAGTTTATGCTGTTCCCTTCATCTCTGTCTCTTTATTCAAGACGCCAGTGTTTTAAGGGTCCTAGTCATAGCGAGGTATTTATTTTCGCAGCGTTTACAACTCCTGACAATCTGTCATTTGATCTTTCCAGCTAAAGCTGTGCTCGGATTATATCCTGCAGCAAATGATTTTTTCTACGTTAGCTGGTCAGTGGGGGACTCTTGTTTTTTATTTTGGATGCTTCTGGGGTTGGCGCTGCGACATGGCAGTTGAATCCTTGCCATTCAAAATGTACACAAGCCTCCTGACGCGTGCACACATCGCGCGCAGCCTTTCCATACCTGTGTTCCCTCCGTGATGTCTCCTATGAAGTGTGTGGATTCTATGGCAGAACCGGAGGCTTCTGATTATGCTTTCTCATTTCTTTACTGCACCAACAGCAGCCAATGAAAATGAAACTACAAATGTAAAAAACAACATTTCCCATGAGGCTTTGAACCACGCCTCCAATACAACAACCAATCACAGTGGTAATAAGCATATAAAGTATAGAGACACTAATCTGGCCTCCTCTTTCTTTGCTGCTCCGCAGCCCAGATAAGTGCTCTTTACATTATATGCTTATTCTGCTTCTAGACAGGCCTCATGTTGTGATTAGCGCCCTGGGCGTTTATTTGGTGAATATTGCCTTTATACATTGTGCGTATTACACTGTTGAACCTTGTTTGCAGGTTATCGTCTGTGTTCTGATTTACTCGCGCGCTTTCTTTCCCCTCCCGACTTCGGAGCGGAGCTTCTCTGGCCCACTCCGCGTCGGTTAGTTTTTCTATTTGGAGCGCGTGTTGCGCTGGTAGGCCCCCTTCTCCCCCGATCTCTGCTTTCATACGGGGCCGCGTCTCTCGCGGTCCGCGGCAAAGAGGGACTTGGCCCCCCCTCGGGGAAGGAGGCGCATTTTGGAGCTCGCCTGACGCCCGGCGTGCGCCGGCGGTGACTCGCGCGCGTCAGCGTGTGCGCGCACCTCGCCTCTAGTGCCGCAAGACGCTCTGCCCCCGGCTGAACTGGGGTCTCACGCAGTTGGCCAGGAGCCGAGGGCCCGTTTTCACATGAATTAAGCAGCGTTTTCCATCGCAAATTGAATCGGAGCTTGGCAGCATTAACCCCTTGCTTCCCAGTGAGTTGGGAAGTGGGACAATTTTTGGCAACCCTATTTCTACACCAGATAAGGGTTGTTTTCCCCTTCATTAGTCCTAGAATTGGACTTTTACGCCTGAGTTTGATTTATTCTTGGTATTTCCGGCTCCTGTGCCGGCTCTTCCCCTGCTTGAAGCCCTCGCCTGGGCTGGCAATTGTGCTTCCCTCTGGGGACTTTGAGTGGAATTTTCAATTCCTTGTGGACATGGCAGATACAGAATACTGCGATGAGGAGGGTACTGCGTGTGACTACCAGGGCCAGGATGAGTACTACGAGGAGGAGTCCATGGAGGATATGATTGATAAAAAACTGGACGCTAAACTTGACAAAGCCATTTCCTCAGCCCTGCTTCCCTTAGCCAAAAAACTGGAGCTTTTGGTCCCTGGTAAGCCTCTTCCTCTGCCTAAGCAGGACCAGTCCCCCCCCCCCCCCCCCCCCCCCCCTCCTAAAAAAGTCGCTATTGACCCGGACTGGCCCCACGCCCAGTCCTATGATAAGCAATATAAATCCAAAGAGTCTTCTACTGGTGACAAAGCCTTGCCGTCTCGTCCCCCCCCTTCCCCCCCTCCCCCAGATGTTATGTTATGTTATGTTACATACATTTGTATCGCGCACAGCTGCCCCAGCTAAGGGGCGTCCTGGCGCATGTCAGGTAGTATGCAACACCTACAGGGAAACACAACAGATAAAGAAACAGATAGCTGGTTTATTAAAACAAAAAGGTTGTTAAAGCTTTACGAAAAGCTAAAAGGTCATCTAGTAACCGCAACTCTACCGGAAGGGAGTTCCAGAGCTGGGCTGCTCTGACCCGGAAGGATCGGCCACCAGCCCGACACAACCTGTAACGAGGGATCACAGTAAGTGCTTGGCCCAAAGATCTCAGGGACCGGGTAGGCACATACCAGGAAAGAAGGTCCGCAAGAATTTGAGGACCCCCTCCCCTCAAAATCTTGAACGCCAGACACAGCACTTTGAACTGGATTCTTGCCCTAACAGGCAACCAATGCAGTGATCTCAATGTGCCGGAGACGGAACTTGTTCGGGGTAAGCCAACTATGGCTCTCGCCGCGGCGTTCTGAACGCGTTGGAGGCGGGTAACCTCAGCCAGATTGGAGCCTACCAGGAGAGAGCTTGCATAGTCTAGGCGGGATAACACAGTAGCCTGGACTATCAGCTGCCTGGTACGATGGTCAAAGAACTTCAAAATGGGACGCAGCGACCGTAAGATGCCGAAGCAACAGGCCGCGGATTTCTTTGAGTGGACCACAAAAGTTAGAGCAGGGTCCATCCATACTCCCAAGTTCTTTATATTCAGTGACCGGAAGGGGGGCCGGCCCCAGCTCCGCAGGCCACCACCTGTCCCCCCATAGATCCTACCGACAATCATGATCTCCGTCTTCTTAGCGTTGAGCTGGAGACAGTTGTTATTCATCCAGCTTGCCACCGCCCTGAGTCCACTCTGAAACCTGGGGGCATCCCGGTCCGGATCCCCGCTGATCGAAACCGCTAGCTGAGTGTCGTCAGCATATGAGACCATGGTCATGTCCCATTGCTTGACGACCTCAGCCAGCGGTCTCACGTATAGATTGAACAACGTGGGACTCAGCGAGGAGCCTTGCGGCACCCCCTGTCTCAGAGGATGGAATTGGGACTGGAACGGTGGCACGGCAACGCTAAAGAAACGATCGTCAAGGAAGGACCGGAACCACTGGAGTGCAGGGCCACCCAGCCCAATCTCCTCCAGGCGATGCAACAGGATGGGATGAGAGACAGTATCAAACGCGGCGCTCAGATCTAATAAAACGAGCGCCGCAGTCTGCCCCGCATCCATCACCGTGCGAAGATGTTCAGCCATGG
This sequence comes from Lissotriton helveticus, assembly GCF_964261635.1. Lineage (NCBI taxonomy): Eukaryota > Metazoa > Chordata > Amphibia > Caudata > Salamandridae > Lissotriton > Lissotriton helveticus. The sequence continues at coordinate 279,497,812 of NC_136058.1, read as the reverse complement.
AGAGAAGGGCGGTCTCCGTGCTGTGGCCAGCACGGAACCCGTTCTGGGTGGGATCCAAGATGTTAGCATGGATGAGGTGGGCCGAAAGAGCTTTGTTGACATGGGCCTCCAACACTTTAGTCGGCCAAGGGAGCAGGGAGATAGGCCGATAGTTTTCAGGTTTATCTGGGTCCAAAGAAGGTTTCTTTAAGATGGGAGAGACCACCGCCCGCTTCCAGCTAGCGGGTACCGTGCCGGACTCCAACGAGATGTTAATCAAGGAGTGTATCACGGCCCGACCCACGAACGACTGATCTCTAAAAAGAGTTGAGCTGAGCGGATCAGCGGGGGACCCAGACTTAACCTGATGCGCCAGGAGGTCAAACCCTGCAGATGTCAACGGGGGTAGCTCGTGCAAAACGATATCTCCATAGATGTTAATCGGAGACTCAACTGGAGGCCCTATAGAGGGGAACGTCTTATAGATGTTTTCGACCTTTTCCCGAAAAAACAGAGCAAGGGCCTCACAGTGAGTAGTGGAGCCAGTCGTCGGGGCACCGGTTCGTTTTGCTAAAAGATCCTTCATCAGTTTGAAGATGGTTTTGGAGGGGTTGGAGCTGTTGCAAACTTCAGCAGTATAATAAGCTGCCCGAGCTTGGCAAACAGCCCGATGGTAAATTTTGACGGAAGCGAGATAATTAGCTTTTTTCCCAATATCGTACGCCTTCCGCCAAGCCCTCTCTGCACGCCTGCAACTACCCTTGAGTGTACGTAAGGCACCATCGTACCACGGGCTTGCGTCCCTCGAGCTGGTTTTGCAAGCGGTGATTGGAATAAGGGCGTCAAGCGCCTTGGAGATCCAAGCGCAGAACCCATCGTATCCTGTATCAACAGTAGCAAAGGGTTCTAATGGCTCCGCGGCGAGGACACAATGTAAGTCTTCCAGCCGTAGATACTACCACCACTGGCACTGACACCGTTACGGACTCCTCTGACGCTGCCCCACGCAAGCGCACTAAGAAACGCAAGCATGCTTCTCCCACTGTTACCCCTTCACCCTTCTCTTTTGACCCTTCGGTCATTGTACATCATAGGTCCTCTGACTGGGTCCCTCCCCCGGCTGTAGCGGAATATCTGGAAACCCACCTCCGCAAAGGTTTTGACAAAGAAGTGAGAGCCCGCCTAAAGGCCGAGTGTCCCCGCCCCGATTTGGCCCATAAGATGGCCGTCACACCAGATATTGACACTTCCATGACTACCTTTCTTAAAAAATATAAGAAACACCCTAAAAAAGGGATTGATCGCGCGCTCAGAGCGTGCCAAGATAAGGTCCTTGACCTTTCATTCACCCTGAAGTCCTAGCTGGTTGGGCGCAACGTGCCATTTGTATGCTCGGCAATGCCAACTGCGCCTTAGCTTCTGAAAGGCTGAAGTCAGTATTGCTCCGGATTGACCCTCAGTTGGTAGAGTTGGCTTCATCAGAGCCGGGTCCTTTGGCAGAAGGACAGTTGTTTGGGGACAACTTTGTAAAACACATTGCAAAATTTGTTAATACCTTTGCGTCCCTTGATAAATCTCAGGCCTCCTTGAAGAGGGTGTTGCATCAGGTCTTTAATAGGGCTGGGCGTGGTAGAGGACGCTCGACCGGCCGCTATTCAAATACCAGTCCTCAAAGAGGCTACGCTCCTAGACGGGGCAGAGGATACACACAAGAACCGGACCAGGCCGGTTTCTACCCGTCAAGATCCCGCGGCTTCAGAGGTCGCTATAATCAAGGTGTCAACAGAGGTTACAAGAACTTCGACAACCAGTCCTCTGGTAAGTCAGGTGTGCTTAGCTCCGTTAGGGGGCAGGTTGCGTCACTTTTGTGGTGAATTGGTCGAACCTCACTTCAGATGTTTGGGTCCTCCGGACCGTCCAAGGTTACCAGATAGATATGTTGGAATGCCCCTTTCAGGCCTCTCCTCCTCCCCCTCTCCTTTTTTCCCTTCTAGAACAGAGTTTTATCGCCTCAGAACTAGCAGAATTGTTAGCCAAGGAGGCTATTGCTGTAGGACCCTTCATTCCCGGAGGTTTCGGCAGCAACGTCTTCCTAGTTCAGAAGAAAGGAGGCGGCCAACGTCTAGTTTTAAATTTGAGAGACTTCAATCCCTATGTCACGTATCGCCACTTCAAGATGGAGGGTATCCATCTTTTACTAGACCTACTGTTGGAAAACGACTGGATGGTCCGTTTGGATCTAAAAGATGCCTATCTGACGGTCCCCATCTGCCCGTCTCATCAAAAGTTCTTGCAATTCCCTTGGAAAGGGCAGTGGTACCGGTACAAGGTGCTCCCCTTTTGTCTGTCCTCAGCCCCTTGGGTGTTCACCAAGCTTCTCAAGCCGGTGATCTCTCGCCTCCGAGAGATGGGAGTGCGTCTCATTATCTATCTAGACGACATGCTTATTCTAGCCCAAGATCGATCCCTTCTTCTCACACACCTAGAGTGGACGACCTCTCTGCTGCAAAATCTGGGGTTCGTTATCAATGTCAAGAAGTCGGACATGATACCGAACCAGGAGATGCAGTTCCTAGGTTTCCTGATAGACTCTGTAGCAGCTCAGCTCCTCCTTCCTCTCCACAAGATCAGATCCATCAAGAGGGAAATAACATCCACTTTATCCAAGGAGGTGATTTCCTTACGTGTTCTGGCAAGGATTGTGGGCCTTCTGGCATCATCGATTCAGGCCATTTTTCCAGGTCCCTTGCATTACAGAGCCCTACAGAGACTGAAAATCTTTTATTTACAGAGGAAGTTTCATTACGACCACCTCATTCCTCTCTCCCTCGAAGCCCGAGAGGAACTTCAGTGGTGGCTGGAGCACATGTCAGCTTGGAATGGCCGTGCCATCTTTGGCGCAGCCCCAGATGTGGTAATAGAGTCGGACGCCAGTCAGTGGGGCTGGGGCGCTCGCTGTGGAGAATTCACCACAGGTGGACGGTGGTCAACAGACGAGCTCACACTACACATAAATTGTCTAGAGTTGTTGGCAGGGTCCTTTGCCATCAGGTCTATCTCACCGCTGAAGAGCAATTGTTGTATTCTCCTTCGAATGGACAATGTCTCAGCGGTGAGATACATCAATCGGTTAGGGGGGACGAGGTCTCACATGCTAGCGCACATTGCGAAGGAATTTTGGCACTTTTGCCTGGATCGCAAGATCTCTGTAGTGGCGGAGTACCTTCCGGGGAAATTCAATCAGGTGATGGATTGGAATTCCCGGTTTCTTCGAGACTTCAGCGATTGGAGACTCCATCCATTGCTGTTTGGTCAGATCATGACTAGGCGAGGTCCCTGCCAGATGGATCTGTTTGCCTCTCGCCTCAATGCCCATCTTCCCCTGTTTTACAGTTGGAGACCGGATTCGATGGCGCTGGGGACGGATGCGTTCCTTCACCATTGGGGGCAACGGAGGAATTATGCCTTTCCCCCGTTTGCTCTGATACCGAGGGTGGCGGCATTTGTGCGCCGCCAGAGAACGTCAATAGTGTTGGTGACTCCGTTTTGGTCGACTCAGTCGTGGTTTCCCACACTGTTGGAGTTGTCTGTGGACCTTCCATTCCGGCTCGCAGTTTTCCCGACGCTTCTGTAGGATCCAGTGGGAGCTTGCCACCCATTAATCCTGCAGAATCAGTTGACGTTGATGGTGTGGACGCTCTCCGGAGACATGAATGCCTTGCAGGCCTTTCACAGGAGGCTTCCAGCTTTATGCAACAAGCTTGGGCTCCTTCCACCCGGAAACAATACTCTGCATCTTGGAAGAAGTGGGTGGGTTGGTGCCTTCCAAAACAGGTGGATCCCGTGGGATCAAATGTAACTGAGGTGCTGAATTTTCTCTCTGAATGTGCGGCTTCAGGCCTGGCTTACAGGTCGGTTAATAATTTCAGATCTGCTATTTCTGCTGGACATGATCACATCGATGGTAAGCCGGTGGGGATGCATCCCTTGGTTTGTAAGTTACTTAAAGGAGTGCGTGTGGCTAATCCTCCTAAGCCCAGGTATTCCACGCTGTGGGATGTTACTAAAGTTCTTAACCTGCTAGAAGCCTGGACAGATAATTGTGATTTATCTTTAAAACCGCTTTCTGCCAAGCTTACTATGCTATTGTGTCTCATTTCATGTCGCAGAGTTTCAGATGTTAGAGCTTTAGATTTGGATGGTAGGATGTTTTCTCCGCAGGGTGTCTCCTTCGTTATTACACGACGAACTAAGACCATGTCACGCTCTGTTGAGTACCCCGCTTTTCCACATAATAGCAAATTATGTGTGTTGCAGTGTCTGAAATGCTATGAAGAGCGTACTATTGCACATAGGACTGATCCGTTAGGCCAGATGCTAATCTCTGTTCAGAAACCCTTCAAACCAGTCGCTGCGGCTACTTTAGCCAGATGGGTTCGTTGGATTATGTCAGAGGCTGGCATTGATATTTCAGTGTATGGTGCTCACTCAGCTAGAGGTGCGATGGCTTCTAAAGCCTATTTGTTGGGTTCCCGTTTGGAGGACATCCTCAAGGCGGCTGATTGGTCTTCGGACTCGCTGTTTAAAATTTTTTATTACAAACCTATCCCTCATGTTTCTGATGCTGTGTTTGGTGAGCTTTGAACCAGCATAATCAGAAGCCTCCGGTCCTGCCATAGAATACAAAATTTTCTAGCTATCGCGACAAGAATTTTAGATTCTATTAAGGACACGGAGGCGAGGATTATCCCACCCATTGGGACAGTGATGTAACTGTTGAGTTATTGACGTTATACTGTTTAACATCTTTTATACCCACCCAGTGAGAAATGTAGTGGTGGGCTCCTTTTCTCAAACTTCTTTTTCTGTTTCAGGAAATGACTCCAACAAGAGTTGAATGCCTTCTTTGGATTGTGTGGCTGTACCTTCCTGGCGGAAGATGATTCCTTGGTGTTATGGATTGTTCTCCGTTGAGAATTCCTAAAGGAACTGTTTTTTCTCTCCGTTGAGAGTTCAGGACTTGATTACTTTTACGAGACTGTTTGCGCAAAGAAAGAGGAGGCCAGATTAGTGTCTCTATACTTTATATGCTTATTACCACTGTGATTGGTTGTTGTATTGGAGGCGTGGTTCAAATGTTGTTTTTTACATTTGTAGTTTCATTTTCATTGGCTGCTGTTGGTGCAGTAAAGAAATGAGAAAGCATAATCCTCGCCTCCGTGTCCTTAATAGAATCTAAAATTCTTGTCGCGATCGCTAGAAAATTTTGTATTCTTCAATAGCCGTGCTGTGGAGGACGTTTGGGCGTACGCTTTTGCCGGAAGCCATCCGGTGCGGCGTCTTTAAGAGTGCCGCCATTTAAGGATTGGCAGATCGGCTCCACTTGGTTACCTGCTGTTTCGGAATGTTTTACCTTCAAGTTGCCAACCAATTGACGCATCGATAACGTGAAGAAGCTTGTAATTACTGCGTGTGAGTCCTCACTTTTATCATCTGTGTAGCGGATGCTGGATTTTTGCACTTCACTGGACAGTGTGGCAGAAGTGTGTGTTCTACCTAAGGAAAGGGACGCTCTGTAGTTTGAACATTTGAGGCAGTACGTACATATCCGATGTGTCTGTGTCTCAACTTTGGAGCCTTCTTCATTTTCTTTTGTCATCCTCACGCATGTTACACGACCAAGTTACACTATCCAGCTGATGTTTTGTACATGTACATCTTCTCCTATTTAATGTTATGGCTTTTAGCTTAGTCTCTAACGTCAGCAATGGATATGCTCTTTGAATCTTAGCATGGTTTTGATTGGTCATTTTTGCTGTTTCTCAAGGATGTTTCTGCATTCCAGTGGGATATTCTACGCATCCTATCTTCAAGCTCCTATGTCTAATGTCCTATGTTTGGAGCTGCTGTGTCTGTGGCCAGATTTTCTGGCGGGTGGGTAATTTTAAGATGCTATTTTTACCTACCTGTACTAATGGTGTTAGCGAGTCCTGGCTCAGTTTTCAAATGTTCTATGTTTGGGGTTTCCCCACACATCGCAGTGGGTTGTATTCCCACCTGCTTGTTACTTTTGTTTTCTGTGCATGCTATTTGTCTTCCTTCACTGGGATTGCAATGGGTTTTAGTCCCATTTGCCGGCAATGGTTTAAGTCCCATCTGCTTGCCGTACATTTGTACACGCTTTGCATGTGCATTGTTTTGTTTACCCTCCAACCGGGGATCTATGCAAGGATGTCAGTCCCTGTACATCAGTACGGTTCCTACACAGATACTTTCAGTTAACGGGTTCTGACCCACCTACTCTGGTTAACTTTGGTGCTTTATTTATCCTACTTAGAGTGTGTTAGGGGTGTACTCCCATTTTAAGCACAACTGTAGCCTGCCTCCCTTCCGGCAGCTATGCAAGGGTGTCAGTCTGTTACGCACCTTCATCCCAAAAAATGTTGCCATGGGTTACTACCCATGTATTTCGGGTTCCTACCCACCTCTGATATACAAGTACTCCACACGGGGTGTACGCTATGGGCCTGAGTCCAATCACGACTGTGCACAGCATTGCTTTTATTGTTTCGTTTGTTATGAGTTTCTACTAATTTGTGCTGTATTATCACAGTTACATTACTGCAGTGCGCGGTGTAGCGGTTCCACACAAAGTTTGTCCTCACACGGGTATCTTTGCCCTACATATCGTGGAGAAGTGTGGCTCAGTGGTTAGAGGCGGCAGACCCGGAAGCTGAGATCAGCCGTGGACCAGGGTTCGATTCCCCGCCTCGGCGGGTCTCGGGCTCAAAAAAATTCCACGGACTCGACAATTCTCGCTCCGGTGCCTACTCAACTCACGGGGCACACTCTGCGACTCTGGGCAATAGTTTGCTTAATCTCCACTACGGCCCCTCGCGGCGGGATGCCTGGCTTTCACCTTGTGAATACCCTGCCGGGGTATCTCTCACAGGGGAATACCAGGACGGGTTCCCTAAGCAAGCGCCTTGAGACCCCTGGGTGAATCGTGCGCTATATAAATCGAAATACATTTACATTTACATTTACATTTACATAGGGTGTATATCGGGAGTATTCCTAGTTTTGTGCACAACGCATCTCCATCCCAAGAGATTCATCATGGATTCCCACCCATGCATTCGGGTTTACATATTTAGCTTACGTTTTATACCCTTTTGCGTGTATTTCATTCTTTCAATGCTAGGTATGTACTGATTATATTGAACTTTCTTTTGTGAAATATGCACTGTTATCCTTGTATTACAATCTTGTTGTATTGTAACGATAATGGTGTTTGGATGAGGAATCCCTTCTTACTTTTCCTCATCTTCCCTGTTTCTTTCTTCATTTCTGTTTTCCTTCTGAGGTCTTCTTCTCGTGTCTCTTGTGGATCTGAGCTTTCCTCTGCTTTTTTTGTTGTGTTTCCTTTCTCTGCGTTCTTCGTAGCCCGTAGCCCTGTGTTCTAGTAGTGTTCCATTTTCAGGAAGGGGGAGTTGGGTCAGGGTGTTTGATCACTTTTTATTAGTTTACCTTTGTGCTTATTCTGTTGGTCATGGTGAATACCAGTTTATATTCATATAAATATGACACACATACATATGCCTTGCTGTAATGATTTCATATATATTTCGCATTGTTGGTGTTTGACGTTCTTGACAGTTCATGTCCTCTTTAATTGGACTAAATATTAAACGAGAGCATTGGTGTATATTATACAACTGAAAGGTGTGCTGAATTGCGTTTCTCTATTTCAATAAAATTCTGTTAAAAAAAAAAGACAAGATGGCCGATGCTCATAGACTCATGCTTAAATCAGTACTTGGAGCTCAAGTCTGATCTGATTTAGGAATCTCCTAGCCTTATTTTTTCTCTTTTTTTTCTGTATATCGGAGGATTATTGTTTTTATGCACTGAGTATTTTCTGGACGTATCCCAGACTCATTTCCTCTAGGTGTAGCTCCTACTATTATGACACACTAGTAAGCCACCTATACTCATTTGGTCTGGGCCTCTCGGTGACAACTGCGTATTGTGCTTGTGGTGGGCCGATTGGTTCTGTATCTGTCTTGATACCCTTATCTACGTAAGCAGCACCTCCTTAAGCTGTTGGAGCTGTTTCAGTATGGATGGCGGACAACAGAGAGGCGATGAAAGACTCAAAGGAAGTCAAGACTGGGCAGAAATGCCACAAATCCACACACCACTTCCAGAATCACCGCTGAAACCTAACCCTGACCAAGCCCCCAAACTGGATCTTATACTACAAAGACTTTCATCCCTTCATGACCTATCCATAAGCACCAAAACTAACTAACTTATGCAGGGAGATATTCAAGAGCTGAGGAAGGAATTGAAAGACTTGGGGACCAGAATCACTGAAGCTGAATTGCATTTTAGTGACTTAGAAGTGAAGACAAAATCACAGAAAAGTACAGATTCCGTATGCGCCAAAGTTACCTCTCTCTTTGGATGTCCGAATTGGAAAACTAAAATTGCAAGGGTAACCTACGGATCATTGGCCTTCTGGACGGAATGGAGGACTCAGCCAATTCATGTGTAGAATTTCTGGAATCATGGATTCCGAGCACGCTAAATATATCTTTCAACAGGGATTTTTGAGATTGAGAGAACTCACAGAGTTTCTTCAGGCAAGCCTCAAATGGATTTAGCTCGACCACCAAAATAGCCACAAGCTATCATTTTTCGACCACTGAGATGCACTCACTCCGAGGAGATCTGTGATTACATGACATAACACCAAAGTATACTCTGTGAGGGAGCGAGAATTGGCATTGCACAAGAATATACAGAAAAAGCAATTAAAAGGCTTTCTAGATTGAGCCATTCTCATTTCTTTATGGGCCCCCCTCTCTTCAAAAGTTTTGACATTACTAGACTCTTTTCTGATCTTGGAGAGCTCTAGAAATTCATACTGGGCAGTGGACCAGCGATTTGATTGTATGTTTTTTTTTTTTGCAGTTTTATATAGCGCGAACTAGAACCGAACCGAATCAGTTATCAGAGCGCTTTACATAGCACCAGTTACGTTACATGAGGACACGCATTCATTTTAGGCACGGGGAGATTAAGTGATTTGCCCAGAATCACAGGATGTTGCGCATCCCTGCCGAGACTCGAACCCAGATCCCCAGGTCCGAGGTCGAGCGCCTTAGCCGTTAGGCCAACCCCTCTTTGTTTCTCTGACCCTACGTGCCTTTGCCAGTGGCTTTTTCTACATGATGGACTCTATTCTAGTTATTTTGTGCCCATCCACCATCTGATATCATCAACGAATTCTGATGTTTACTCCTTACGTCCTGCTCCTTACTGCAATTATTATTCACTTTAAGGCTTCTCTTTACGTTACCATATGCATGTCTTATTTTTTTGCTGTTACCTGACACATTTATATGGTTTGACTTGGCCTAACAGTCGCTCTTTGATGGTATTCAAAATAATTGGCCAATTACTGGTTTTTGTTATATACAATTTGCTTTGTTTATATAATGTTTTCTACATGTTGCTATTTCACTGATTGCGAAGTTTACCCATGGTTGCTTGTGAATGGTCCTCCAGCGTTTGGTCTTTAATAATGGATCATGTTTTGGGAGGCCTTCTTGTGGTGCTCCCCTTCGTTTGTAGTGGGTGGGATACAGATTTCGCGGGCTCTGGGAGGAAGTGTGGGTGGGGTTTTGTACACCTTGTACTTGTAACACATTTGCTTCCCTTTTCATTTCCGTTGCTCTTCTTATCTCTCTCTACCACCACATTGTCATCAAGTCAATCTATCCACCTTATCACTACATACATAATTACTACAAGTTTAAGTGATTCATATACAATATTCTTAGTTGTTCGAGCCTACATTGTCGGTGTTACTAGCCATTATGCTTCACCTATACATATGACTACTAATATAAATCAGCCTCTAAGCATGCTCTCCAGAATACAAAAGGATGAAATCATCCAATTAAAAGGAAAAAGATTGTGGACTACTGCTACAAACCTAAGGGAAACATTGTCTCACTGCAAGAAATCCAGATAGGCCCTAGAGATGCAATGAACCTCAATTATCATTGGATGTCTGAATGTTTCAGCTCACCTGAACAGCATAAGAAGACTGGGGTTGTCACTTTAATCTTCAAATCTTCTAATATTGCTGCTTCTCTGTACAAACAAGGTGCCTTTAGGCAGATGGCTTATTATCTCTGTCAAAAAAGATACTGCTTTTTGTGTCATCAACATCTACGCACCTAACAAAGATGACCCTCAATTCTGGTTATCACAAAATAGACCAAGCTCAGATCTCCCAATTAACCTTGGTATAATATTAAGCAAGGACTTTAATCTCCCCATGGATGGGCCACTTGACAGATTACTGAAAGTCAGATTCAGATCCTCTAAATTCTATACCCAACTTTTGAACCCATGTAAGCCAAATGACCAATTTGATGCATGGAGGATACAGAAATCAACAGATGGTGATTACACCTTCTACTCTCCACCAGATGACTCCTACTCAAGGATAGACTATTTCTTATTAGAAAGATGGCTCCTTCAACGATCGCTTTTTCTTAAAATTGAGAAAATAGTGATCTCGGATCATGTTTGCATCTCATTGGAACTGAGGATGGAACCCACCTTGCCTCCTTCCAAGCTATGGAGGATGAACGATATGATAGCAAATACTGAAGAAATAAAAAAACTGTCTATAACAACATTAACCTACATATAAAGGAAAACAATGTGAAAGACACCCCCACCGAACTCTTTTGGAATGCTCTCAAAGCAACCACCAGAGGAACCATGATTAAGTTAATGTCTGCAAAAAATAAAAAGAATCTGAAATACAGATCAAAAGCCTAAAACTATCTCCCCCTCCCAGCTCTGGATTCATCTGCTACCTAAATAAACCTATTATGCAGGAAGATATACTTTAAAGCAATTCATCGCATGAAATTTGGAAAAGCTCCAGGACTGGACGGTTTTACTAATAAATTCACAAAGCTTTCTCCCATTTCCTGGCCATCCCCCATACAACTTATTCACCAACTATGCTACAACAGTCATTCACATAATACGTTTTCAATTGGAGTCAATGACACAGGAGCAGATTGGAAAGATAAAAGATTCTTGGTGATTTTGAATAAAACTAACTTATTGTATTGTGAGTTTCGAATTTCCAAACAATTTCTGAAATTGCCATCAAGTAAACAAACTGTACTAATTCTTCTTGACCTTGGTCTAGTGGACATAAGGTCAGTTGCTAGGTTCAGACCAGTCCTATATTGGACAAGACTGATGCGCCCCAGAGCCTAAGATCTTCAGGGAGGCTTTGCATGGTGTGTTGTTCCTGGCCAGCTGTGGATCTTTGGGCTGGTTTAGGCACATCCAGAAGGAGCTGCTGTCCGTGCCGGGGACTGGCTGAACTATGGCATTCCCCCAATTCTAAAAGGTTAAGTAGGGGGAACCTACTTGTAGTGTGCACTGTTCCTATGGGAAAAGAACCCCTTTTCCAACAATTCTATACCAATCAAATACTAGTAATTAACATAAAAATATCCAAAGTTTCACTTTCAGTTTTTTAATTTTAGGTCATGTGTTGGTTGTTCAACATGTTATATAACAATTCCTTATTGTTTATACAGAAGAACATCAAGAATGTAAAACATAACATTGATATGTATTCTTAAATTTGGATAAATAGCAAATCAGATACGCTATTTGATCATATCTTTGTTGACAAGAAAACCATGATCCATAGTAACTATGATTCCATAGAGTTAATTTTCTGGAGACATGGTGCCCAATGCATTTCGGGACCTGAAGGTACCCTTCTTCAGGGGAAACATCCTATAAAATATATACAAACATATGATCAGTTCTTGTAATTGCAATATAATGTACACAGCATATTGTCATTGAAATCACATAACAAACTGAGAACTGTTATTGTGCGACACTTGTGGGGGGAAAAACGATACATACAATAATGCCATGATGTTATTTCAATCCAATCAAAAAAAGGGACATACATAGCATAAATCCTCAGGTAGAATACTTTTACATAATGTATTTCTAATCGTTCATGAGTGGCAAGCAACACATTTTTAAATGCTCATCAATACTACACAATGCTAACCAACAATTATCAATGCTTAAACACCAATAATTACAAACCAAATCCCCGTGGTTTTCACAGTTGTCACTACTGCAATGTACACATACCTTGACTACTGTGTGTAACTTGTAAGGTGAAATCCTATGCTCAGGTTTTTAGAAAACTTTACTTTTTCCAGGAAACGTGGTGTCTACATAACTAAAAAGGAAACGAAACGATTCTATAAGCTAGATATTTCAGGTGACAAGGGAAGGGTATATATGGAAAAAAGTGAGGTAAAATTACCTAAATCGTGGTGGAACTAAGCGACGGAGATAAAGTTCTGATGCTCAATTCTGTATTGAGCATCCCCAATTCTGTATTCCCCCAATTCTGTCACTGCTGATGCCATCAACGTGATCAAATGTAGTTACAAAAATTACTTTCAGGAGTCCCTATGCATGAAAATAGCAACCTGCTCGTTAATTAGGAATTTCTCTTCAAGGGAATCATGCGACCAATGCTTCGATGCCTTTGTACCGATAGATTCCTTTATCTTCAACTGAGAACCATTGGATTTATCAGCATGCCCTAGCCTTGCCCGACAACGCCCCCTTTTTGGACTACTGTTAATGAGGACGAAATGCAGTTCTGTTTTTGTTGCCCACATTATGCCAGCCCTAGGACAACATTGCCCAAACCGTAAATGTAAATGGGTGTGCGGAGAGTGAGGTCAGCTTTAGCAATACGAAAATGTGATACCTCACAGCCAGTAGTGTTTGCATTAACTCGATTTTTTGTATGTTGCCTGGAAACTTAAGTCTCATTTGGCCTTTGAAGGTAATGATTTAAGACTGAGCCGTCTTGTATTAAACGTTTTTATGCTCCTTAGCTTTTTTTTATAACCATAAGACAACATGTTGACCTTTGAATCTAAACCATCGAATATCAAAAAATGTTATGGCTATAAATTTGAAGTTTTTATATTTGTTTATGAAATTATGATCAGTTTGTGCTATCCTGTTTTATTCGTTTTTAGGAGCTTTGTGCCGAAATAAACTGCCTTGATATGAATAAAACTAATAGTGTTATAAAAATGACTTCTGTTTTGGATAATCACCATTACTCCACAGCACATGATTTAAATAACTCCTAGCATTATTCTTGAATAGTTAATGTACTTATATAGTACTATGATGTATTTTTAAGCACCTTCACAGATATATTTTAGTACTTCTGAGATTTACTTTTTATGGCTGGCTTGACAGAGCAGCAGCCACCAAACTTTGTGTCATCAAGAGAAAAGAGCTTTAAGAAGCACAGTTGTGAGAGGGGACTTTGGCTCCACCGACATGTTGTTTTTAGCTTGAGTACAGCATTTGATGGTCAGCTGTTGTATGCTGATGTCGAGAAAGAGTGTTTGTAGCACTCCTATTGACTTCTGAATGGTATTTCCTCACCTAACATGGCTGCCCCATTAAAACATAATGACGTGGCAGTGTGCTTCTTCATCGTGCTGTGATAGTATTGGCTAAGAGTATTGTTGAGTTTGACAGCAGGGGTATGACTGGAGTATTGGTAAATAGAGCTTCCCGATAAGTGTTTTCCACTCATCCAAAATAGCAGCTTATAAGTCCAGCGTGATGATGTAGTGACGTTTGAGCCTTTTTATGTCTTTACGTCCATGTTTGTGTTTGTGATGTGCAGAGAAGGTTATTCTTTCGGCCCATCCTTCCTGGCACTCCGAGAGATGTGCCGGTCGCTTCAGTCTTCGCCTGCCGTCCTGTGTCCCAACAGGCTCAGGCCTGTCCCCCTTCACAAACCAACCCACAGCCTCGTTTCACACTCCCCAACTGCAACGTCTTCCTCACGGTCGTCTCCCTTGTACCACTACATCCTGAACAGTCTCAGCCCACTCTCCATTCTAGTACAATCCCTGCAGAGTGCTACCATTATGAAGGGCGACGGGTCTCGGGTGCTGGTCTACAACCTGACTTCATAAGCAGCAAAAACATCAGATCTGGCCAATGGTGATCCCAGCTCCCATTCAAAACGGCTGCTGTGAAGGCCAACGGGGCTCAAGTACAGGGTCAACAAATACTTCTGTAGCCTGTGCCCACCCCACTCCCCCATCTGCACTGCACCCTTAGAATGCAGTCTGTACTCGATGTTCACACCAGCTAACCTCCTCAGTCGCAGCGCTTCACCATTAATATTGTGTCTGCTCCCCTCCTGCAGCCTTTGCCTTCTTTCCTCTCCTGTACCACTTCGCGATTCCCTCACGACTTAGACTCGCAGCCTAAGGCCTATCGCACCTCCTACACCAGCCCCCGCTGCCTCAGCCTAATCTTCATTCCCATATCATTCCACTGCCTCAGCCACTCTCCCTTTTGCACCAGTAGTTGCAGATGGAATTCAAGAGTCGATATTCTGTGAGTGCATATCATGAGTGTTGTGTGGCTGTGTGAGAGGTGTGCCTATATAAATGCTGGGTGATGGTGAAAGGCATGAGGGCTCTGAATGGTTTAAGTGCAGCGTGGAAGGTGTGCCTGTGCACGTGCAAGTAGGAGGGTGTGCCCCTGTAAGTGCAGGACAAACGGTGTGAGTGCAGGGCGAAACGGTACCCCGGTATGTGCAGAGCTTGAGTGAAGAGTGAGTGGTGTGCCCATATGAGAGCTGGGTATCAAGTGAAAGCGAAAGTTGAGCTGTGTGAGTAATGGGTAAGCTAAGTGTCTGTGCGAGTGCAGGGCGAGTTGTGAACCTGTGTAAGTGTAGGGTGAGCTATTTGAATGTAGGATGGTGTCTCCCTAGCCACTCTTAAGTAACTCACCCTGTCATTGATGGTTGGCGAGTGGGGAATCAGGTGTAATTTTAACTATGATTGTCATGATTTCAGTCAGGGTATTAGGGCAGGTTATCATCTCTTCCTGCAACAAAACGTCAGCCTTTTGGACATGACTAAGATTACTTTTCTAAAGATGGTTGAGCCACTGAAAACCAGAGGCTGATGTCTGGCTCATGGGGAGTTCTTCTTGGAAACTTGAGCCACGTCTTCAAGTGGATTATGCCTCCCACACATTTCGTTCTGTCCTCAAGTCCCATCCCCTTCATCAAGTAGCTAAGTTGTGCAGCCTGAAACTAGCAAACCTGGAATCAAACCTATTTTACGTGCTTGAAACAATTGTGTGACACTACAAGATTGCCTTATTTATTTATTTATTTATTTATTTATTTTAGAGGTTTTATATAGCGCTGGCTGGACCCAGGGGTATCCGAGCGCTTTACATTTTTGAGACAAGAAGGTCAATAAGACAGGGGACATACATAGCATCAATGTGTATAAACAACATAAAAGTCTCTGCCTGACAGATTTCACAATGATAAATATGGGAAATAAGCACACCAAAATGTGCCTCTTTCTCTTTTATCATACTTGAGAGTATCTTACACAACCTCAGCCTACCATGCATTTTCTAGAAAACCTCACTTGTATGTGTTTTTATTAACTCAATGTTGTTTCATGTGCTATAAAAAATGAAGCATGGCACACATGACAACTGACATACCTGTTGGTTCACTAATTGCCACGTCATCTGGAGGCATGAATTTTTCAAAGGTTAAATTTAGCAACAATGACTACTGATGAATGTCATTCAGTGCAGCATTTCATTCTACCTGATAGCTCATTCACATTTGGCGGGAGTCTCCCACTTTTTACTTTTATTCACCCACCTGACAAAATGCCTTCAGAGACTTCAATGGAGTCACCCATTTATGAAATCTATACCACCCCCCAAACAAGCACTCGCAAAGCCAATAGACCTCACCTTTGGTACCTATTTGCTTTGCCAGTGGTTTTTAAGTTTCACCTTCACAGCGCTTGCAAAATCTCTTGCAAACAAAAAGCTTAAAACTGGCTTAGAGCCTACCTATTGCTTACCAATGGTTTACTTTGATGCCACTCTCATTGGGCAGCCCTCGTGCTTCCACTTTCTCTTCAGTTATTCGGGACTTACATGGAACTTGGACCAAGTTCAGTATCCCGTCTGCGGTCAGTGTCCTTCCCCTGCTGTCCACATGCAGAGGTAATTTTTTGTTACTTTTAACCCCTTCCATGCTGGCATGCACCTCTCAGGTGCTCATGATGTGCTGAGCTCGTCATGACCACACCCGTTTTCGTTGCTGTCCAGCACAGCAGGGGAAACTCTTAAGCAGCGATGTGGTTAAACTAGCACTCCATAAGAATGCATGTGTTTTCACGCCCACTCTCTTCCTCCTTATCCCTCCCACCCCTCCTGTCCTAGTTGCTTGCCCCATCCCTTCCACACACGTGCCTCGTTTTTGCTTGCCCTCTCCCTCCCACCTTGCTCCCACTTTTTAGTTGCTTGCCCTTGTCCCCTCCCATGAACATGTTGCTTGCCCCCTCCGCCCTTCATCCTTGGTTGCCCTGTTCCAGTCACACCCCTTTGGCATTCCTCCTTTCTTCCGTTTACATAAAAAAGCGCTATGATGCGGCCATTGCTGGTTGCGTCACATCGCTTTTTTTCATTTCTTGCCCCCGTCCCTCACAGACCTCCTGTGCTCTGCCCATCCCCTCCCACTGCCCACTTATTATGCTATTATTTTCTTTGCTTCAGCTTTGTTCCACAGAAGCCTGTGCTGCTGTGTAAAATGCCTAAAACGTTTTTCAAAACCAATAGATCTCGCAAAGGCAAAACCTATTGGCTGTGCCAATGCTGTTAGGCATGCTGTACAGCATCCCCCGGTGCTGTGCAATATGACTAACGAAAACAAAGTTTAAAAAAAGGTGCCTACATAATGACATGTGGGCATAAGCAACACTAGTGGAATGGGAAGGAGAAGCAATGGGTGTGAGAGAGAACGAATGTGTGAGTGGGGTAGGCACCATGGACGACAGAGGTTGGGAAGAGAAGCAACAGACTAAAGAGCTGTCAGGGGAGTTAAGTACATGGGTGAGAAAGCAATAGGGGGAGAAAGTATACAAAAGACTAGCACAAAAATGACAGGAGGTGCGGAGAAGCACTCGTGTGAAAAAGAGAGCAACAATAGTGCAGGGGGAGAGAAGTACATGAAGTAGACATCTGAAAAACACATGCACTCTCATGGAGGGCTTCACCCAAAAGAAAAAAAGTAGTACTTGAAAAGCAAGTAGTGGAAGCAAAGAAGCTAGGCAATCAAAACTGATAATAAAGAGGCTGTGCTCCATGGGAGAGGCAAACAACAAGCTTGACAAGGTGGGACACAAATAAGAAGTAGGTAAATGAGTGAGCAGAAACCCAACCAATAGTGAGCAGTTGGTGGACTCCAAGCCCCTGTATGTTCTTGGCAAGTCTACAATATGTTTTGCAGCAGTGAGAGAATGCACTGTCAAGTAGGCAAGACCTAAAAAGTGTTAATTCTCCATTGAGCTTAATGCGATCACCCTCATAAGCACCTGAAGGCATTCACATTTTGTGGTGAGAAGGTGACCAGTATGGATTCTAGTGTACTGTAGAGAAAAGCTACCACGTTAAAGACATACACCTTGTGAATTTTGAAGAGTCCAGCGATTTACATACCATGCAGAGGGCTTGGTTTATGTTATGGTACTTTAAGGTAAGACCGACCAGTAGCTGGACTTTGGCTCGGCACTCCATTTTTCTTCTGAAAAACATGCTCCCGTTGTGGCAGCAACAGTCATTTACAAGAGCTATGGTGCTGTGGAAGGATTGCTCTTGTCATGCATTTTGGGATTTACTCAGATATCACTCTACACTGACTTAAGTCCTCTTTTCTAGGTCCAGCCTGGGCAGCGTTTTGATACTCTGTGAGGCATTCTGTATTCGGGTAGGGACTTGAATCTCTGCCCATCCTTTCAATTGGCTCCTGTTACTGTCCTTACTAAATCGTTGCATTTGATTCATGAAAAGGCTTAGTAGTCCCTCCTTGATACCGCCTTGTCTGCATTTGTAAGCTCCCATGAGGACTGGACTTTTTACTTTTTTTGTTAAACGGGTTGCTTTCTCTAGTCTGTGAGCACTATTTTCTTTAATGATTTTCCCCCTAATCCACCCATGACGTGCTTTCCTACAGGGCGATACAAAAGGGGATGATGGACGGAGCGTTTGAACAAATCAAACACTCACCCCAGTCAACTGATCTGGGTTTAATCCATCACCATTCTTTAGTTCACTCAGCCACCCCAGTTCAGACATGGCTATATGCAAATCAGTCTGACCCTGTGCCTCGTGGGAACAGTCCAGCCCGAACTGCCAAGCCATGTCTTCCCTGGACCGGAAACAAGCATCCTGGGACCGGTTTCGGATTCATAATCCTCATCAGCCAGGCTATCTTGAATCCAGTGGCCAAGTGAACAAGGGACTCACGTCTGAGCATACCCTGCCACAATTAGGGCGAACAAAGCGATACAAAAGGGGATGATGGACGGAGCGTTTGAACAAATCAAACACTCACCCCCAGTCAACTGATCTGGGTTTAATCCATCACCATTCTTTAGTTCACTCAGCCACCCCAGTTCAGACATGGCTATATGCAAATCAGTCTGACCCTGTGCCTCGTGGGAACAGTCCAGCCCGAACTGCCAAGCCATGTCTTCCCTGGACCGGAAACAAGCATCCTGGGACCGGTTTCGGATTCATAATCCTCATCAGCCAGGCTATCTTGAATCCAGTGGCCAAGTGAACAAGGGACTCACGTCTGAGCATACCCTGCCACAATTAGGGCGAACAAAGCGATACAAAAGGGGATGATGGACGGAGCGTTTGAACAAATCAAACACTCACCCCCAGTCAACTGATCTGGGTTTAATCCATCACCATTCTGTTCAGTTCGGGCTGGACTGTTCCCATGAGGCACAGGGTCAGACTGATTTGCATATAGCCATGTCTGAACTGGGGTGGCAGAGTGGGCTAAAGAACGGTGATGGATCAAACCCAGATCTTTTGACTGGGTGTGAGTGTTTGATTGGTTCAGATGCTCCGTCCATCACCACCCCCTTTTGTCCCGCTTTAGCTGCCATAAGTGTGGCAGGGTATGCTCAGACGTGAGTCCCTTGCTCACTTTGCCACTGGATTCAAGCAAGCCGGGCTGAAGACGGCTGTAATGCCAGAAACCGGTCCTCGGAAGCTTGTTTCCGGTCCAGGGAAGGCATGGCTTGGCAGTTTGGGCTGGACTGTTCCCATGAGGCACAGGGTCAGACTGATTTGCATATAGCCATGTCTGAACTGGGGTGGCAGAGTGGGCTAAAGAACGGTGATGGATCAAACCCAGATCTTTTGACTGGGTGTGAGTGTTTGATTGGTTCAGATGCTCCGTCCATCACCACCCCCTTTTGTAGTGCTTTCCTACAAGGCAGCACGCTGCCCTCTTTTATATTTTAATTACGACTGGCAGTCCGCTTTAACTATAGCGGCCACACTTCTTTACTTATTTAATTTAGCAGCTCGATCTGTATTAAGTATAGCAGCCGCACTTCTTTATTTAATTTGCCAGTGCAGTCCGCGGTTACGGCCGCGCTCCTTTATTTATTGTATTTGTCAGCGCGGAACTCTTTAACTTTAGCGGCTGCGCTACGAAACCTTTTTTCATTTCTTTCAGTGAAGGCGCCCCATCACTTGCTTTCACTTTAATAGTGGCCATGCCCCTTTCTTTAGACGCTGTTCGCTATATTCGGGTTACAGCGAGCTGTGTCTGAACAAAGGGGCGCTGCCACCATTAAACTAAAAGCACAGCATGAGGCACTTTTACAAAAAAAACATTTGTTTTTGAACTTCACAAACAAATGTTTTTTTATGTGTAAAAGCACCGCATGCTGTGCTTTCACTTTAATGATGGCCGTGCCCCTTTCTTTAGACGCGGCTCGCTGTAACCTGAATACGGTGAGTAAAGAAAGGAGCGCAGCCACCATTAAAGTGGTCTCGCATTTGCAAGACTGAGCTATTGGCATTAGAAATAACAATGCCTTTTATATGTATGTTGGTTTGCAAAACACATAAATAAAAGGCATTGTCATTTACAATGCCAATAGCTTAAACTCTCGCAAATGCGAGACCCATTGCATTGCAAATGCTTGTTTTTTTATTTAACTATGTGGAGATTAAGATATTTCAAGGCCAGTCGCACTCATTTTACCTTCCCACCACATCTTACTGTGTTTTGCCAATATGAGACGTAACTTTTTTATGTATTGCAGTATGTAAATAATACATTTTAGAGTTCCAAGGTATAAAAATAGTTTTAACAATATCCACACAGTTCGTTCTATATATTATTTATATATTTTATTCTGAGTGAATTGAGTTTCTTTATTATTTGTCCCTTTTAGGTTTCGCCTGGCGTAGCACTGCGCAGAAGTGTTCGCGCAGGCGAAATCTTATGTTTACCAGTACGGGGCTTTGTCCCGCCTCTCTCTTCCATTGGCTAGCTCCATAAATGGAGGCTAGCCATTGGAAGAGAGATCTGTCCGTAATTGTC
Organism: Lissotriton helveticus; assembly: GCF_964261635.1. Classification (NCBI taxonomy): domain Eukaryota; kingdom Metazoa; phylum Chordata; class Amphibia; order Caudata; family Salamandridae; genus Lissotriton; species Lissotriton helveticus. The sequence continues at coordinate 279,477,240 of NC_136058.1, read as the reverse complement.
GGACCAGATTCGTGGGCGTTCCGTAGATTTTTTCGCATCCCGCCCCTTTGTGAACGTCATTGCGGCGGTGGGCGGATGTTTTTTTTTGTTTTTTTTTAAAGGTTTGTTTTGGTCATTTCTTTGAAGATGGCGCCCGGGCAGTAGCTTACTTGAGAAGCTCCGCCGTGCCATCTTGTTTAAGTTTTTGTTGAAATTCACTGAGCTTGTTTTGTTTGTTTTCGGGACGCGCTTGTTTTCTGTCCCAACCCACCCTGGTGACACTAGGAATCTGTGTGCAGTGGGCTATCACTATCCCCGGCAGAGCTTGCACTGCTGTGTGTAGTAGGTGTCTCTCGAGGGCAGCGGGAGGAGGGGGCACAGACAGACATCCACATTCATCGCCTGCTCTGGAGTTTAGCTGTGCAAGGATGGGTCCTCCGGTCTGATTAACCTTGCGCTGAATGGAAGGCATGCCTGCTCCCTGCCCCCCGCCCCTCCCGCACAGCTCGAGACTTACAAGACAGCAGAGTCCAGAGCCGCTGGAAGCGGATCTGACGGGAAGGGCTGGCCTGGAAAGGGCCCAGTAGCTCGGGAGCCTCGTCCAGGACTAGGAGACGGCGAGAGCCGACCCGGGAGAGCTTAGCCGGCTCCGGGCAGGGATGAAAAGATAACTACACCCAACAACGAGCTCACTGAAGTACGGACTCGGAGAGCTGTGCTGAGCGTAGACTGACTGTGACACCCGGGCTGGAGGAATGCCTGACGCCGGCCGCTAGGCTCCAGGGCCCCGAGAAATGACTGGACTCTTCCCCAGGAGTCTCTTCCCCTTGGGACTGCGGACCGGACTCCTCCATCTGTCCTGACCGGGGAGGGTGGAAGTGATGCCCGGGCTCTGGGCTGGCACAGCCTGGGGCCCCCTGGCTCGCCGGCCCGGCTCACAAGTGGGTATTGAGGGTGCAGAGAGAGCCTTAGACCCCCGCAGCAGGGGTCCTCGCTGACGCTCGTGCCGGCTGCCCCCCTCCAAGGAGAAACCATCAGGTGACACCGGGGATTACCTGGTGGCAGAGGAGAACAGTCTGATCCATGTGCGGCATACCCCTCGCCCTGCACCACGTCATTCTCCGACCCCCCTTACTTAATCATTGTCCGCCTCTCTTTGCTCAGCTGTACTTCCTCCTCCTTCCTTTACCCCTCCTGCTGCACCTTGCCTCCTCCTCTTCTGAACCCTGCATTCCTTATCTCGTGTTTGGAAGATGACTAAAGAGGGGGGCGCGGGGTGGAGGCTGCTATGATGTCTGCTTTGCTTAGAGTTCAGTAGGGAACACGCGTTGCTGCTGGGGTCCAGATGCGAGTGTGTGACTTGTGACGGTGAGTGACCGTGGCCTGTGTCTGCCACGCTCCGGCAGTGAGTGTAGTTCTCACCCCTGTGTGTGTTATGAGTAGTCCCACTCTGCTCAGTACTCAAGCACAGAGCTGGCACGTGCAACCAGCAATAAAGGGCTGAACGGGTCCCTCAGGGTTAAACCAGAGAAGATCACAAATGGTTAACCCCTTAGTTGCTGGGTTCTGGGGCAGAGTTATCAATTCCAGCAAGATATACCAGGGGGCGGGGCCTGCTCCGAGCCAAGGTGACTTCCTGGGGGTGTTATGATCATGATGACTTACACAGTGGAACCTATAGTGGAACATAATGCGTATTGAACAAATATCCCGTAGAGTTTGACGAACATGCTGTCGCTGTTCAGGTTGGTGTGCTCGAGTGTGTCTTGCACCGCTGCTGTCTGCGAGGAATGGGAGCTTGCACTGCTTGGTGCCCCCGTACACAGTAGGGTGCTTGTGCAGTGTGTATTTGCGCGTGGCATTGGGTGCACTTCTGTGCTTATGAGAAGTGAAGTTTGCTTTGGGTGGTACCTGTGCACAGCGGATGCTTACATCATTGCAGCCTTTGCCCAGCCGGTCCTGGTTTGAATGGACATGTCTATTCTACCTGCATTGCCGGTGCCCGTTGAGTGTGTGTGTGGGAGTGAAAGAAAGAAGCTTGCACTGCTGTTCTTCTGCGTTGTACCTGTGACCTCTTGCCTGGCATTTTGTGCACTTTCCATCATCTGCGATGTGCGGAAGCTTGCAATAGGTGTCTCCGCTGTGTAATAGAAGCTCGCACTGTTGCACAGTGCGCATTGATTGCGTGTCGCGCGCCCGCTGGAGTCTGCTCAGGCGCCGCGCCGTGATGATGTACACGTGTGCGAGGCTTGCACTGCCTCCGACTGCCTGTGCTGATGCTGAACTTCTTTTTGCGCGCAGGAAGCGGCCTCCTCTGCTGTCAGTGCCCTGTGGGTATTTTTGGAGCGAGACCAAGAGGGCGCAGCAGCAGGTGCTGTCTGCAGATTCGGTATGGGTGTGGTTGGTGAGGGGTGGCGTGGGGGAGGGGATAGTCAGTGCATCGCCGCTCCCCATCCATATGCTGCATTGGCTGTCTCCCCACCAAGCTCCATTGTAAGTGTTCATTTTGTTGCACCTCTTAGGATCGCCTTCGGCTATGTAAATATGTGGCAAATTACATCAACTCTTCCTGCAACAAAGTCTCTCTCTCACGCACTCACTACTCTCTCTCTCTCACGCACTCTCTCCTCTCTCTCTCTCGTGTTTTCAGAATTTGTCAACCTGCATGTGTCTTTCACAATGCTCTGATGTCCCTCGCTATTAGTCACAGCTTGAACCACCCCCATCTTTTCTTTGACATCTTTTGTATCCAGGTTTGTCTACTGACAGCTGTACTTGTTGTTCGTCGTGACAAGCAGCCCAGCTAGCATCATCTGTTTGTGTTGAAAGCTTGCCCTGCCTGACCTTTGCTGCGCCTGTTGGCCTAAATCGCACATATTTCCTTGAGCTGTATCTGCATGATGCTAAACCATACCTTTTCTGTGCTGCAGATGTTAGGAAACGTATGACATGCTATATTCTTGTGCGAATTTCGCGTTTCCACTTGCTTGCAAAAGAACTGAAGGTTAGCAGCACAAGGTATTCATACAGTTTCTCAATTCACGTGATACCACAGAGCATGCCGCCGATTAATTTATCTAATTTCACAGTTAACAGAGATTAGCTGACATACAGGTAACTCAGTATTCGGGGTTTATACAAGATACTCACTCATGTAAAAAGAACGTTGCACACGCCTGATTTTTTGTGGAGAGATGTTGGAATTCTTTCTTTTGAAACTTACAAAGGTTATCAACATTTTAGTGTGGAGAACTTTTTGTGTTCATCACTTCAGACGAATGTCCTGCTTTTCAGGCCCATATTAATTTCCTTATGATGCTGGAAGCCTCCTCTGTCTGCGTCCAATCAAAAGATAGCTCAGCGGGTTAATCTGCCTGCTGCCAAGAATTATGTGCAATCTGCATATCAAGAGTTTTGCTGATCCATCCGGGCGGATTGAATACTTTTCATTCAGAGGTCGGTGACTCCAGTACTACTTTTGACCCCTGATCACAACTAGGGGCTAATTCTGTTTCCGATGAAAACCCCTGTTGTGGCCTGTTGCGCATGACGACTTCTCCACGAATTGTTCTGTGGAAGAGACACAAGGGGGCGCTGTGCTTGCTTCCCTGCCCCATGGCTGTGCTTGCTTCCCTGCCCCATGGCTGTGCTTGCTTCCCTGCCCCATGACTGTGCTTGCTTCCCTGCCCCATGGCTGTGCTTGCTTCCCTGCCCCCTGGCTGTGCTTGCTTCCCTGCCCCCTGGCTGTGCTTGCTTCCCTGCCCCCTGGCTGTGCTTGCTTCCCTGCCCCCTGGCTGTGCTTGCTTCCCTGCCCCCTGGCTGTGCTTGCTTCCCTGCCCCCTGGCTGTGCTTGCTTCCCTGCCCCCTGGCTGTGCTTGCTTCCCTGCCCCCTGGCTGTGCTTGCTTCCCTGCCCCCGGCTGTGCTTGCTTCCCTGCCCCCTGGCTGTGCTTGCTTCCCTGCCCCCTGGCTGTGCTTGCTTCCCTGCCCCCTGGCTGTGCTTGCTTCCCTGCCCCCTGGCTGTGCTTGCTTGCTTCCCTGCCCCCTCGCTGTGCTTGCTTGCTTCCCTGCCCCCTCGCTGTGCTTGCTTGCTTCCCTGCCCCCTCGCTGTGCTTGCTCTCCTAGGTGTGTGGGTGTGGCTCTCCTAGGTGTGTGGGTGTGGCTCTCCTAGGTGTGTGGGTGTGTGTGGCTCTCCTGGGTGTGTGGGTGTGTGTGGCTCTCGGTGTGTGGGTGTGTGTGGCTCTGGGTGTGTGGGTGTGTGTGGCTCTGGGTGTGTGTGTGGGTGTGTGTGGCTCTGGGTGTGTGGGTGTGTGTGGCTCTGGGTGTGTGTGGCTCTGGGTGTGTGTGGCTCTGGGTGTGTGTGGCTCTGGGTGTGTGGGTGGGTGTGTGTGGCTCTGGGTGTGCGGGTGTGTGTGGCTCTGGGTGTGCGGGTGTGTGTGGCTCTGGGTGTGTGGGTGTGTGGCTCTGGGTGTGTGTGGCTCTGGGTGTGTGTGGCTATGGGTGTGTGTGGCTATGGGTGTGTGGGTGTGTGGGTGTGTGTGGCTCTGGGTGTGTGGGTGTGTGGCTGTGGGTGTGTGTGTGGCTCTGGGTGTGTGTGTGTGTGTGGCTCTGGGTGTGTGTGTGTGTGTATGGCTCTGGGTGTGTGTGTGTGTGGCTCTGGGTGTGTGGGTGTGTGTGTGTGTGGCTCTGGGTGTGTGTGTGTGTGTGTGTGTGTGTGTGTGTGTGGCTCTGGGTGTGTGTGTGTGTGTGGGTGTGTGTGGCTCTGGGTGTGTGGGTGTGTGTGGCTCTGGGTGAGTGGGTGTGTGTGTGTGTGTGTGGCTCTGGGTGTGTGTGTGGTAGTAATTGCTGTCTGCTGAGCTCGCCCAGTAGGGTACAATAGGTCTTACATTTGCGAGAGATTACGATGTTGGCAATGTAAATGACAATGCCATTTATTTATCTGTTTTCAAAACCAACACAAATAAAAATGTTGTCATTTACAATGCCAATAGCTCTAACTTTTGCAAAGGCGAAACCGTTGCATTGTAAATGCTTGTTTGATATTCTTGTCACATTTTGGAGACATTTTATGGACCCTTGAACGTGCATGTTGACCCACTATGGATTGGTGAGATTTTTTGTTTTCACTTGTGAATTAATAAGTGTTTAATCTAGCCATATGCGATATGTTTAATGTGTTAGGTTTATATTATTTTCTAACCCCGATTAAGTCATGGTGTTAGGACCCAAATCACGAAACACGTGTTGGTTGAAATGTTATTTTATGTGTGAAGAGCCTTCTCTAATCATGCAACTGCTACTGAATGACAATTAATCCTATGATAAGATTAGTGTGGAAACATGTTTGTTAATTTTTAGAACACCAAACGATCCATTCTAGAGACCTATAAGGGTTGCTGGATTCCCTCTTTGTTTGAACACATGACGAATTGTTCTCAAACTACCTAGTTACATGTGAATTTGTTTTCAGGGGGCAGTTGTGTGCTAGTAGATCCTTTGCTACCTGGATCTGTTCAATGCACGTGCTAGATCTATCTCTTGGTTGTGATGTGACTGGAAACCAGTTTGAAAGTCATCTGACTGTTACTACTAGGTCATATTAATTGAAAATGTGCACTAAACAAGTGCTGCCTGTGTCAGAAAGCATGAAGTATGAAGGTGCCAGGTGCAAGCCGCTGGGATTTAATGTTGTCAGGTCATGCTGTAAATTCAGGGCAACCTATAAATGCAAATGTTTCAAATCATAGATGTTTATAGAAAAAGATAACCTAATCTTAATTTAAGAGCTGATAAAAATAGACCCATTCCGTCTAAAATCACAGGCCTTGGGCATATCCAAATGTGCAGATATAAAATGACACGTCGGGATGTATTTGTGAGTATTTAAAGGTTAAAAATACGCTAATCATTTTTTTTTTAAATAGAGTGACACACAATTGCAAGATTTAAATGTAAAGACTGAGGAATCAGATTTTTTTTCTTTTTGGAAGTAAAATCCACTTTCCTGCTGCTGGGTTTGTGATTTAAGGGAATTGAACCTCGGCTGGATCCGCTCCGACTGCCGTTTAATAACTTCTCAGTGGCGCATCCTGTTGCAGTTATTCACCCTGATTTATTCCCGCCATCTGCAAGGGATGTCGTGTGAAGGACATCGGGCTATCTCTTACTTAGAGATATTTAACGCTCAGCATTACCATAGTGGAGAAATTTCCTGATGATCATGATATCCGTCTACCAGCCTCTCGGCTACTGCAGATATATTAGTGCAGCTACTTTCTTTCACTAATTTACTTCAAAACTGCATGAGGACATTGAAATTATAGCATGTTAAATTGGGAGTATTATTTTGAATCGGCTTTTAACCTTCAAAGTATCAAAGTCGTGACACGCTGCTTTGTTCTATGACCTTTTGAAAGGTACATGGATAGTTCACATCAAGGGTATCCATTCCATTAATGGTCCTTGATGGCTCATACATTCATATATTCTGAATTCTGCAAATCCTTTTCCCGGGATATATTTAACTGTATGGCGATATATGGGTGGTTATTTGTTTATTTATATTGATTTAACAAAAATACGACTTGTTTGTGGGTGAACACCTAGCCTATGTGACCTTTTACATTAAATAACTTTACTCTTTTCAGAATCTGCCCAGATGATCATTTTCATAATAACTTTTTTCTACCAGTTTGTGATATCCAATGCAAACCACATGCTGTAACTCAGATTATTGTCCTGGGCTGTACATTGAGTCCCACCTCATGGATCAGCTGCTATCCTGGTATTGGCACCTATTCATTAGGGTGCATTCTTTATTAATGTGCATTGTTTACATTACCCCCAAACCGGGTGTTTTACAATATCATTTTGCGAAAAACACTTTTACATTGTTCCTGTCCTGTTTCTTTGCTAGACACTACTAGTATTTTGATTCTGTGCATGAAAAAAAGCACTAGCTTGTTTTTAAGTGCATGCATTTGCTTTATGTTGTATAACTTGACTGTATTGTTTTTTAACCAGATCCACACAGCTTGCCGGTTCTTTGCAGGAGAGAGCTGCATGTGACTGTTTTCCCTTTGCTAAAAATACCAGAAGTCGCTGATAGCTAATTCTTGGAGAAATGTGTAACTCCCAATTAGTCAATCCAGACCCATCCAGTGTCTCCTAGTGGATCATGTACTATTGAACGACCCTTTGACAAAACATTGTGAATCTAAATGAAAAACATATTATAAAAGGATTGCAGCCAAGTAAAAAAGTTTTCACTATTTAAGTGAACAATTTATTCCACTTAAAGCCCTGGTGACACCACAACAATGTTGCTGCTCCTGAGTTTCAAAAAGAGAAGGGAAATCCGGATAGAAAATGTCTCTTTAAAGGCTTTCCCTACAACGCTCACCTGACAGAACTTCAGGAACACACATGCACCTAATAGAACACACGGACATAGCTACCAGAACAATATCGGGCGATGCATGCATCAGCCTACACCTCCGAGGGAGACACAACTAACACACAACACGTAGATGGAGACTCAACCTCCCAACGATGGCCAAAAAAGAAGATAAGAGTAGAATCCAGAAAGCTATAGACGACTACATCAAGGACAATGACACGCCGGATGTAAACCCCAAAACACTGTGGGAGGCCCTCAAAGCAACCGTCAGAGGCGTCCTAATCGAAATCAATGCCAGGAAGGATAAAGAAGCGAAAGCCCACCTGTCACAGCTAGAAACAGACATCAAACTGCTAGAAAATCAACACATCGGAGACACAAAAAAACAGCACATACTGACGGAACTCACAAAGAGAAAATACGAATTCAACAGAATCCTTAGCGAAAGGGCGGGCAATGGATACAAAAATATAAACAAATAAATCTCTGCGAAGCCAACAAAGCGGGAAAAAACCTAGCGACATACCTCAAGCACAAGCATAGACAGCATTATATCACATCAATCACAGACACTAACAACAAAACACACACCCGCCACAAAGACATCCTGCACACCTTCATGAACGTCTACAAGGAACTCTACGACAAAGATGACAACCTGGATACAGAGGGGACAAAAATCTACCTGGAGAACCTGAACCTACCAAAGATATCCAAGGAGGAGGCGCTGGCGCTAGGCCAAGACATAAAAACTCTCGAAGTCAAGGCAGCCATTAAGGCCCTAAAAGACAACAAGGCCCCAGATCCAGACGGATACACAGCACCATTCTACAAATCCTTCCAAGACCAGCTAGCACCGATCTTAACGAGAATTTTTAATTACTGTGGGGGAGACGGGGAAGTAACAGACGATGTCGCTGGCCAACATCATAGTCATCCCCAAGGAGGGGAAAGATCCACAATGGCCGAAAAACTATCGGCCAATATCACTCATAAACCTATACTGCAAACTATACGCCAAAATCCTAGCAACTAGACTCAACAGAATACTACCACAGCTCATAGGGAACACACAAGTAGGATACATGAAAACCCGTATGTCAAGTGACAAAACAAGACTCCTCTGTCAAGTAATCGAACACTGCTCGAATTCATACAACTCGGCAGTTGCAATCACACTCGATGCAGAGAAGGCCTTTGACAGAGTCTCCTGGAACTTCCTAGAGGAATGCATGCAGACATACAACCTGGGTGACAGTTTCAAACAGAAGGTCATGGCCCTCTACAAAACTCCCAAAGCACAGATTGCGATCAACGGAACAACCTCGACCCCATTTAATCTCCAAAGAGGGACTAGACTAGGCTGCCCACTATCCCCACTGTTGTTCCTACTTGCGCTAGAGCCACTGATCAGGGACATCCTAGCAAACGAGAACATAGCGGGCATAACCATCAACAACGCAACAGCCAAATTAGCTGCCTACGCTGACGACTCACTAATCACAACAGAAGACCCGACCAAATCGATACCGGCTCTCATGCACACCATAGACACCTACGCATCTCACTCGAGTTACAAACTAAACAGAGATAAGTCAGAATGCTTGCCACTGAATATACACACAATTAAAGAGACACTGGGAGACTCAGGGCTAGCTTGACAGAAAGGATCAGTCAAATACCTAGCAATCAAGTTCAGGAGGAACTTAAGAACCACCCTCGAACTAAACGAGAAGAACACCCTAGACAAGATCAAAGGGCTGCTGGAGAACTGGTCGCCCAAGTTATTGGGGAAGTGAATCCGGGCGGGTCTTTAAATATTTTCCCTTTGACCCTTCCTCTCCTTTTGTTGTTACACCCAAGTTTATTACCTGGTGGGGGAGAATAGAAACAGTTAAAATGATGATCACCCCAATAGTAAACTACCTAGTCAGCATGGTCCCCCTAGCACTAACTGTGGACTTCCACAAGAAAATAGATCAAATACTCAACAAATTTATCTGGAGAGACAAAAAGCCAAGAATAGGCCCCCCGAAACTAAGATTGAGGAAAGAACAAGGAGGCCTCAACCTAGCGGACATGAGAACCTTTCAGACCGCTTTTGTGGACAGGCAGGGGATGCACTGGGTACTCCAAAATCAGCAATACACTCCTACTTGGCTACTACTAGAGAGCGACATCCTGAACAACACGAACCCACTAACCCTCCTCACCACCAACAAACAGGCACTAAAAGGGAACCCGATCTTCAAGATTACAAAACAGGCCCTTATTAAAGTAGACCAAAAATTTGAGATAAGCATCAGGAACTCACAGTGGGCAGCGCTCTGGTCCAACCCAAAAATCAAATATAGGGACAGACCCCTAGACATAACAACATGGAAACAATTAGGCCTCTCGCACCCAGCTCAGCTAGAGGAGGCATGCCTATCCCTCACGTTCACCAACTTGAGGGATAGGCATGCCCTTCCTGACATAGCGCTTTATAACTTCCTGGCCATTAAATCGGCCGTTACAAAAGCGAACCTAAACAGGCTTACTCCCTCAATATTCCAAAACATGGAAAACATAAACAAAATCGGCCACCAAGTCTCTCACCTGTACAAACTCCTCCGCCCAGCACACTCAAAAATCAACGCCAAAAGTACAAGCTACTGGGAAACACAAATAGGTTCGAGACTCATAGAACAAGAACTACAAACCATGTGGAAGTCCCCAACACATAACATGATATCACCAGTGCTAGCCCAGACGAAATTCTGGCTGCTGCACCAGGTGTACTGGACACCAGCACGATTAGAGAAACTAGGTCTAAGAGAGAACAACAGATGCTGGAACTGCGAGAAAGATAAAGGGGACCTAACCCACCTCATCTTCTACTGCAGCAAGCTCAGCAGATTCTGGGGGAAGGTTTTCGACTTCACTAACAAGGTCCTAGGCTGTACACTGAAACAGGAATTCAGCACCATAGTAACAGCACACTTCAACACCGAAGTCACCTCACAACACAACAGAAACCTCCTCGACCTCCTAACTAGCGTGACAAAAACAGTGCTAACAAAGTGGAAAAACACCACCAAGGCCACTTTCAAAGGGTGGCTGAACTGGGTGACATTCCTAAGAGCAGCCGACACCACTGCACTAAAATACACACCTTGGAGAAAACCCCAAAGGGGGGTGTGGTCATCTCTAGACAGCTTCCTAGACCCGTACAAACCACCCTAGACAACGTCGAGTAAAGCAATACAGATGAACTCGACCACAGTAGTTGGCGGTCTCTCCACAACCAGTTGCCAAACGTGTGTATGTTATATGTTATATGTTCTATGTTGTATGTTAGAACTAGGCAAAGAACCTAGGACAACACTCCGCATTGTAGCCATAAAGGCCGCCAGCCCATAAGGCGTCTGAAAAGCCATTCAATAAAGATATACCTAATGCTGCAAAAATGATGTATGCTGAACGTTACAACGAAGTGCTATAATTGTTACATGTGTATGTATATCCTGTGTCTAAGAAAATCAATAAAAATAGATTTCAAAAAAAGAAGTCTAGGGCAAAGTCTGAGCTGAAGCAGATACAAATGGGTTATAGGAGTTGGTAGATAACTTTATGTAGCAGTCAAAGCAGGTTTTGAGGGTGAATATTTTGTGGATTAGAGCTCGCTGGTCACCTCCAGACATTTAGGTTTACATCCCGTATTTCAGAGCTTCTGTCTTTTTTTACATTAGAGCCTTTGTGCTAGTAGTCCTGTAAACAAGCAAAGACTTTAAAGCAACGTTTCTTTTTATTGAGTAAAATGTTTTCTAAAGTTTTAAAGTTCACATTAAAGATAGATCTTCGCTTAAAACGGTGTGGGTTTTCTAATTGTGTGTCTGTTGTACCAACATTAGAGGTGAGTAAGCCACTGAAAGCTCATGCCAGGCTCAGGCTTTAAGCCTGGCTCTGCTCGAGGTCCTCTTGGAACCTCGAGCCCATAATGAGTCGAGCTATTATGTGGCTTCCACGTTCCCTCTATTTAGGATTTGGCATTACAGCCAGAGCTGATGTCTTTGGAACTAGGGAATCAGGTCGCGCAGCATCTTGTGATCTTGGTCAAATCATGTAATCTCTCTTTGCATATAAAATGTATTCGGTGCGCTGTTAGAGGGCACCATAACCTAAGGTTCGAGTTTGTGCTGTAGAAAAAAAATGCAGAAAAATGCACAAACAGATAAAAAATAAAGCTTTAACATAAAACGGAAAGACAGCTCTCTAATACGCTGGCCACATACGAGATTTACATGACTAGTGTCTTGCCTTTTAGTTTACTAACGTTTCATGTTTAAAAACTTTCACTTTTGTCAAGTACTTCTGAGTGTAGTGCAATAATGTGCTGTATAAATGTCAAAGCTTACACGTGTATAGGAAATTAATATTTTTTTTTTTAGAGACATGATCTTATTTTACGTGTTTGTTGTGTGAATTACATAGCAAACATTTCCAGGCTCGTGCACAGGGTCGAGGAGTCAAGTTAGATAGACCCTTGGCTCCACTCTCCCTTTTCATTTTTTTGTTTCTGCATTAATGTCAATACATATACATGTGTGTCATTGCTTTTGTCATTGTTTCTGCTTCAGTGATTTAACAAGTGCCACCAAAGCCAATAGTTCTTGTTGCAGTAAGCAGGTGTGATGATGTTTTGTTTTATATATTTTTTATATTGCAAGCATATGCATCAAAAAGAAAACAAAATGTGTTGCAGCCTAAATCTGCCAGCTATATACTTGAAACCAAAAAAATGAATTGTAAAACAAATAAACTCGGTCATATAATTTAAATAGAAAGTATGGATGCTTCCTAAAAGGGAGGTATTTGTGGAACAGATATAAAATACAAGAAAATATATTTCCTATTGGTGCTATTAAAAGGCAGTAATGATTAGAAATACTGCAGCCTGAAGACCTAATTTAAACACACAAGGATGACAAAAAGAATACAAATAGAAAGAAAAAAGCAGTGACAAAGTAAATATTGAAACATTAGGCCAGACCTAAAAGTAGTCATTCGGCCATTTGAAGTGCACATGAAGAACTAAGTAGGAGTTATGTGGTCATTTCTCATACACAAGAGACCTTACCTCGTGGTCTGATGAAGGCAAGCCTTGAAACCAGGGTGTTTCACCAGACAAAATGGAAGCATTTGATAGGAAACAAGTAGTAACTACAGGGGAATAAACAGTAGAACTGAAAAGTAAAAGGTGCTGTATCTGGGAAGTAAGAAATGTGTTTTCCTTAAAAAATGGCATTTGTTAAAAGTAAGATCACTTGGGGTGTGGCTAAAACAAAGAAACCGAATCTGGCAATGGTACAAAGCAACTGAATATGACTCTGAGCAAGGTATTATGGCGAGGAAGTGGAACCTGCTGCACGCCTTATTTACATACCTTGAGTACAATAATGTTCATGCACACATTCCTCATTCGAATGCGTTCTCGGTGGTCAGGGCCTGCCTACCCTCCTCATTTAATTAAATTCAGCAGAGTCATGGGCTGGGCGGACTTCGCCTTCTTATTTCAATAAATTCGGCATATTGAGGATTGGTGGCAGCGGACCGCAGGGAGCCCCCCCCCCCTCCCCTCCCCTCCCCTGGGTAATTTGGGGAGTGGAGCAGTCCGGCGACTGCTCTAGAGTTGGGTGTAGCACAACGGGTGTTTAGCCTAGAATTTTGTCTTGCCAGCCAGCATTTTGTGGGTAGCACGGTGGCTGGTACTTAAGCGGCGTAGTTTTTGCCCTACCCCTCTTTTTTATTGGTTGCGGTAAGGTCCCTGTTGTGGGGTGGGAGGGGTCACGTCCGGCTTCTTTAGAACAGGTGCGCAGAGGGTTATTGTAGGGTTGTTGTTTTGGAGCAGCTGCACACTGCTGTTGGTGGAGAAGTTGCCATCGTTTAACAAAGTTTATTCTTGTTGAGAACGCAAATTCAGGCTAAAAAGGAGCAGGTAGATTAGTTCTCGCCTGGATGTCACAGGAAGTTCAAGGTTATGCGGGAAGTCTGCTTGAGTTGGGGTTAATAGTTGTAGTAAAGGGTTGAGGAGTTTAAAGGTCACAGTTCAACAGATTTGGAATGGGTACAATATTACTGTCTTAAATTGTTGTGGTGGGAGGAAGATTTTAAGAGAGGGGTTTCTCTTAATATAGGTGAGTTAACTTGTATAGTGAGGATTTCGTTTTTTGAGGCAAAGGCCTAGATTATCTTGAGATGTGTACATTCTTTCAATAAAGTAGCCTTTTTTTTTTTTACACAATCTGGTGTCAGTAATCCGTGCTGCTCCCCCTTTTCTCCAATGATCGACGTACCCTGCTGCCTCAGCACAATGACAGGCTTGTCTCGCCTTGAAATTTTAAATAAATGTAGTACAATGATGGGCCGGGCCCTTCCTCATTTGCGTACACCGGCCTTAAAGGTGAAACTGCCCTTCCTCATTTGATTAAATTCGCTGCTGTGGTGGCGGGCCTGCTGCTTCACTTAACACGGCTGATGCTGCAGGTTCTCACCACATGTGCGCCGTGAACTTTGTGTGCAACTAACAGGAATTGACAGGCCCCGAGTCCTCAGACTTTGGCGGATGTCAACCTAGGGGAAAATTGAGCTCCGTGCACTCGGAAAGCAATCTCTGTAAGGCAGTGTTTGATTGACATTATTAGTATTTCAAAGATCAAGTGCCTCGCTGCCTGCTAACATGCAATGTAGAAGTAGCGTGGAGCTGCCAGCCTACCACCGACTGTTCTGACTACCTATATGAAACCGCAAAGCGGCTCTGCATGCACCCTTAAGGTGCTTTTTTTTGCAAGAATCCGTTGAACTCTTGACTAGACAAACATTTTGGGAAAAAATAACACCCTAAAAAGAAATTGAACGACTCAGTCTTCTAGTTCCCTGCGATAGTTCCGGTGTAACTCGACCGCTTGTTAAAGTCTATATAGGCAGCACCTCCATTTCAGACTCACATTTAGGAATCACGTAGCACCGACAGGCTTTTACTTAAGATGCAATATTATTTTCTGTGTTTCAAAACCTGCTGTAATCTGATTATTTCTAACATTTTGTTTGTGTGATATGATTCTCTTTCCTCCAAACAGTGGATTTCGTCTTTCAGACGGCATTCGTCCAATTGCAAATGTAAGATAATTTTCGCACTATACTTAACACACATACATTTTGGACACAGATGTGGCATGCTCAGCTTGAGAGTAGGTCTAGATCGTGGGGTTTCTTTCCTAAGAATCTGTAGCAATTTATAGGTCTTGTTGATAAAACCTATACTTTTCAGTTAGATAGAAGAAACATTTTTGCAAGTGCATTTCACTAACCGATTTTCACTTTCCCAAAATTTTTGCATGAGTATTTTATCATAGAATTCAGAAAAAAATCTGAAGTCTGCTTGGGAACTTGTGACTTTCCTAAGCTTCCAGGCAATAACTACATGGAGTACTGTAGGCAATTCCCAAAAGTGAGATATTGGCGAGATCAGAAACTTGAGGTGCAGGTTTCCTCATTTTGTGTGCATCAGGCCTGAAATTGCTGAGCTGTGCAACAAACTAGTTTGTTGTATTTTTTGAGACTGCAGTGATCATGAGGGATGCTATTATCACATTCAAAGCAAAGCAAGCACTACCCCTCTAAACCACTTACCAGTCATGACAAGTGCGTTGCTCCTCTTCACCCACTGCCACACTCATCGCGCTTGTACAATCCATCCTCACCGAACAAATACTACACTTGTAGCTGGTGCACTGCCATCTCACTAAGTAAACATCACACCGATAGGAAGTGCACTATGCCTTTACACCCAGGGGCAGGGCTCGAGTCGGGGTACCACACGGGTGGACGGCGTCCCCCCACTTATTTTACTGGGAGCTCGATAACTGGAGCAAATGGAGCCACACATTCACTCTTTGATCTCTCTTGGGCGAGATTGGAGCTCATTCAGAATGCTGCTCACGCCCTGGCTTCTCTGATGCAAACGCATCTAAGGGGTGAGCAAGGGAGGGCAATGAGTCTGATGGTGCAAGCCACCTTTCGTGACTTCACTTCCTGTCATAACGTCAGCGACCCCTCACTTCTTTTTTTAGGGCTTGTGCCCTGCCCAGGGGGGATGTACCACTGATGGTATCTGCAATACGGAAGCAGGAAAATGGAAGGCTGAGATGTTTTGACTGTAGAGCCTTTGAGAACAAAAGATTTGTGATTGGTTCAGGGCTTAAGCGCTGTGTGGTCCAACATTTGATGATAGGCAGGCCTATAGGGCTATCAGGCAATGCAGGATAGGCGTACCTGACATGGCAGTGTGTGGGTCTTTTTTTTTAATCTTTGGGCCTGTTTTGTGGTCTGATAGGCCGGTGTCTTCTGTTATTTTACTGTTATTACCACGAACATTGCATGCAGTAAGCAGAAGTGCATGCTGTTTCCCATACCCTGAAAAACACATATACAGAGCATTTACACACTTTGAAATCTGCCCCTATATACAAATGTGGGATACTTTTTTGCTATCCTTTTTAGGTCTCGCTGGCGTCGCAGCGCGAAGCGTTGTCGCCAGCGAGACTTATTGTCGCCGTGTAGGTAGCGAAGTGGGACAGGAGAGGTGCACGAACTTAATAAACCCATTGCAGTCAATAGCTGTGACCACGCGCTTTAGGAGACACATGCTGTGAACGCGCGCGCTTTAGGAGACTCGCTGTGAACGCGCGCGTCTCCTCTCGCGCTCTCCCACACTTTCACAGTGCATCTCCTAAGGCGCGCGGTCACAGCCATTGTCTGCAATGTGTTTGGTAAGCTCGTCAGCAGGGCTGTGACCGTGTGCTTTAGGAGACATGGGCTGTGAACGCGCCCGTCTCCGCCACGCTTTCACTTTCGCACAGATTCGGGGGCGGCCGGCGGAGGCTGGGGAAAACGCGCATGAAAGGCAGGAGCGGATATGTGAGGCGTGATTAACTTCTTTCAGTTTTACCAAGGTCTGCATGTTTGTGTGTTTCAGCAATATGTAACAGGCTTGTTTTTTTGTTATCCATTTTACGGCCTGTGTCTAAGAAAATCAATAAAAATATATTTCAAAAAAAGAAGTCTAGGGCAAAGTCTGAGCTGAAGCAGATACAGATGGGTTATAGGAGTTGGTAGATAACTTTATGTAACAGTCAAAGCAGGTTTTGAGGGTGAATATTTTGTGGATTAGAGCTCGCTGGTCACCTCCAGACATTTAGATTTACATCCCTACTGTTTGTGTGTTTCAGCAATATGTGACATGCTTGGTTTTTTTTTTAATCCATTTCACTGCAAAGCCTGCACCACATCTTCCTGCCAGCAGGTCTCCCAGCCTGTTCCCAACCTGCAGTTATCTGTCCGCCCTTCTCCCAGCGGACAGCTCTCCTAGCCCATACCATTCCCTGGCCTCACAGTTCCCTTTCCCTGTTTCTGCCCACATGTCTCTGTCCGCACCCCTCCATGCCTGTACCTCTATCCAGCTGCTCCGCTCCATGAACCTTCGCAGCCCATTGCTCTTCCTGCCCACACATCACCATACATTTTCCCAGCCGGCCTTAGATCAAATCATCACGATATGCTTAGGTTTCAGCCAGTGGATTTTCACAGACGGGCCAGCTCCTTCTCGACGACGCGAGACACAGCCAAGCTTAACGCATCCACCTGCTTTGCTTATCGGACCCTATCTGTGCTTCCCACCGGCAATTGGATGCACGTTTTTAAAGCAGAGGCTGAAAATAGACCAGCAGATAATGAGAACTGCATGACATGGCCACGCGCCCGCCTAGCAGTCTGCGGCACTCATTCATTCCATCTGACCCCAAGCCCGAGTTATGTGGCCCTATTTAAACCACGGATTACTTATACCGGATATGACGCTGAAGCACGAGCCTTGCTGCAGTTTTAGTCAATCATACATACACCATATGAATGTTACAGTCTCTTAAAGTGAAACTCCCCCAAAATGAGTGTTATCTTAACAATATTGAGATTGCTGTACTAGCGGTAACGCTGCTGAACGAAAACCCTGCTTGCTTGCATATTGCCGGTCGGCATTTGCACTTTTAAAATTTGCACTTTCAAAATTTGACTTTTAAAATATTGCTTTACTGTTATTATCAATATCGTTATTTGTCCCTGCTTTGTGTGAAGTCGTCCGCATTGCCTGCATTATAATTGTCATCATCACTCACCACTTTGGTGAGCCTCGCGCACTGTTTCCCCCGACCGCCATCTTGGGTGTGGGTATCAGGGGCCTGACACGCTCCCAAGACTCCATCTTGGGTAGCGTGCTAGTGTTGCTGGGTCATTCACCATTCTCGATTTAAAGGGGCCTGAATGCAGGTGCGTAGCGCTTGCGCGCAGCGTGGGCGCCAATGGCGCGCCGGAGGTGCGCCAGAGGTAAGCCCGTCCACGCCAGGACGGGCAGGGGGCTATTAAATCTGCTCCTATGCCAGCTGCCTTTGTTCCCTCCGGAATTGCCATCGTTTATACTGGTGAGGAATTGATATCATATCGTAACACTACATCCGCATATTGTACCGTTTGCATTCTGCCAGCTCACAATTTTAATTGTACTCATTGCGGTTTCTCTATGGGTCGGATGACTAAATATAAATCAATGAAACCCCCGCGGAATTACGGGAAATCTAAGATCATTAAATTGCCCCATACTTGTGCTAAACTCCAGTTTTGGAGCATAAACTGCAGATCTTTCCCAAAGCATAAAAACAACATTTATGACTTTCTAATGGACGAAAAACCTGACGGATTGTTCCTAACTGAGACCTGGCTCCATGAGAGCTCAGGCCCTGACATTGCCATGGCTATTCCTAATGACTATGTTATGGTCAGAAAGGTTAGAGATACCGGTAAAGGAGGTGGCATCGCAATTGTTGTTAAATCTAAGTACAGTTGTAAGTTTGAAGCCTCTTCTCTGCCAGGCTGTGAAGCTGCACATTTTAAAATAGCAATTAGTCCTCAGTTCACTTTATCGGGACTCCTGATTTATCGCCCTCCTGGGAATCCTAATGCATGGATGTCGTCCTTTTCAGAAACTATTGCCCCTCTACTCTTGAGGGCTGCCAATTTTACCATCCTCGGCGACTTAAATCTCCATCTTGAGGACTCTCAATGCCCTGCCAGTAAACTTTTTTATCTGATTTAGAAGCTTTGAATATTTCATTATGTAACTCAGGACCAACTCACTCTGCAGGGCACTTATTGGACCCTGTTCTTTCAAATCTTCCTTATGAGTGTTTGAGTGCTCCTCCCTTGAATTGGTCTGACCATTATGCTGTATGTTTCTCTTTGTCCCATACGAAGATTATGGCTAGTAGTAGTGGGGGGAAAGGTGGAATATATACGCAGGTGGAGCAAACTTGATATTACCACTTTCAATTCGCATTTGTTGGACACTCAACTGGACCCCAACGTACCGGTGTCTGTCCTGAATACTGCAGTTTTTAAATGGCTGAGTATCACTGTTGAGGAACTTCTCCCCCTAACACCAAAGGGTTCTCCATCCCATCGCCCACCTGCGCCCTGGTTTTCGGACAACTTAAAGCATATTAGGTCCAACTGCAAAGCCCTTGAGAGAAAGTGGAGACGTTCGTACTCCGTCTCTCGAAAAACAGCCTATAAGGAAGCTTTAAGAGACTATCACAAACAATGCAAAATGGCAAGAGCGACTTATGTCGCTAACACTGTTACGAAAGCTCAGAATTGCCCTCGTACTCTTTATTCAGTAGTGAGAAAACTAACAGGAGCAGATTAAATTCCGGCCCCCCTACCCTGGACGAGGCTCAATGCAATTCCATTGCAAAAATTTTGATAGCGAAGGTGGAACGCATGTACGACTCACGGAGTCTTTCCACTCTCAATATTGAGCCTTCTCCGGGGCCAGCTTTAGTTCTAGTCAATTTGCCCTCCTTGACAACCAAATTCACTAACTGGACACCATTTGATGATGCCTCCTTTGCTTCCTGTTTGAACAGCATCAAATCTGGCTCTCCACGCGATCCGGTACCGGCTAAAATCTTAAAACAATTGGACCTGAGCTCTCGCTGTGTCCTAATGAAGCTTCTCAACTCTTCTCTGTCTGAGTCCCATGTCCCACAGGATTGGAAACACGCGATGGTCATTCCCTTATTGAAAAAGGTCGGAGCTGACGTGATAAATGTATCTAATTTTAGACCTATTTCGTTGCTCCCCGTCCTTTCTAAGATCCTGGAAAGGCATATTAATACTCAACTAACTCATCTGGTTGAGAGTCTGGGATTTTAACATTCATCCCAGTCAGGTTTCAGGGCGCATCATTCAACCGAAACCACATTCCTAGGAGGTACAGAGAGGTTGCGACACGGTATCGACCGCGAAGAAACATCGGCACTCATCTTACTTGATTTGAGTGCGGCGTTCGATACCGTGTCTCATTCCATCCTTCTTGAGACTCTTCGGTCCCTGGGAGTGGAGGGCCCTGCTTTGACCTGGATAGCTTCCTTCTTAAGTGACCGCACTTTTCAGGTCTTCTCTGCTAAAGCCTCCTCTACAGTTTGTCCATCAGCGTACGGCGTTCCCCAGGGGTCTATACTTAGCCCATTGCTATTTAACATCTACGTTAGACCCCTGGCCACTATTGTGGAGGAAGCCGGTCTTACGTTATACTCTTACGCTGATGACACTCAGATTATTTTTTCTCTTTCCAACAAGGAGTGCAATAAAATCTCAACGCTGAAATCAGGTATGACCCGTGTGTCCCAATGGATGAAAAGTAATTTTCTTAAATTGATCGGGGACAAAACCGAGGTGGTGATACTGGGCAAGGACAAAGATCTGTGGGGCCCCGGCCATTGGCCTACGGACATGGGACCAACCCCTCATCCCGTCACCCAAGTTCGGAACCTCGGATTCCTCATAGACGAAAATCTTACTATGAGGCAACAGGCAGCCAAGGTGGCGTCCATCTGTTTTGCCACCTTGAAATGGCTTCAGAAAATTTTGTGGATGCTGCCTCTTTCCACACAGAGAACCGTAGTGCAGGCATTGGTTGTTTCCCGCCTGGACTACGGCAACGTTCTCTATCTTGGAGCAGATTTCGCAACGATAAACAGGCTCCAAGTGGTCCAGAACGCGGCTGCTCGGCTCCTTTGTAATGTTCCGCGAAGAACATCTGCTTCCTTTGCTCTTCGAGACCTTCATTGGCTCAGGATCTCAAATCGAATTAAATTTAAAGCCCTTTGCCATGTTTTCAGGATTACTCTAGGCTCAGCTCCGAAATACCTTCAGGGCTTAATACAGTCATATAAGCCAACCCGTAATTTGAGATCCTCCGGAAGTGGTGACTTTGTGGTCCCCAGGTTCAGGCTAGTGAAAATGGGTGGTCGTTCCTTTTCTCATTTGGGCCCAAAAATTTGGAACGTTCTTCCTGTGTCCCTAAAGACGGAGACCTCTCTTCTTCGTTTCCGTAAGGGACTCAAAACTTGGCTCTTTCAGCAGTGAGTAGAAGGTTTTTGTCCAAAAAGTCCAGCCTGCTAGTCTTTTTCTTCTTGAGTCTGTCCCTTGGCGCCGGGAAACCCACTGCGGGTAGCTGTGCGCCTTATAAGTTTAATAAAATAAATAAATAAATTGCTAGGGTATCCTAATAAAGATAATATTGGCTGGTGACCAGGAGCGATCTGCTGCTACTCTTGCCCTTCCGGAGCAACTATGCCAGGCTGTCTAGGGTATCTCTTTTCCAGTTTCCTAATGTGTGTATATCTAAGATGTCTTTTATATTTGAGTTTTATTTCTACCATTATTTGCAGCATTATTGACAAATATATATGATTTAGTATCCTGATGGCATACCTTACTTCTCTTCCCATTTAATAGGCTGTTCTGTGACATCGCTGTGGTGCTATTTCATGGTAGGAAGTGATGTCACAAGTGGACTTTTATACAACTGAAAGGGGCAAAATATGGAGTACAATGGAGTCCTGCATTTGAATAGCACTTTCCACGTTTTTTAAGATTACGGGCTTGGGGGTAAAATGCAGACAGTGACACATTTTTTTAATCTATCTATCTCCCTCATTCTATCGTCCTCATTATATCGCCCTCACTCTATCTATCTATCGCCCTCACTCTATCTATCGCCCTCACTCTATCTATCACCCTCACTCTATCTATCGCACCACCACAGCATCACTATGCGCTACCACAACATCACTATGCGCTCCCACAGCATCACTATGCGCTCCCGCAGCATCACTAAACGCCACAACATCACTTAGCGCCACCACAGCATCAATCTGTGCAACCATTCAACGACTGGTTCAAATATGTTCACAACATCACTATGCGCTCCCACAGCATCACTATGCGCTCCCGCAGCATCACTAAACGCCACAACATCACTTAGCGCCACCACAGCATCAATCTGTGCAACCATTCAACGACTGGTTCAAATATGTTCTCTCAATGTTTCAAGCTTTATTACAAATGTCACAAAAAGATGTTAATATTTCTCTTCTGTTCTTAGATTTTCGTCACAATGAAAATATACTGAACATAATCTTCACAAGTTATTTACAAAAGTTTAAGCTATTGCCATTATAAATTACAATAACTTTTATTTAAGTCTTAATTTTTTTTTAATTAAAAGCCATTGTTTTTTGTAATATCAATACATCTAAGTCATGTAAATACAACACATATTGCATTACAAATGCTATAGGTATCACATTTGTGAAAGTTAAAACTATTGGCATTGTAAATGACCATGCTACTAATTTTGCTATTTTCAAAACCAACACATAAATAAAACATTTGTCATTTACAATACCAATAGCTCAAACTTTCCTAATGCGAGACCTATTGCATTACAAATGCGTGTTGACTAATGGGGGGCACTTTCATTTTGGTGCCCTGTCCTATTTTGAGTCCTGGCCTATTTTGTGTCCCAGTGCGAGCACTGATCATAGGCAGCATCTGATACTTTGGTATGTTCAGGGGTCTGTGGTAAGTGCTGCTCTCCGGAATGTATTGGGACACAGTGGGAGCCTGCTCACAACCTCCATTACACTCTTTTGAATACACATAGCGTGTAGAAATCTGGCTGTTTTTAGCTTACTAACGAGCAACTGTGAGATGGCCGTCAGTCAGTCAGTCATAAGCTGGCTAGACAGACCGACGAATACTCGCGTGTTCGGAGGGTTTGTGGAGCAGAAGCGGCAGCCGTGTGTGTGTGTGTTCTGTGGGAGAGGCTAACACGGAGGCCCCGGCCGAGCCGCGGTAATGAGCCCTCCTCAGTGAACTGCCTTCATTTCCGCCGTCCTGAGCCGGGCTGCGGACCCGTGGCGCGCGCCCCGCTCCTCCCTCGCGCGCTCTTCATGAGCTGGAGTTGCGGCGCCTCCGTCGCTCACTTGTGTTTCTCCCTTTGTTCTTCCTTTGTCTATTTATCACAGTGTGAAGGTTGAAAGAGATGTTATTAATCTGCGGGAATGAAGGCAGGATTAGTGGTATGAATCGGACTTTGAGAGGTGTAATGATAGAAAGACTCGCTCCGCTGGCGGGCCGCGCGCCTGTGATGGATGGGGAGCACTCCGCGCTGACGCCGGGCTCCTCCGCGCCGCGCGCTCCTGCCCGCTGGGGCGTGCCCGCGCGCCCGGCTCCGCCAGCCGCCCGCGCCGTTCCCGCCTGAACCGGAACAAGGCAAGCCAAGGGTAAAGCGGAGACTGCATGCAAAAACATCATTTCTGTCTTTAATCCGGCCTCCTTTCAAGCACACTTCTTCAGCAACGTCTTGGGCGGCCTTGTCTGTCACCGGCCGAGCGACCACCACGGAGGGCTGTGGCCGTCGAGAGACACCACCTTTTGGAAAGCCGGCCTCTGCACACCCGAACATTGCAGGCAGTTCGATTTTTATTTTCCACCAGGGATATCTTGATATATATATCTTTTCATAAACTTCTGGCTTTTCACCTTTTGTCCACTTAAGAGTAGTATAAAGTTCTTGGGAGAGGGGCCTCGCATGGGCCTTCGTTGTGCATAAAGACGTTAACAGAGGGAGCACAGTTCTGAGAAGGTGACTTTTTAGGTACGGTTTGAGGGCCATCAGTACAGTCTTTTCAACCGTGTAACACTAGATGCTCGTTGACTTGTGATGACATCACAGGAATTTTGACCAAGAAGGGGGATGTTTTGTGTTTTTTGACAATAGCTTGGGCCGCATTTAAGTATGTTTTTTGCACAGGATGCAGCTCCTGGAAGGGATCAGCCTTAAACAAGTCACACGTGGTCCTGTTGTGATACGAATAGTCCACTCCAATAGCCAGCTCAAGCCCTCTAGACGGATGACATAAGTTCTGAGGGCTTTGTGCCATACTAATGGTAGAAGGTGCAAATCAAATGCTAATAACATAGCATAGCACACACACCACATACTCATGTTTCACTTGCGACTTACATAATTATTAATAATGCTCAACTAATTGTATTAACCTCAGAAGCATTTGTCTGAGTCAGACCCTACAGAATTCGATCCTTTGAGCAGATTAAGTACAAATCTCAGCAGTAGAAATGTAACCCACTAAGCTATCTCTGAGAATCCACCTGACACCTATTGTGTGCTGTCACCTAGCACTTACGCTATACATTGAAAATCGTGAAAATGGTGGCAATTAAGGTAAAGAGGAAAGAGAACTCAAGCAGCTTTATGAAACTTACTGGACTTTCTATCTTCCTAAGAGGGGCAGACACGACCACTCTCAGAAACACGCCAGGTAGACATCAATGCAGAGCGATGTGGTCTAAACTTGACAACCACATGCACACCTTCAAACCACCATAGACACGTGTCTCCGTACCAAACAATGGATAGCAACGAGGTCAAAGCTCCGCTTATCCATCTAACAGACCTACTAGTTTCTGTCTATACCAACCGCTACCACCAGACGCTTTCGGTTCTATGTTATATGTTTGTTACATGTTCTTTCTGTTTATAGTCAACAACGAGAATGTAACCAAGAAGTGCAATTACATGTCTGTCAGTAGATGTAACGTGTAACCTGTAAATACCAATAAAAATATATAATTAAAGTGAAAAAAGAAACCAGCCCTCCTTGCCTTAGTTTTGGTTCCATTTTGTCCCTACCATCTCTGGAACACAATGCTTCAAATGACCTTTGCTTTTAAAGCAATTTTTTCCTGAGATGAAGCATCTTAGTATATTATAATTACATTTTTAAACTTGGCCAACAGTTGTGGGGTTAAGAATGTTTAGTTTCTAGGGTTCTACTTGGACATTGACTTAGCCAAGATTTGCACCTCAAAACATGAACATGTCACTTGCATCAGATATGTAAGGGTTTTATCTGTGTTCAATTTATCTAAACTTGTGGAGGAACCATCTAGGTACCAATACATTATGAAGCCATGAACAAGCATGACTAATGAATCCACTGCACGGATCAGTATTTGACTCCATGTTCACAAATTCCGCTCTTGGCAGTTCACTCAGCCTTTATTCCTTATGAGGTTGATAAAACAAGTCCCATTCAGTTGGGTAAGAAGAAACGTAGGACTAGGAATAGCGAATGTGAGAATGTGCGCTTTATAAATGTTTGTTGTTCATATTGTGTGAACGAACAAATTTCGTTTATTAATCAGACAAGCTAAAGTCAGTATTCACAGACTAATGAGATGAGGTGATGATTTCTTGTGAAAATATGAACTATCTCATATAAAACAGCAATAGAGGAACATAATGGGGAAAACACTTATCAATGTGTTAAGAAACTCACTGCAGAAGATCAATATAAAAATGTGTCTGCAGTCTCTGGTTTTGTGTCCTTACACCCATGCTCTGCCACACCATCAACCGCTCCCTGGCAACCGCCTCGTTCCCTGATGACTGTAAACACACTGAGATCAACCCCCTCCTGAAGAAACCCTCGGCGGACCCCAATGACCTCAAAAACTACAGACCCATCTCCCTGCTCCCGTTCCCAGCGAAAGCCATCAACAGCCAACTCGCCACATTCATCGAAGAGCACAACTTCCTCGACTCCTCCCAATCCGGCTTATGAAAAAAACACAGTTGCCGCAACAGACGACATCCGTACCTTACTGGACAAAGGAGAAACTGCAGGCCTCGTCCTCCACGACCTTTCAGCGGCGTTCGACAGTCTCTCACCGCACCTAATATGCAGACTCCATGACGCAGGGATCCAAGACAAGGCCCTCAACTGGATCTGCTCCTTCCTCTGTGGCAAAACGCAGCGGGTCAGACTCCCCTCCCCCCCCACTTTCCTTTCAGACCCTACACCTACCACCTGAAGAGTCCCCAGGGTCCGCCCTCAGCCCTACGCTCTTCAACGTCAACATGGCTCCGCTCGCCCCCATAGTCAGAACCTACAGACTCAACATTGTGACATACGCAGACGAGACACAACTCATCCTCTCCCTATCCAACGAACCCAACACCGCCAGACACAACGTTCGAGAAGGCATGGAAGCCGTCGCCAAATGGATGAAAAGCAGCTGCCTACAACTATACACAAACAAAACAGAAGTACTCATCATGGGCCCAAACCCAGACACCTGGAACGACACCTGGTGGGCCCCTGAACTCGGAAGCCCGCCCACCTCCATGGACCATGCACGCAACCTGGGAATCATCCTGGACTTCGAGCTCAAAATGGATCGCCAGATCAACTCTGTCTCGTCGTCCTGCTTCCACATCCTCCGCCTCCAAAGTAAGACCTTCAAATGGATCCCCCTCGAACACAGAAAGACCGTTACGCCCTGGTCACCAGCAGGCTCGACTACGGCACCGCACTCTATGCCGGAATAAACAAAAACCTCACCCGCAAGCTACAGAAGATCCAAAACTCCGCCGCAAGACTGGTCCTTAACCTGCCAAGCCACTGCCACATCTCCCAGTACCTGCGCACACTCCACTGGCTCCCCATCGAAGCTAGAGTCACCTTCAAGATGCTAACCCCCGCTCACAAGGCCCTCCATGACACCGGACCAGCATACCTGAACAGCCGACTCAAATTCCACGCACCCCAAAGGACCCGACGATCAGCCCAGCTCTCCTATGCTGTGGTCCCCAGCACCAGAAAGACCAGGTCGGGAGGCCCCTCCTTCTCCTTCCGCGGGGCCAGTGCCTGGAACGATCTTCCGCTCCACCTCAGACAGATAATATCGCTCCCCATCTTCGCAAGAAACCTCAAAACCTGGCTCTTCATCAGACCCCCTTCTTGATGCACTGGAACCTGCGAACCCCCCCACCCCCTCAGCGCCTTGAGACCCTTACTGGTGAGTAGTCGCGCTTAACAAACACTTGATTTGACATACTGTAACTATAACTAAAAGGAGTTGTGGTTGAGGGTTATTGCGCAACCACTAGCAGTAGTATGTAGTTTATTAGTTATTTAATGAGTGGAAAAAAGTAGAGGGTGCTCTGACTGTAGACCACTTTGTTGTCTAAAGGCATTAGATTGGGATGTTGATGAACATCGCATACACAATATGTAGGAAAATGGAAGTACACCACATGTTGAGTTGTTCATTAGTTCTAGGACAATTAACTTTTTGCCTTATTCTGTGATTAAAATATTATAATTGTATTGATCATAACATCACATTGAGGTTTTTTTTCATGACAGCAAAACAGTCCTTCTGGTTACGACAGAATTTATTTTGTTTGAGGAAGGACAGCACGCACGTTATTTGTCCCTTTATGGGCCATTTTTCAAGGCATGGAATGTTGAAGAGTCAAAGTTGAGTCAATGGCTTGATGACTGTCACTCCAGTGTATCTTTTCTTGTAATAATGAGTGTATCCAGTCGTGAAGAGCAGGTATTGTGGATTCTGGCCATTTATGTAGATTCTTTGGATTACTGTTGTCTAGCTGTAGCTCAGGGAACAGTGATGGGCTAATTAAAGCAGATAGGCTGTACTGTTGCGTAGTCATCCGGTGTCATGTGCCCTAGCGCTAAGAAAGAAATTGACCCCCTTGCTGCTGTATGAGTTATAACGTACAGCAATAACCAGGGGTCAGTGGGCCCAGTGCAATTGCACCTGCTGCATCAATGGAAACTACGCCTCTGAGGATGCGCAGTGTAGTTGGTGTACATTGGAGTGTAATATGTTGCTTGAGTGCTTCCCCATCTATGTTAGGAGTTAAGTGGTAACTATGACCATGCTTTGATGAATGCTCTAGTAACATATTACACCCACAGCATTCTGAGAGTCTACACATGAACTCAGAATGCAGCCCACAGCAAGAATTTGTAAAATGTATTCATTGAGGTTTCATATGTGCGCAACCCAGGCCCGTGCAAGCACCAGATTGCGGAACAACATTGTAAGTCAAGGGTAACAATAAAGGTAATAACACTGCTGGGAGTCTTATAAATATTGTACTTGTAATTATATAGCGCTTCATTCTTCTAACCGTTGTAGGTGTATGTAGGAGACATAGCCAGTTGGTTCTAGTAACGATAATTAAATACTGGTATGGGAGAGATAGACTGGTGCTTAAAGCATAGATATGACTTGTGTATGAGAATTTATTGTGATCCGAGGTGTTTTGTAGTATTGGCATGTTAGCGGACTTGTGTGCCTCTGTGGAGGCGAGGGGTTTGGTAGTAATGATCTTTTAAGTTGGTTAAGTTGTGTGAGAGAGCGGGTTGTGGTTGGCCCACACGTCACTGCCTCCAGGAATGGTTGGGTGTAACAAAAGGCCCAGATGAGCAGGGCGACAGGGAGCCTCACATAAATCATTGCTCACTCATTGGATTTTATTTGGCATCATCTCGCCTGTAATTTGCCAATTTGACATAAAAAAGGGGCGCGGGAGGCCCCGCATCTCCGCCCTTTTTTACATGCATCCCGTCGCTAATTGCGGAGATGTAACAATGCGATTAGAGCGCTGGTACGGGCAGAAGTGGTTGATATGATTACCATGGATTTAATATCACATGATATATCATTATATCGTTACACGGTGACAGGTGTAATTGAAATACACTTATTGGAGCCGGGGGGCTTGTTTCATTCAATCGGAAGCACCTCGGGGGAGAGCCGCGCCGAAAGAAAATAATCAGCAGGAGAGGAGATTGGAAGGAAAATAAGAAGCACTGAAACCTATGTGCATCTGACCCTCAGCTTTTCTTTTTCGCCATCTTCCTTATGCTCTCTTTTGATAGTTTATATGTCTGCCTTTCTCGTTCTCTTTTACTCCTATTCAGTGGTTAATTTGTAAAATATAAAGTGCCAGGGCTCTCCTCAGGAGGCAGCGCTAACAGGATACATGTTATGATGGAAACTGCCTCCCGACTACAGCCCCAGCACTTATTATTCTTGAGAGGGCTTGGCCTATAGGCTAGAGGTGCCTATTTCGGAGCTGCAGAATTGGGTTCCAGTCTTAGCGTGGCTCAACATCCTGTGATTCTGGGGGAAAATCACGTGACTTCCAAGTGAATGTGTCCTTGACTGGTGCTATACGCGCCGGTGCTGAGGACTAGGTGCTGGTGCTGAGCACTGGAAAGCACCGGCTCAAATTAAGCACTGCTCCTATTTGCTTCCTTTTATTTTTCCTTCCTATCTCACTCAGGCCGCCTTTCTCAAGATCGTATCTTTTTCCAAAAGCTTTGTTTTCATCTTCAAGTTCTTAGTCTCAAGCTTGACTTTCGTGTGTTTATGATTTTCTTTTTGTCTATTCAGTCTCTTCAGCCTCCAGCCCTGGTCCTCCGTTTTTCTTAAACAGAAGGAACATTTCTTGCGTGTAAACTGACACTTAAAAAAGCTGTAGTTCAAAATATTTGTGCCTGGCCTTTCCTTCTCTACCTACGCTCTTCGATAATAATACATTTACAAATGTTTCAAAGTAGTGGAATACTAAAATAACGCCTTTTTTATTCTGCATTTCACCCTGTATTCTCCTCAATGAATGTTTTTTTTGTCTCATTGCTGACGCATGCGCTCACAGCGTCGTGGGCAGTACATTTCTCTAGGGTAGTCACTTATTCACATGTCCTCTCGTTTCCACAACTGCTTCTATTACTGAACGCAATGTGCCCTGACTCTCCATCAAGAGCTTTCACTGTTAAGCCTTTGTCCTTCAATTTTAGGTTTCGCAGATAACTTTTAGTTGTCCGTTATTAAAAAACCTCTTGTGGACTATACCAAAACTTGAAGTGGGTTTAGGGTTAGCTCATTGTTCGACTTTCTACTCAATGACTTTCCTTCTTCTTTTGTTTTTGTTCTTCCCATGTAACATAGCTTCTTTCTCATCCTCTTGGTTGGATGACTTGCATTGTTCCACTATTGTTCCACTGCTTCTGTTCAGGGAACGGCCTTTTCCCTTCTTTTTCAGCACTCCATGAAAGTGCACGAGTTTACCTGTTCTTTCCCCAAAGTTGTGTTCTGCTCTATGTTAAGCCTTTGGGTCCGGTGCCCATGGTGTCACTGGAACCAAGCTATACCTGGCTGATGAGTCCTAACTAGGGCAAAACCGGTCCTAGGTTGCTTACGTTCTGGTTCAGGGAGGATCTGGCCTGGCAGTTCTAGTTGGACTGTTTTCATTCAAGCAGGGTCAAGACTGATTTGCAAATGGCTGGGTCCAAACTGAAGTGGCATGGTGTGCAAAATAACAATGAACTGGGATGCGGCCCAAGTAATTACCAGTGGCTGAGATTATTTCAAGCATTTCATCCATCACTTTATTGTATACTTTAGTGTGTTGCAAAATTAATTTCTTATTGATGATGCTAAAGACTATTGCCAAAATCCATTGACCTGGCCAATAGGTAGAAAAAAAAAGAGGCCTATTGGCTTTGTCAGTGATTGTTATTTCTACACCCTTATTATTTATTTTCATTTCATAAGTCACTCCATTGTTTTCCTTCAGTCACTTTCTGCCTTCTCTTGATTCTGTCTCCTATTTCATGATATCTTTTTCTTGTCCTCATTCTTATATTCACCCGCGTTTTATTTTTTCACTACCCACGGTAGGCTTGCCCTGTTTTAGATGTTGGGCTGGACACAACCTCTTCCCACTTCTGCTTCTCTTGAATCAATCATAGACTTCACTGTAGTACCGGGCAGTCATCTGGACACTGCTCCCTTCCTTTGAGCGTTATGGCAAAGTTGTGTCCATCTCTTACTATTTCACGTGCTGCTTCTATAAAGCACTTTATACAAACACACGATTTTGCACTAGAAGCATAGGGACCTGATACCATTTTCAGGTTAAACAACAGCAGCTGAGAGCCGAAGACCAAATTCATATTTGAACATACTGTAGGACATTATTTTGCAAAATTGTAAGATTTGCAAAGATGAAACTAAGACTAGCCCATCATAGATATTTGACTCTTATTCGTTGGCTGTATGAACTATTAAAGTCTGTTTCAAACTCATAACACAGGGCTGCAGTGAACTGGGCTCTAGGATCCCTTCTCAGAAGAGTACCACTAGCTGTCAATTTCTTGAACTCAACTACAAGTTTACCTCTGGTGTGGATCTTTCCGAGTCCTGCTGCTGCTCCTGGTCTCCTACAGGAGATGGTTGTTGGTAGTGGGAGTAGTAGAGCCTGCCCTCACTGTGTCGGGTGGGCTGCCACACATGTCCGAATTATTCCCATGGACCTTTTCTACTGAGGGGTTGCTTGTTTCCCAGGTTAGACCACAGCAGTAAGTATATAAAGCGCGTTATGGAAGCTCCGTTGTTTGAGGGTGCACCATAGGCTGTCTGTTCCTCTCTGACAGTCAAGAGGGGACTGGAGGTGTCAGTAGTTTATTTTCCGTGAAGTGCAATGGGAGACCGGAGGAGCTGAAATGTCAGTCTTTTACCTCACAGCTCCAAAGGAAAATCTGATGATCAGCCTCCTCCTTACTGTCTTTACCTAACACAAGTGCGGGGTGATTTTCCCATCCCGTCTTAATCTCAGACACAGGTGATGGTCAGGAGGTGTAGTGCTCATCTCTTCTTAAACTCAGACACAAGTGATGGTCTGGACAAGGGGCCCAGGGCCCATCCCCTTAAGTTCTGGCACAACTGATGGTCAGAAGATGCAGTACTTACCTCTTCTTAATCTCTGAGACACGTGAAGTCTGGTTCAGATTGCAGTGCCTGTCTCTTAATCTCAGACATAAATTATGGTCTGGAGGTGCAGTCGCCATTCTACTTAATCTCAGACATAAGTAAAACTTATGGGGTGGCAGTGCCAATGTCATCTTAAACTCAGATACAAGCGATGGTCAGGGAATGACCCTCACATTTTTCCTTCATCTCAGATACAAGTGAAGGTTTGGTCAGAGGTGCAGTGTCTATCCTCTCTTAATCTCAGATGCAAGCCATGGTCATGGGGTTCCGTGCCAATTTCTTATTAATCTCTGACAAAAGTGAGGGTCAGGGGGATTCTGTGCCTGTCTCTTCTTGATCTCAAACACAATTAAACATCATGGAAATGCAGTGCACATCCCTTCTTGATCTCAGATACAAGAAATCCTCAGGGAGTGCAGCTCCCATTTCTTGTTAATCTCAGATACAAGTGAAGATCTGGCCGAGGATGGTGTGGTGCAGCGACCAGAGTGGCTGACTCTGGAGCGCAGGGCTCAAGGTTCTATCCCTGCACGGCGACAGCTCAGCACCATGTGACTTTGGGCAATTGCTCACTTAATCTCCTCCACGGCTCCTAGCACATTGAGACCCTTGGGGGTGAGTAGTTCATGTTTTACAAATACCGGATTTAGATTTAGTGCCTACCTCCTCTTAATCTTTGACATAATTATTGGTCGTGCACATCTCTCCTTAATCGTAGCTACAAGTGATATTCCCGGGTACAGTGCCCATTTTTTGCTTAACCTCAACCACAAGGGATGTTTGCACTACATGGATCGCCCTTTGTGTGTTTCTTCTGCAGCTAAGAATAGAGAGAATGAGCAAAGGAGTTATGACTGTTGTAAGAAATTGGGTTGTTGGTTGACTGGAGGGTGAACCCTGGTCAAGCAGCAATCGCAATCCTTTTCAGGGTGAGGTAAAGGCCAACCCTAAAGTAACCTGTGCTCAACCCTTTGGTAGCTTGGCACAGAGCAGTCAGGCTGGACTTTGAGGAAATATGTAAAAATATTTGTGCAGCACTTCAAACAGTAATAAAGTGAAAACACAAAAGAAAAAAGATCCCATTCCAAGTTAGAAAAATAGAACTTTCTTTACTAAATAAAACAAGACCAAAAACAAAACTACTACAATCCAATCACTAGAACCAGAGACATGCAATTTAAAAGGTTTTAGTGAAAATAGCGCCAAAAAGCACAGAGCAAACTGTTCTTATCTGGTCGTGCCGAAACAGGATAAAGTCACAAGTTCAATCTGACTGCAGCGGAGCGTGGCCAGCTACGGGGACCAACTTAGGCACGCTGAGCAGAGTACCTTAAATCCTGGTTTGCAGAGCGCATTGAGGATCTGCGTCGAAGATGCGTTGTGCAGCTAAAGCGATGCATCGGATCTGAGATTTGACAAGGCTGTGATGCGAGGGTCTTTGTCAAGGATCCCGTTGACGGGGCTTGCGATGCAAAGTCCGGTATCAGGGATGTGACGCG
Source organism: Lissotriton helveticus (assembly GCF_964261635.1). NCBI lineage: Eukaryota > Metazoa > Chordata > Amphibia > Caudata > Salamandridae > Lissotriton > Lissotriton helveticus. The sequence continues at coordinate 279,444,248 of NC_136058.1, read as the reverse complement.
CAGTTGGGCGATGCTTCAGTTCCGAATAGCTGTGAGACTGCAGTGCGGAGTCTGTTGTCGAGGCTGCTGCGATGAGGGATGTGAGGGCCTGCACGGAGGATGCACTGTGCCGCAGCAGTTCTGATGGGGTTGCGAATGCAATGCGGGTCTTAGCGACTGGTCCAATCCGCGTAGCAGTACCCTGTTTGTGCTACGCAGCTGAGGAGATGTGTCAGTTCTGCTGGATCCACAGAGGCTGACAGAGCACCGTTAGCCCACTTTCAAGGGTCCAGGCCAGGGCTGGCTCCACTTGGCAGGGTAGAGTGGAGGTGCAGGTGCAAGGTTGTTGGAAGCCTGTTGTGTCCCTGAGGCTTCAGCTTAGGAGGCCAGCCAAGAAGCACTTGGAGTTACTCTGGGTTTGAGGTTCAAGAGATCCAGGTTCAGTCCTTCTCACCTAGGCAAGAGGGCAGCAGGCCAGCACAGCTGGACAGCTGTCCTTTCGAGCAGCAGTCCAGTAGAGTGGCAGTCCTTTCAGCAGCATAGCAATCCTTTATCCGAGCAGAATATCTACAGATCCAGAAATGTACAGAAGTGGTGGTAGCTGAGGCCCACGATTAATGACCGGTTGTGCCTGTGAAGTGGAGAGAAGCTTCTAGAGGCATAACCAACAGTTGATGGACAGAATGCAGAACAATGTCATACATTCACCCCAGTACAGAGATCAGCGCCTAAATCCATCGTTTTTTTGCACTCCACACCACCCCAGTTCAGACATGGCCATATACAAATCAGTCTTGACCCTGTGCCTAATGGGAACAGTCCAGCCCGAACTGCCAAGCCATGTCTTTCCTGGACCAGCATCAAGCAGCCTAGGACCGGTTTCTGACTATCAGCCGTCTTCAGCCAGAATAGCTTGACTCCAGTGGTGTGGAGAGCATGGGACTCACGTCTGAGCATACCCATCCCACTCGGGGTGACAAATGCAAAACCAACAGTTGATAGACAGAATACAGAACAATGTCATACATTCACCCCAGTACAGAGATCTGGGCCTAAATCCATCGTTTTTTTGCACTCCACACCACCCCAGTTCAGACATGGCGATATACAAATCAGTCTTGACCCAGTGCCTAATGGGAACAGTCCAGCCCGAACTGCCAAGCCATGTCTTTCCTGGACCAGAATCAAGCATCCTAGGACCGGTTTCTGGCTATCAGCCGTCTTCAGCCAGGATAGCTTGACTCCAGTGGTGTGGAGAGCATGGGACTAACGTCTGAGCATACCCATCCCACTCGGGCTGACAAATGCCAGAAACCGGTCCTCGGAAGCTTGTTTCCGGTCCAGGGAAGGCATGGCTTGGCAGTTCGGGCTGGACTGTTCCCATGAGGCACAGGGTCAGACTGATTTGCATATGGCCATGTCTGAACTGGGGTGCCAGAGTGGGCTAAAGAACGGTGATGGATTAAACCCAGATCTTTTGACTGGGTGTGAGTGTTTGATTGGTTCAGATGCTCCGTCCATCACCACCCCCTTTTGTACCGCTTCTAGAGGCATGCCTTTGAAATACACAGGTGGCCTTTCTTCCTGCTCCTGGGTCCAGACAAACTACAGGGACTTGCAGCCCTTTGTGTGGAGGCAGGACACACCTTTTCAAGTGTAAGTGGGGCTCAGCCCAGCTCCTCCCTCCCAACCTGCCAGTGATGGGCCATCCAATCACACATGAGCTCCCCATTGCGTGCGACTCTCTAGGAGAAATACACAACACCCAACTGTCAGCTACACCCTGTCATGTGACCTAGAGACAAGCTGCATGCACTAAATGGCTAAGGCAAGAAAGTGCCAACTTTCTAAAAGTGGCATTTTTAAAATTATTTAAAATCTGACTTAACCATCAGTTCAATTTCTCATTACACTTTCAAAGACACCAAACATGAGCTTGTTACCTGTTCGTATTTGGAAATTGCACTTATAAACTGTGATAAGGTAACTCCAATGTTCTCCTATGAGAGAGCTAGGCTTTGCAGTAGTAAAAATCGAATTTAAAAGTTTTTCAATACCAGGGCATGTAAAACACAAAAGTATATGTCCTCTCCATTAAGTACATTGCACCCTGCCAACTGGGCTGTCCAGGACCTACCCTAGGGGTGACTAATTTGTATTAAAAAGGAAGGTTTGGGCCTGGCAATAGGTTTAGTTTGCCCGGTTGACATGGCAGTTTAAAACTAAACACACAGGCTGCAATGGCAGGCCTAAACAAGCATTGGCATTGCCAATAGGTCTCGCTTGTGGGACCTTATAAGTATTTAGTTTTGCAATATGATGAGTGGCGTTGCGTGTGTGAGTGGCGTTGCGTGTGTGAGTGGCGTTGCGTGTGTGAGTGGCGTTGCGTGTGTGAGTGGGGTTGCGTGTGTGAGTGGGGTTGCGTGGGTGAGTGGGGTTGCGTGGGTGAGTGGGGTTGCGTGGGTGAGTGGCGTTGCGTGGGTGAGTGGCGTTGCGTGTGTGAGTGGCGTTGCGTGTGTGAGTGGCGTGTGTGAGTGGTGACATGGCAGTTTAAAACTAAACACACAGGCTGCAATGGCAGGCCTAAACAAGCATTGGCATTGCCAATAGGTCTCGCTTGTGGGACCTTATAAGTATTTAGTTTTGCAATATGATGAGTGGCGTTGCGTGTGTGAGTGGCGTTGCGTGTGTGAGTGGCGTTGCGTGTGTGAGTGGCGTTGCGTGTGTGAGTGGCGTTGCGTGTGTGAGTGGCGTTGCGTGTGTGAGTGGCGTTGCGTGTGTGAATTGCTGTGTGTGAATTGCTGGGGGAGTGGGGGGGGTGGCCGGGGGAGCAGCAGGCAGATGCGAGTGGAGCGCGCGCTAGAGAGGGAGGGGGTGGGAGGACTAGGCAGCGGGAGAGAGGGAGAAAGGAGCGCGAGGGAGGCGTTTTTAGATACATGAAGCCAAAATTACAAGTGAGCATGTTACAAAAGCAAACGTTACGTTACATGAGACAATAGTGACAGTTGTGCAAGTATCAAGAGCAACAAAATACAAGAGGTAGCAAACGATATGCAATAGCATATCTGAGGGAACACGGCCTGGGGGAAGCTGGCTGGGGAGGGGGAGGAGAAATGAAAGGAAGGCTGTGTTTGCGGGGAGAGAGAGGGGAGGTACTGGTGTGAGAGGGGGGAGGTGCTGGTGTGGGAGGAGTGCTGCTACGGCAAGGCTGTGTTTGCGGGGAGAGAGAGGGGAGGTGCTGGTGTGGGAGGGGGGAGTTGCTGGTGTGGGAGGAGTGCTGCTAGGGGAGGAGAAGCCCTGGCCGTGAATGCTCGTGCATGTTCACGTGAACTGCAAGAAAACGCCGGGCTGAAACCCCTTAGTTTGAAGAGGATTTTGCCGACATGAATTCGATCCTATCCATTCCTGCGGAATGGGACAGGCTCGACCTAAAAATGTTTAATGTGCTTCTTAAGTGGGTGGCACAATCAGGGCTGCAGGCCCACTAATAGCATTTAATTTGCGAGCCATGGACACAGGTAGTGCAACTTTACTAGGGACTTGCACGTAAATTAAAAATGCCAATTGGGGGGGCGTGGCCAAGCAGCATGGCCGACAGGACGTGAGCTCCTCCAGCTCCGTCCCGAAGACCAGCGAAATCCTGTGTAAACTCCTGCCCGGGCGGTCCCGCGTTCTGTGATCTGTGTCGGAACCCGCCCTGACCCGACTGAGGCCATTGCGCCGGAGAAGTGGTCCCGGAATCCTTCGTGGTCGGAGGCGAGGACTCTGCCGGGGGTGGCGCCGGTGTCCTGCATTACGAGACGCCCTGGACTGGGCCTGTACGGAGACACCGGACTGCGGGCGCTCTGCCTGACGCTGTCGGGCTGGCCGGACCCCTGACGAGCCCCAGCGTCCTATCCGAGTCCCCCGGAGGTGGTCTGAGACGGCGGGAAGTGGCGGCTTTGCACCTCGGGGACCGGAGTGCTAGTGACGGCGAGGTGGAGGTGCCGTCCATTTTGGCTGCGCTCTCGAGGCGGAGCTCCGCCCCAGACGCTGCTGCAGCCGGAGATTACTTGGAGCACCGCCAGAGAGCCTGCAATCGGTGGCGGAGGGCGTGAGTACTGCTGCCCTGAAACTTACCGGTGGCTCCGGTTGGAGTAGGGGTCCCGCTTGACTCGGTGCCCGATCTGGCCTGATCCTCCTTCGGGGACCCGCAGCAACTGAGTGCCTGCTTCCCTCGGCCCCCCCTGATTCGATTCCGGCTTCACTTATCATACTGCCTTTGGGGGGGCACGAACACTGGCGATCCTCTGACTGCGGTGGTCCCTCGCCCCCTCCCCCACACGGCCGCCATTTTGACTGTTCCTAGGGGAGACGGTGGAGTAGTGTGGCGGGATGCGCCTATCCCTCGGCCGGTGCCTGCGACTGTGGACCCCTTTGGGGGGGGGGGGGCGATTCCTGAGGCTTGCTGACTCCCGGCTGCTGCCTGGAGGTGGGGGTCACTGTGAGGGAGTGACTGAGACCGCACTGCCGCCTGTCCTGATCCTCGCTCCCTCGAGGCGGTGCCGGACCCTGGACTCCTTTGTACTGCTGAGGTTGTGAGGGGACGCGACCGAGTTGTCTTCGTCCTGCCCTGCTTGCTTGACCGCCTGCTCTCTCTTAGGAGCTACCTGCACCGCGTTGCCTGTGAGCCCGGCTGGGATTTCGTGCCTTCTATAGCTCTTGTTCCGAACTTGGTTGAGGGGTTCCTCCCGAGCCACTGGGGTCAAGAATAAACGCCTTGGAACGCGCCGCTTGGCGCTGCAATCGCCGGCATGGCGGCCCGCTCAGGCCGTTCCTCGATGGCCTCCCAACCGAACACGATCGTACAGTATACTACCCCGCGCCTCCCGCCGCAGAGGATCACGCGCCAGTCGGGGGCTGAAGATGGCGGAGAAGGGGCTGCAGAGCCATCCAGGGCTGAAATCCTTAAGGCCATTCAGGGATCCCACTCTGCCCTGGAGCGCCAGATAGAGACGGTCTCTATTGATGTCAACTTGCTGCGGACAGACCTTCGCAAAGTGGCAGATAAGGTGTCGGATGCGGAGGGCAACATCACTCAGTTGCAGAGAGAGGTTGCTTCTTTACAGAAATCGCTTGCCCAACTTACCTCTACTACCCGTGCTTTGGAACGGCGGGCTGAGGACGCGGAAGGGAGGGCGCGCCGGAGCAATATCAGGGTCCTGGGGGTTCCGGAGCGACTGGAGGTGGGGAACCCTGAACGCTTCCTGGAAACATGGATCCGTGCACACCTGTGTCCGACTGGATTGTCCAGCGTCTTTGTAGTGGAGCGAGCGCAAAGGGCTCTCGTGCCCCCTCCACTACCGGGTGAGTCTCCCAGAGCCCTCATCGCGAAGATCCTTAATTACTAAGATCGTGATTGCATCCTTAAAGCTGCAAGGGAATCTGAGTCCCTCATGATTGAGAACAGTCGAGTGTCGATCTATCCTGACTATACCCAACAAGTGCAGGAGCAGAGAAAATCCTACTTGGGGGTTAAACAAAAGCTACGTGAAATGCAGCTTCAATATATGCTTTTATATCCTGCCAAACTTAAAGTACTGTCCCAAGGCCGGGTGCACTTCTTTGAGACGCCAGCGGAGGTGTGGGAATGGCTGGAGATCAGAGGAGACGATTTGCCCCCAGGTGAACGAGGTGGCCCGCGTGAGACTTGGGGGACCAGACCACAGAGGAGACGCCGAGGTAGGAGAAGGCGCCGATCTAGGTCCCGGGGTTCTCCTGAATCTCAACCCACAGTGGGGGCGGATGGGGCTATCCATATGGAATCCTCGCCGGTGAGAGCGGATTCGGGGTCGCCCGAGGCCCCTGCTCCTGGCGATGTCTTGGTACCGGACACCTTACAAGAGATGTCCCTGAGCACGGACTCTGAGGCTCCGGTGGTCCCGGAGACGGCCCTGACTGAACCGAGGTTGGAATAACTTTTCCTTTGTTTTTGCCTCTTCTGCTCATTGGCTTTGCCCTTGAAGTACCTACTTGTACGGATGTCCTTTGATTGGGTGCCATCTGCTGACATTGTGCTGGGTTACTGCTCCCAGTGCTTGTAACTGGGGCTTTCCTGGCTGTTGGACCATGCTAAATGACTGGCGCCCTGGTGTTCTGGGGAGTGGGGGAGGGGTGTGGGGGCCAGGCCTTGTTCTGAGTGTTGTCATACCCCCACTGCCGGTAGAATTGAGGAGACATGCCCGGGTATTACTTTCTGGGGTTTGTTGGGTCTTTCGGGGAGCTGGGAGGGAGGGTGGGGGGGTTGACTTGGTGTGTGTGAGTGTGGGTTGATTGGGCTGTATGGGGTGGCTGTGCACGTCCTGGCACTGGCGGGGGAAGGGCGGGGTGGCGTTGTTCTGTGTTGCTGTCCTATTGCTAGGGGGTGGGAGTGGGGATTTTGCAAAAGTTTTGTGTTTTGGGGATGTTGGTGGGGTGGGGTTCATGACAGAAGTTGCATTGGCATCATGTACACACTGATTCAGACTTGTGGGGGGCTCGATTTTTGGGCTATACCTCCAATTTTACACGTAGTGGGGGCCGGGGGGGGTCCGGTTCGCGTTGCACATACGCTATGGCCCGCTTGGGCGTACTTATAGGCCATGGGTTTCAAGTTTTTAACGTGGAATGTGCGTGGTCTGGGCACCTGCACCAAAAGGCACAGAGTCCTCACCTTTCTTAAACGTCATGGGGTCTCGGTTGCCTGCTTGCAGGAGACCCATCTAGACGATGATGGCGCACAGCGATTGTCTAGGAAATGGAGAGGCCAGATCTTTCATTCCTCGTTCTCTACGTACGCTAGGGGGGTCCTTATTTGGGTGGCCCCGGGGATACCCTGTGCTGTACAATATATTGATGCGGATGTGGAAGGCAGGTATTTATTAGTGAGGCTTAGGCTGGACGACAAGGAATTCTTGCTCCTTAACACGTATGCCCCGAATACTGATGACCCGACCTTCTTCTCTCAGATTCAGGATCTTTTGGTTCCGATTTTGGATGCGCCCCTCCTCTGGTTTGGGGATTTCAATTGCGTACTGAACCATGACCTGGACCGTCATCCACCCAGAGCGGGCACCAAGCCCCGTATGACGGCGCGTCTGCGGGAAGTGATGCACAATCTTGGGGCGCACGACGTGTGGCGTACTTGCCACCCCACCCAGAAGATCTATACGTGCTACACCCCGACCCACGGTACGCATAGTAGGCTAGACCGCATACTTGCAGCAAACCTCACCACCTCCCTTACCTTGTCGGTTACTCATCAGGCTCGATACCTGTCGGATCACGCTCCGGTGACGTGTGTGGCGAAGTGGCCTGATCGTGCCGCGCGTCCGCGAACGTGGAGGTTGCCGGTTGACTTGCTACAGGATCCAGTGGCTAGAGAGCATGTAGCGGAGTCACTGTCCGGTTATTTGGACCTCAACTGGGGGGGGGATGACTTAACCTACTCCACCAAGTGGGAGGCATTAAAGGCCGTGGCGCGTGTATGGGCCTCTCCTATGGGGTCCGGAAACAATTGTTGTCTGAATTGCAGGGTGCGGAGCTGGTGCTTCAACGCGCCCAGTCTTGTGCTGATCCGGAAGAACTGGATCATCAGACGGAGAGGGAGGCCTTGGTATCGATCCATGACATACTTACACGACTTGACAAATTTACGCTGGGCCAGTACAGACAGCGTCTCCATCGTGAGGGGGATAAATCCGGCCGCTTGTTGGCCTGGATACTGCGGCGAGAATTCGCACCTGAGAGGATTGTTGCCCTACGGAACTCCACTGGCATTATGGTCCACTCTGAGGCTGATGTTCTTGAGGTTCTTCGTGACCATTTGCAGACTATCTATGAAGCTGACCCGTTGATATCGGAGGATGTCGGTCAGTCGTATCTTGAAGGCCTCCAACTCCAGACGTTGCCGGAGGCAGCAGTGAAGGAACTTGACGCGGATCTGACACTAGGTGAGATTACTGCGGCGATTGCTGCCCTCCCCTGCTCTAAGACCCCTGGGGGTGATGGGTATCCGGCTGAGTTCTATCAGTCCTTTGGGAATGTCCTGACCCCCCTCCTCTTGCAGGTCTACAATGAGGCTCTGCACGCTGGCACCCTTCCGCCTACCATGACTCAAGGAGAAGTGTGCATGATCCTGAAGCTTGGCGATGACAACACTGATCCCGCGGCATATCGTCCTATCACGTTGCTAAATACGGTTGCGAAAATCCTCACTAAGTTATTGGCCACACGCCTTGACCCACTCATGACACGCCTAGTCCACCCTGACCAGTGTGGATTCATCCCGGGTCGTAACAAGGCGATGAATTTGCGTCGTCTCAATCATATACTGCACGAGGTGCAGGGACGGGAGGGTCCTCACGTGTTGGTCTCAATTGATTTGGCTAAGGCCTTTGATACGGTGCACTGGGGATATCTGTTGCAGGTACTCCAGAAAATGGGGTTCGGACCTCGATTTCGAGACTGGATCCGGGTGCTTTACAAGGCGCCCTGCGCCAGGGTACGGTTGGGATCAGCCCGCTCGGCGGAGTGGTCACTGGGGAGAGGCACCCGACAGGGCTGCCCCCTCTCCCCTCTCCTATTTGCTCTTGCGATTGAGCCCCTTGCTGTTCCCGCCCGCACTGACCTACGGGCTTGGGGAATTGTGGTGCATGACACTACCAATGTGGTCTCCCTCTATGCGGATGATGCACTTTTTTATTTGACCTCCCCCGCCGAGGCCCTCCCCGCACTGTTGCGACTCTTGGACCAATTTGGCGCAGCATCTGGGTTGCGTATAAATATTGCCAAATCCCTAGTTTTCCCACTGACGGATGCTGTCCCAGATCCGGGCGCGGAGCTTCAACATTTGGGACTCCGGTACGAGCGCGCGGCTTTCCGGTATTTGGGCATCCAGGTGGCTACATCTACGGAGACCCTGCTGACCTACAACGTCGACCGAATACTCACAGCACTCCGCAAATCTGTTACCTTTTGGAACACACTCCCCCTCTCTCTCATGGGGCGCTTGGCAATTGCCAAAATGGTGATGCTCCCTAGGGTCCTATATGTTTTGCAGAACTCCCTATGTCCGTTACCTCCCGGAGTGTTCCCGCACATTGAACTCTCTCCTCACCTCACTCCTTTGGGCGGGTGGACGCAGCAGAGTCGCCCTGCGCACAGTGACGAGATGTTGGGATGAAGGTGGCCTCGAAGCCCCGAGGTTTGACTTATACTATTACGCGGCGCAGCTTCTTCCGGCCGCCAGATGGTTCGCTGAAGGAGAGAATTGGGAACTGGCACTGCTGGCTGGTGCAGCAACTGATCGGGCCCTGCAAGAGGCCCTGAGGCAAGGTCGCGGAGCCGACACCACCTTACCTTTCGTGGTGCGTCATACAGCTAATATTTGGCAGCGCTTTGTTGAAAAGGTACTGCTACGAGCACCATTCCATAGAGAGCTCCCAGTTTGGTTCCTGGTCCCGATACTCCGCTTGGAGGAAGACATGTCCTTTCGGGAGTGGCGGTCTGGTGGTTGTGCGACTCTCGCGGACCTCTACCCGAACGACTCCTTTGTGTCCTTTGAGGGTGCCAGGGAGTCCTTTGACCAAAGTGAGGGACAATACCTTCACTACGGTAGCCTTCAAGAGGTGGCCAGGATAACGTGGCCCCAATTCCCAGAGGCACCTCCGCTCACCAATACCCTTGACGTCATCATGTCCTGTGGGAGAGGCAAACGCCTGATTTCCCTCCTCTACTCCGCTATGCGTCGGGATTCGACTCCCCCCGTTGGCCCCGGCCTGGGGGGCATGGGAGGCTGACCTAGGGGTGGAATTGGAGCCTGCACAGAGAAAGCGGATTGGGCTGTTGACCCATAAGGTCTCCTGTAATGCTCGTTTTAAACTTATCCACTTTAATTTTGTCCACAGCACATATATGACACCGGTCTCCCTCCATCGTATATCGGCGGATAGACGCCACAATTGTCCTAGATGTGGAATGGGGAGGGTGGGCTTCCTGCATTTGGCGTGGGAGTGTCCTCTTGTTCAGGATTTCTGGCGCAAGGTGGTGAGGTATGTTGTTCAGGCTACCCACCTTCAGCTTCTGCTGGACCCACTCCAATGTCTTCTTGCGGAAGCTTGTTTCCTTTCCAGTAAAGAATTGGCTTGGTAGTTTGGTCTGCCCTGTTCCCATGATGCACTGGGCCAGGGACAGACTAATTTGCATGTAGCCAGGTTCTGAACTGGGATGGTGCAGTGAGCTAAAAAACGGCGATGGATCAAGCCCTGTTCTTTTGACTGGGTAGGAGTGTTCTGCTTAATTCAGATACTCTGTCCATCACCACCCCCCTTTATGTATCGTTCTTGCGTTTGTGCCCAGACCCAAAAGAAGGAGACTATCGTATAAATTCCTGCAACTCCTGCTAGTGTTGGCGAGGAGACGAGTGGCCATCACTTGGATGGGTCAGAGGGCGCCTGAGATTCCCATGTGGCTGAGGGATGCGAGAGAGTGGGCCTTGGCGGAGGAGACTCATATGCGGCACACCCGCAAGGACGACAAGTTGCAGGATGATTTGCTTGCCTGGAGGACGTTGTGTATGGAGGGGCTGGCGGAGGATGACTCTGATGCCACCAGTGCTGAGTTGTTTTCTTCTGACGCCTCGGAGTCTGACTGTGGAGGGGAGTGTGCCGGAGAGGAGGGCCGTGAGACAGTGTAGGTGTCCCACGTTGCCACGCTACGATCCCTTGATATGTATGTATGTATATTGATGTGATTCCCATAGGTATATACCGCCGTCAATTGACTGGACCATACCTGGCCCGCACACAAATGTCCTACTCTATTGAATCAGTACTAGCGATGCCATTCGAGGGGTTAATAGTTGTTATTGAACTGTTTAGTATTATAAAAATGTATAATGACAATAATGGCGAAGATACTAATAGGCTTCATATCTTTGGAGCACGCCCGCAAAATTCTCTGCTTATGACCATGCTCTGATCCTACGCCGCCCAGCCTCCGGGATGTGGGCCATATATGGCTGTGTAGTGCCGGTGGAATTGCATATTCTTATTGATCGCATATCAATAGTGTTAATGTCGTTATGCTCTGTGCCTTTCTTTTCTATGACTTCGCTACAATAAACATATGTTTTTTAAAAAAAAATGCCAATTGGGTATAAGCAAATTCCACCATGTTTTAAGGTGAGAGTGCAGGCACTGTAGCACTGGTTAACAATGGTAAAGTGCACAGAGCCCGAACGCCAGCAAAAAGGAATTCCACAAAGCAGTAGGTCTGAAGGCAAAAAGTTAGAGAATAAACCATGCCAAGGGTGCCAGGTCTAGCAGTGCAACATATTTTACTCCAGTGTAGTAGTAATTTACTAGGATTCTTCTTTTAACCCAGATATGATATGTAACAGTGATGTCCATTTTTTCAATACATACTAATGCATACAGAGATGGTAGTTTGGCCTGTTCCCATTACCAGTTCTACAGCTCCAAAGTCGGATGGGCGGACACATAAAGTGCTTGCTGCTGTGTATGTGGGGAAGTATTGGAGAATATACATTGAATCCCTCCCCTAAGAATGGATTTTCGGCATTGTTTAGCACAGCAGGAACATGGCTGCCAATGTAGGCACATACTCCTGCAGCTTTGTGAGAGTCAATGTAGGATTCTGTGGATGGATCCTTTATTGTTGAACCGCATTCGTTCGTGCTAATACACTCACATTGGCCGCTTTAACACCACAGTATGTCACATGCTGCACAATACAAAGATGGCCTGGTCTTCTGCTTAACTTCTCGACAGTCCCATGATGGAGTATATATTCATTTCTCAAACTATGACTGTATGTCTATTATACACTGGCATCCTGGGCATGATGGGGCTGCCCTTGGGCGACATAAACCGACATAAGTAACGTTCTGAGCATCCACAGTAGAGAAATCTGGTACCCTCCCCCTTCATGCCCAGTAGTACACATGGTAGTTTACTTCGGTGCAACAGTTCTACAAGTTCTCGTTTCATTTGCCAGTGTCTCGGACTAGGGCCCGCTGCCCAGTTGAGAACATCAGGACTTTCTGGGTATGCCACTGTACTCCCCGTTGTCCGTTTTGCTTAGATCTCTGTAGACCCCATCCCCCATATTTTATTGTATTTATGGGGGTACCCCCTCCCCCTCCAGTACACCATCATCGCTCTTACTCTGCATGTTTCCATGTCCCCGCCATCCAATCTCTCAGACGTGGGCTGAGGTTGCTTCCCCATTTTTTTGCACTTTCCCTCTCCGTGGCTATGTACCCCGGTTGATGTGTGTGGCATGATTGTGTCTAAATTATAGTGTTTACTGTGGCATAAGGGTGGGAAATCTAGGCACCCATGGCATAAAATGCTGATACATGGGCATGCAAGGCCGAATCTACCCATTTGTGACAGTAGCTCATGTGTCACTAGACGTAAAAGATAGTGATCTTTTGGCACCAAGCAAATAGCAGGTATGTCAGGACATAGGAGATTTTTCCACCTTAACATTTTTTGAGGAGAGGAACTGAATTCCCTAGCTTGTATGAATAATGCCTTCAAGTCTCCTTTACTTGAGTGATAGATCTGATCTGTAGTCCTTTAAAAGCTGTAGCTGTGCTATTTACGTCCTGTGATTAGGAATTTGTATGATATTGTATTTTTTCATCTTGCTCCTATGCAACAGATTCTTAGTGATAATGCAAAACTGAAATCTACTTTGAATGGACAGAATGGAAAATTAAAGTAAAGAAAATGTGGAATGAAGAAAGAAGTCATGTAACATATCAGGTCATTTGAATGTGTATTGTCGGAACTGCCTGTGTCAAATGTGGATTTTATTATCATTTCTACCCAAATTGTGCTTACAGTTTGATACATATTTTTTCAAACGGTTCTTGGGAAGGTCACACCATGACACTCTGTCAGGGTCAGACATGTTATTCAGACCAAGTAGATGTACTGCAACTTTATGCAAACAATTGCTTTAAAAGAGCCTATTTGCAAGGATGGGGCCAATGGATGGAGCTAAGCGAGCAGGAACGTTAGCTGACGGGTGGTTGGGTAGCCGGCGGTGGCACCAGGGGCGGAGGAGTGTCACCCCACTGCTTTCTCGCAGTGCGAGAAGCAGAAACATAAAATTGTAGTATAAAGACCATTTTATCTTTCTGCTTCTCGCACTGCGAGAAAACAGAAGGGTTTGGTTGGGGCGGGCGGGGGTGGGTAGGTCTGCTCTAGGGCAGGGGAGCAGTGGCTTGCCCACTGCTGAGGGCGTTGACTCCTTGGTTTGCCCTCTTGGGCCTTCCAAACTAGTCAAGCACACTCTATCTTTTCTCCAAAAATGGGCTCCCCGTAGATGCCTGGCTGGTTGGCGTCCCGACCTATCACAATGCAGCCATTGCAGCCTTGTGATTGGCTTAGGGGAGGGTGGCTGCCTGCTTACTGTTCAGGAGAGAAGCAGAGATTGCGCGGAACTGGGCCGGCGAAGGTAAGTTAACTTTTTATTTAAAAAAATAAATAAACCTCCCCTCTCCAAGTCATGCCGGCCGCGACTGGGTGGCACACATGGTCAAAGAGGTGGTATGCACTGGGACAGCCAGGGAAGAGTTTGGGCCGACATGGAGATTAACGCCTGCTGTTCATGGAACTCTTTGATATATTTGGTTAAACATTACCAAGCAGTTTGAGAATGCCATCCCCTGCTCTGCAGTGTAGAGACAGGAATCAGCATCAGCAGTTATGGATCATAGACTGTTGTTTCTTGATTTTGCATGGCCTCTCTCCCCACGGCAAGCCATGAAAATTGTTGTCCATTTTCCAGGACATGGGCCGGTGATATTCTTTTTTTAAACATTATTTTTCAGTTATGTAACATATACAAAGAACCCCCTCAATTGGCATCGTTACAACACATGTACTCAGCTTGACAACCTCATTATGGCACTTGAGGACACAGGTATCACCTAGATAGGTAGGACGCACGGGGATTAACAGAATAGCAGACAAATAAATAACATCATGAGGAAGCAGCTGAGCACCGCCCAACTCCCTGTAATAAATATGCTCTAGCAGTCCCCCCCTCCCTCCCCATCAGACCCCGACCCCACTGGCGAGAACAATTTGTCACTTGCCCCATCAGACTCGCTTAGGGAAGGCCGCTCCCTCTCCGCCAGTCCCGAGGCAAGTAAATCGTCCTGCAGTTTCTCGTCCCTCCGAGTGAGTTGCATATGAGTTTCCTCGGCCAGGGACCATTCTCTCACATCTTTAAGCCAGATGGGCACCTCTGGGACCCTCTGTCCCATCCAAGTAATCGCCACTCTACGCCTGGCAAGTACCAACATTAATTGCAGTAGTTTATAGGAAAGTTTCCTTCTCTTGGGCTTAGGAACTAACGCCAGTAAACAATGTAAGGGATTCATTGCTATCAGAAGGCCTGTAGTGGTGACTATGCGATCTACCACCCCCGCCCAGAAACTCCTGATCAAAGGGCAGTCCCAGGCTAAATGCAGGAAGCCCCGCTCCCCTTGCACTACATCCAGGGCAGCTGTCCCCCCTGTTCCCAGAGATACGCTTCAACGATATCGGAGACAGATAGGTGCGGTGCAGGAAATTAAAGTGTATCAATTTGAACCGTGCTTTGCACGATAACTTGCGCGTGAGGGACCCTATTAGCTTCCGCTGTCCCTGTTCCAGTGTAGCAGCTAGATCCGCCTCCCATGCCACCCAGGATGGCGGCACCGGTGGAGTGGAGTCCTGTTTCATAGCCGTATATAGCAGAGCGATTAGTCTACGCCCCCTGAATGTTTAGGGTGTAGGTCATTGGGGGTGCGTCCGGGAACTGAGGCCAGGTAACCTTCACCACATCTTGTAGTGCAGGTACTGCCCTCCCCAAGACCGAAGGTCTCCTCCGCCTGCTCATAAGTCAGGAAGGACTCGTTGGGGTAGAGATCAGCTAGAGTCTCACATCCTCCCTCCCGCCAGTTGCGAAAGGACATGTGCTCCTCTATGGCAACTAAAGGGGCCAGTATCCAGACCTGTAGATCCTTATGGAAGGGCGCCCGCCGTAAAACCTTCTCCACAAACCGCTGCCAGATGCTTTCTGTGTGGCGCACAACATATGGCAGAGTGTCATCCGCTCCCCTTCCCTGCATCAGTGCGACCTGTAGTGTCTGTACGTTCGCTCTGCCCGCCAAGAGGCGTGTCTCCCAGTTATCCGCGTCTGCGAACCACCGGGCAGCAGGCTGTAGTTGTGCCGCATAATAGTATAAGTCGAAGCGCGGTGCCTCCAGGCCTTCCTCCTCATAGCTACGAACGACAGTGTGGAGGGCTACCCTGCTGCGCCGGCCCGCCCAAAGCAGGGACGTAAGCAACATGTTGAGAGTGCGAAAGACTCGCGGGGAAGAGGACACAGCGATTTCTGGAGGACGTATAGAGTCCTGGGAAGCATTACAATCTTGGCGAAGGCTAGCCGTCCCATTAAAGAAAGCGGCAAGGAATTCCAAAAGAACACCGATTGTTGTAGGGACTTGAGTATCCGATCGACATTCCGGACTAGCAGCTGTGAGTCCGTCGGGCTACCTGGATCCCAAGATAACGGAATGCCTCCCGTTCCCAGCGCAGCCCGAGATCCGGCAAGTCTTCCAGTGGCACCGAGTCAAACCCCGCAAGCGGGAAGATCAAAGACTTGCTGCGCTTAAGTTTCAGTCCCGATGCCTCGCCGAACTGATCCAGGTGGTGCAGCAATTTCGGCAGTGCCTCTCGTGGAGCTGTCAAATAAAACAAGGCGTCATCTGCATATAAAGAGATGACACTGCATGTGTCTCCCACCGTAATGCCCCACTGTGCCATCTCCGTACGGACTCCGACAGCAAAGGGCTCTATGGCCAGGGCAAACAGGAGCGGTGAGAGGGGACACCCCTGGCGTGTACCCCGTCCCAGTCTCCCCTCCTCCGGTCATGCCGCTCCAAGTCTCACCCTGGCATGAAGGGCCATATATAGGATGCGAATCCAGCGACAAAAGTTGGGGCCCAACCCCACCGCCAGGAGGACCTCTAGTAGATACCCCCAATCGACTGTATCAAATGCTTTAGCGAGGTCGACCGACACCAGAACCATCTGCTCCTCCCTACCACGAACCTCATGCAGCATGTGATTCAACCACCGCAGGTTCATGGCTGTGTTGCGTCCTGGGATAAACTCGCACTAGTCCGCATGGACCAGGTGGGACATGTATGGCGCGAGACGCGTGGCCAATAGCTTGGTCAAGATCTTCACGTCCGTGTTGATCATCGTGATTGGACGATACGCCGAAGGGTCATGCTTGTCCCCCCATGGTTTCAGGATCATACACATTTCCCCCGGGTCATACTCAGTGGGAGAGTCTCGCGTTCGAACGCCCTCAAGAAATACTTGCAAGAGGATGCGGGAAAGTGTACCCTCAAATGCCTGATAACATTCAGGAGGGAACCCATCGCTCCCCGGGGACTTAGCTCGCGGCAAGCGGCCCAATGCCGCACGCACCTCGCTCAGCGTCAGGGCTTCATCTAACTCGTCCCGCGCCGCCTTGGGAAGGGACTGTAGGGTCAACCCCTGGGGGTAAGGGAGATCAGAGGTCTCGGTGACAGCGGGGTCTGCGGCATATACCAGCTGTAAGTGAGAATGGCGAACTCGGAGGATGCCCACTTCTGAGTGGACCATACCACCTGTAGGCTCCTGCAGGGCCACTATCTGCTCCGGGATCTGCTCCCGCCGAAGGATCCAGGACAAAAGGAGGCACGATTTAATGCTCCCCCTCTGTGAAGGCGCTATCTATATTGGCCGAGGGTGTATCTGTCAAGTCGGTCTAGAATATCATGAATGCGAGACCAAGCAGTCTGTTCCTCCTCCCACTGTGAGGCATCAGGGGCCGTCGAGGTTTGCAAGTTTAAAAGACTATCCTCCCCCTCGCGTAAGTCCTGGTGGAGCTGTCTCCGAACCCCATAAGTGAGGCCCATGCACGCTCCTCTGAGCACCGCCTTCAGGGCATCCCACCTAGTGGCTAAAGTAAGCTCCCCCCCCTCCCAGTTGAGGTCCACGTAGTCGTTATGAGCGGTCTCTATATGCCCCTTCCCCAGTTGGTCCTGAAGGATATCTGCCGGCAACCTCCAAGTCCGGGGGCGGGAAACCGGAGCCCCCCAAGTCAACACGCACGCCACTGGGGAGTGGTCAGATAAGAAGCGAGCCTGATGCGTAACCTCAACTGACATATTTGACTGCGTTCACCACTAGTATCCTATCCAATCGACTATGCATGTTGTGAGTGGGGGGCAAGCAGGTGTACACTTCCCCATGACCTCCCTAAGCTTCGCTGACATACGTGGTTTTGTGCCAGCTCGGGAAGGAAACCTAGCCAGAACGGGATCAAGGACACAGTTAAAATCTCCGAACCAAAGCACCGGTGCCTCCAGGTCCGGGATAAGGACCTCCTGAAGGGTCTGGAAAAAGGCAGGGTCGTCTGTGTTGGGTGCGTATGAATTTAGTATGGTAACATTCCTGCCATCCAGTTGTGCCCGGAGGAGCAGGTATCTTCCCTGTATGTCCGCCTCCACATATTGGATAGCAAACGGGACCCCGGGTGCCACCCATACCAGGACCCCCCTGGTGTATGTGGAAAATAAATAGTGGAACACCTGACCCAGCCACTTTTTCCTCAATTTTTGGGCACCATCGTCAGCAAGGTGTGTCTCCTGGAGGCACGCAATGGAAACCCTATGCCTGCGAAGGAAGGACAGGACCCTATATCTTAGTGCATGTGCCTAGCCCCCTCACATTCCAACTTAAAAACTTATACCCCAAGTCTGATGACGTGGCCAACCCAGCCATAGTGCTCTACTCCTGGTGCCACCCCGATCCTGTGCCCGAACTGTTATACATACGATGCCTGCAACATTCCCCCTTAACAATTCCTCCCAAAACCCCAACCACCCCCCTCCCACGAGCAATATACTCGCAACAACAAAACATGCCGATATGCTCTTCCCCTGCTGGTGCCAGGACGTGCACAGCCACCCCATATGCCCAACAGGGCTGAACCACCCAACAGATAAAAAGGAAGACTCCCCTCCCCCCACCCAGCACCGGACACAACCAGCTAACTCGACATTAACCCAGGGCTCGGGCCTTCAGGGGGTGAAACATACACAACTTTCAGAGCTCCCACCCCCCCAGGAACAGCACCTTCCTCCCAATCCAAGAATCTTGAGAACACTCTCCCCATCGTGCATAAGTCCAGGCAAGCCGGCCAAAGTTCACGTTGCAGGACCATCCAGAGCACAACCAGATATGGCCTTCAGGACAGGGCCACAGAGGCAACCAGTGAGTCCCCAGCCATTTCAGGGATCGTGTCAGTGGTAGGCAGGAGAGTGTCTGTGGTGGGCTGCAGAATATCCGGGACCAGTATCTCATCCCGAGGTGGCTCCTCGTTGGTCGTGTCCCCCATGTACTTCTGGCTCCCCCAGTTCACCCGGCGGGAAGGCATACCCCTGATCTCCAGCCACTCCCATACCTCCTCTGGGCCTTCAAAGAAATGCGCCTTTCCCTGGGATATGTCCTTAAGCTTAGCAGGGTAAAGCAGCATGTACTGCAGGTGTAGCTCCCGAAGTTTCTGCTTGACTGCCAGGAAGGATTTCCGCTGTTCCTGTACTTGGTTGGTGTAGTCCGGGTAGATAGACACTTAAGCGTTTTCAAAAGTGAGGTTCACCGTTTCCCTAGCCGCTCTCAGGATGCAGTCCCTGTCCCGGTAATTCAAGATCTTAGTGATGAGGGCTCGCGGCGGGGCGCCCGGCCTTGGCGGCGGGACCAATGCCCTATGGGCGCGCTCAATTACAAATACTTCAGAAAGTCACGTGGGGCAGAGTGTTGTACGGATCCAGTGTTTCGGAAAGTACTCCGCATCGCCCATCTCTGAGCGTTCCGGAATGCCAAGACCCCTAATGTTACTGCGGCGTGCCCTCCCGTCCGCATCTTCCGCCCTATGCTCCAGCGCCCCCGTTGAGGCGGTGAGCTGCGAGACCGTTTTTTTGAGGGACGCCACCTCTCCCTACAGCTGGACGATATTCCCCTCCGCAGTTGAGACCTTATCCGCCACTTTTCACAGGTCCGTCCTCAGGAGGTTCACATCTATGGACACTGTTTCTATTTGCCTTTCCAGGGCCGAGTGGGACCCCTGTATTGCCTTCAGCAGCTCCTCCCGGAAGTGCTCGTCGGGGACCTCACTCTCTCCGTCCTGTCCCGACTGACGTGTAATACGCTGTGAAGGGTGCCGCTGGGTGGTGTATTGTGTTATGGTGTTTGGCTGAGAGGAGCGAGGCATCTTGTCCTTATGCATTGCAGGAGCCTAAAGGGACCGCACCTGGTCGTCCGAGCAGCAGAAGTGCCCCCAAGCAGCCCCCTCTCAGAGGCCCGTGAAGATTTGCAGAGTCCGCGACTGTCTCTCTGGCTGCGCGCTGCTGCGGCTCCCTACAACACCAGCTCCTACTCACCACAGCGCCCTCCTCGAAATTCCTGGCTCACTTAGAGGGAGTTCTCGGTACCTGGTCGCAGCATCCCAAGGTTCCACAGAGGCTGGACCGGCGCAGCCGCGGCGGAGCCCCAAGGAGAGCGAGCACCGCGCTAGGTCCGCAGACCATCTAGATCCATAGGGCAGCTCCAGGCGTCTCCACTCACCCTTCGCCATTCAACAGGAGCAGCAGCGTGGCAGAGGGGTGCCAACATCCTCCCCCACTCCGAGTGGGCCTACACTGCTCCTCAAGTCCCACAGCCCCCACTGCCGGGCGCAGGACGAGGATCCAACCCCTCCAGGGATGTCGCAGGCGTCCTCCGAGACCTCCCGCTCCACGACCTGGCTCCGGTTCTTCACTCCGCCAGTGCAGGCCTCAGTTCTGGCCGCACCCGGCTCCCCGGGCAGGGACCTGCAGGACCCTGACGGGCTACGGGATTTCCTGACTTCTCAGAAGGCCCCCCGTTGACAGTGGGTGCCTCCCTTGTTGTCCTGCTGTCTCTGCTAGGGCTGGCCTCAAGGGGCACCTGGATCGCGGGCCGCCTCCGCCCCGTCGGTGTAGGCCGCAGTCCTGGCTAGGCCTGTTACCTCGAGTGGTCATCCGCAGGATCCCGGCGGTCTACAGGAGGTCCTCTCTTCTTGGGAAGCCCCCCGGCGGCATTGGGCGCCTCCCTCGCTGGCAAGATTCACTGCACTAGAAAGTTAGCGATTCGAAAGAGAAGGAAGTGCTAGGAGCTGCAAGACTCTCTCACCCAGCTGTCATTGGCGAGCAGGCAAATTTACTAGGAAACACTATCGAGTTCTGAAAACGTTGATGAAATACAGAAGCAGTGTACGATAACACACCCTTAGCTCCTTCATCATACACGCTGCAAATAACCTTCAATGATGCACTAATCGGCAAAAGTTACCTTGATGGTGATTATGTTGCTTTTCGGCTTGAACAATTTTTTTTAGATAACATACACCCTAGTGGTTGGACTGAAAAGTTGTTAAAATAGTGCTCTGGGCAACAGTAACAGGCATACATGCCTGCATCATAAGTGAACGGCACCCCCTTACTGTGCATGTGAGTGCCCTCGCTCACTCCCTTACTGAACACAGGTTCCGCTCTTCATTTACATGACCAGGGACTGAAGAGGTAGGCTGGTGGCAGTGACTGAGAGCGTGAAAAGGCCTCTGGTCTAACAGTAACTAATTCAGCTGAAACCCTCGGACATGCAAGCGCCTGTATACCCTCTCGGGTGATAAGAGGCACTGATTGATTGACCATGAAGGTTACTGGTCCCGTTTCACAAGTTCTGGCTCATTCTCAGTCTTGTAGTAACATGCAGTAGAAAGTCGGAATGTGAAAGGGGGAGCTGGTTGACCATGCATGGGGCACTTGGAGGACTTAATATTCAGCGTAAAGTTCCCTGCAAAATGCTGTTCAGCTGAAGAGGTGCCCTGCAATTAATGTGAGGGTATTGCCCATGCTTGAATTGGACACTGTAGGGGATTTCATGTGTAGCTGAAGCGGTACCCTACAACGGTGAACCAGTGACCATGCTTGAGTTGGCCACTTGAGGTGGGGGTGCGGGGATTTCATGTCCTGTTAAAAAGGTACCCTACAAATGAGAAGCAATTACCCTGTTTGAGTTGGACAATTGATTGGTGGAGGAGGGGGGTTTCATGTTCACCCGAAAATGTGTAAGCAATGACCATACTTGAGTAGGGAGTTAGGGTGGGGGATTTCAGGCTCAGCTGAAGAGGAACCTGCAAGTGCGAGTTCAATCACCATGCTTGAGTTGAACACTTTGTGGGAGGTGGATTTCATGTTCAACTGAAAAAGTACCCTGCGAAAGAAAGGACCCTTCTTGAGTTTAACACTTTAAGTAGGAACTTCCTATTCAGCTGAAGATGTATCCTGCAATAGCGAGTGCAGTGATCATGGTTGCGTGGTTGTATGTCAGAATGTTGAATGCAAAATACTGTGAGGGCAAACTATCACGGAATAATATTGAAAACCAAAAAATTGTGAGGGTAAGAGCATATAGGTGAGCATAGATTTACTATTATAAACTCTACATATGAGTACCTTGAATATATATATGTATGTATGTATGTATATATATATATATATATATATATATATGTATATGTGTATGTATGTATGTATATATATATATATATATATATATTACCTACTGGCGGTCGCCAGTAGGTATATATAGTTAGGATTTTTTCTCTATGGGTTTTTTGAAAATTCTATGTCTAATAACTTTGGCGTTTGTGGACGGAATTGGCTGAAATTTTCAGGAAAATGGCACATTTTGTTTCTGAGCAGCCCTTGAAAATTTGGGGGGGGTTCGTCCAGTGGGGGCCGAGAAAAAAGGGGGGTCCCAAAACGTGTTTTTAACATTGAGTTTTCCATAGGGCGGTTGGCCTCACTTTTAGCCCGAACGGCTGAATGGATTTGCACGAAACTTGGCAAAATTGTAGGGACTGGTAGCCCGATGTGCCTTTTGTAGGTCTCAATATATGTGCTCCAGTGGATTTTGAGAAATTAACGTTTAAAAAAAGATATATATCTGTAACAGCGGACCGGGCAGCGCTCTGGTTCGCGGACTTTTCGCGCAACGGAGCTTTGTGAAGCGAAGCTGATTGGTTCTCCGGCGTCTGTCAACATTCCAAACAGTCCGTAGCGGCCGCCATCTTGTCTCTCGGTAGGATCGAGAGACAAGAGGAGGTCAAAACAAAGGGGGAAATAACTATAAGGGGGCATAGTAGATCCTCGCTGACCCCCTAGGTTTGATGTGGAGGTTTTAAAAGGGCCCCGCGGGGCAAAAAAAAATAATAATAATAATAATTGAACGGCTGAATGGATTTGCACGAAACTTGGCAAAATATTAGGGACTGGTAGCCCGATGTGCCTTTGCTAGGTCTCAATATATGTGCTCCAGTGGATTTTGAGAAATTAACGTTCAAAAAAAGATATATATCTGTAACAGCGCTCCGCTTCGCGTAACGGAGGTTTGCGAAGCTGATTGGTCATTCTGTCACTGGGCTATAGTTGGGCTACATCTGGCTGATATTTGGGCTACATTTGTTTTTTTGTGTGTCTGGCGGCCATCTTTGGGCTACATTGGGCTACATTGGGCTTCATTGGGCTACATTCGGCTAATTAGCAAATAGCTCATCGCAAACTAGGAATGGTAAAGAATCGCTATTTATTCCTTAAAGTTCGCTATTTAGGAAATGCAAAAAACTTTGATGATATATATGGCGGTTCATCTCTAACAAGATAAGAAGCATAGGGATACATTTATGATGACTGGCGCATCACCAGGGATGTGTTAGTCATTCTGTGCCGCTGTTCCGTCACCTATGGTGTGCTGCATTTACAATGCGGCGCATCATGGGGCAAAAACAGCACAGATGCGTGATGTATCTGTGCCGTAAAGGTGGCGCATTGCTGGAGTTGTATCGCAAGTGTGATGAAGCTCCAGCAAGGGTCGGGGGTGCCCCTGTCGCAGGGTTTCTGTTCTCACACAGAACTGTGGACAGAGGATTGGAACCTCGGCGAATGCATTGCTGGAGTTGTATCGCAAGTGTGATGAAGCTCCAGCAAGGGTCGGGGGTGCCCCTGTCGCAGGGTTTCTGTTGTCACACAGAACTGTGGACAGAGGATTGGAACCTCGGCGAATTAGGGTGTCCCAAAACTCACGTTAGTAATCAAAAACTCCTTAGCAAGCTAGGTACAGTGTCACATTGGATATAACAAACTCTCAATGTTTAGACAATCCAGAATATGAACTTATAGTACCTCAGGATACGTGGAACTCATGAACAGTCGGTCGTTATAGATTTCTTAGAAACCAGAACATGGAGTTAAGAAGAACAGATGTGTATTTGAAATGTTTATTTACTAATGCCGTCTTCTCAGGCGTAGTACCTTAGATAATAAAAGTACACATATTATCAGTAGCAAAATTACCAGCATAGTTACTAGTACATAAAAAGTGAATGGTGATAGTATGTTAACATGCTGTAAATGAATAAGAGTTAGCAACACTTATAAGCAGCCGCGGGCCGTGGAGGGAGTTACGGTGAGGCAGGGAGGCGGGGAGGGGGAGAAGCAGGGTGGAGAATACAAGTACACATATTATCAGTAGCAAAATTACCAGCATAGTTACTAGTACATAAAAAGCGAATGGTGACAGTATGTTAACATGCTGTAAATGAATAAGAGTTAGCAACACTTATAAGCAGCCGCGGGCCGTGGAGGGAGTTACGGTGGGGCAGGGAGGCGGGGAGGGGGAGGGGCAAGGTAGAGAGGGCTCCACCCTGCTTCTCCCCCTCCCCGCCTCCCTGCCCCATCGTAACTCCCTCCACGGCCCGCGGCTGCTTATATCTCACCCTCCCTAATACACATATTATATTATTTGCTAAGAAGGTCTCTTTGTGTTGGTTTAGGGCGTGCCCATACTTTAGTGTCTTAGATTTGAAGGAATCACATCACCATACACCAGCTCTCTCTTCATGTGAACCGCATCAACTGTTGTGTATGTGTGTTCGGCAAAGCAATATAAAACCCGCCTCATGCCCAGAATTGGCAGAAGTTGCACTTATGTTATGAGTATGAAGTCGTGGAGATCAGACCTCATAACAATTCTGTATCGTGTTGTTCTTGAAACTTTAGCACTCGCTGTACAGATATAGTTTAACAAGTAAAGCAGATAGTAGACCAATAACATATTATTCTCATGTAAACCACGATGAACTACTAGGTGGAAAGCTAAAGCAACAACTAAGTGTCGTGTGCAGAAGTTGCAAAAAAGGAAAAATGGCGTTTAAACCGGTAATGAGCCCATGCTAACTTAACACGGTGTAAAGATATCCAGGACCTAGATGACACCTCCTCATGATCCGGAAACGAACTGAATAAGATAATAGAAGTGCCATCTCATGAGAGCAGATTGCAAGTTTATATGTGGACGGTCTGCAAGGTAAAGCATTAAAAACTAGGAAAATTTAATGCTAAAGAAAAATAAAACAGCCAAGTACTTTATCGAGTCTTAAGCCAATAGGCAAGGTAAATAATAAAAACTTGACAAATAAGTCAATGAATTGTCAATGAAATGCTAGTACTCAGCATATCAAACATGAAAAAGGTCTATGACATAACTGTGTATGCAAAATAAGCTGCAACAGCCTCCAATAGGAAGTCACCGTCTTCATCCGAAAACAGTTCAGCCATCCAATTTAAAAGCGGAAAAGAACATACGTGCTCTCCCAGCACCGGATCCTCTATCACCATCAGAGGACAGCTCGGTGGGTTTTCAAGAAAGCTCTCTTCCAAGAAAGACTGTGCTGCCGCCAGTAAATTCCAGGGACCAAGTAGTCCATGCATCAATGCCACAGCCATAATCCTTTCGCCAGGACAAACCAACTCGTGAGTAATGATAGGAGTCATCAGCTGATTAAAGTCGACGTCAGGAGAAACCGGTCCGCAGAGACACAAATCAATGGCCCAATCGAAATCACAGGTCAGGCAGTGAAATACAGGCTGGACACAGGTGAAGTAGGAGAACCGAAAAGATAATCCATATGCCGTGCTTAATATCGCCAACGGCATTGTGCCATAATATTCTAGCATGCGATTGCGGAACAGTGTCAGCAGCTGCAGGGTCGGAGGTTGCATAGGAGGGACATCCATATTTAAAAATGTAAAAAAGCACAAGAGCGTCCGCTGGTAATGCAAGTAAAAATGCCAATCCACGAACCAGAGTGCAGAAAATACAATGAAAGGAAGCAGGGATGACTCCAAAGATTTTCTCAAATGAAGTCACGAGACCACTGGTAACAACTTTAAAAAAGTGTGTCAGGGACTTTGTGGAGGATGCGTTAAAGATAGTCGGAAACATGTTGCTGAAATTGAAAGGCAAATCTTAATTGAAAAGGGTGTGCACCTCTGTACGGGTGTTCGCTATGTGAAGTACGAAAGTTTCACGGGCCGAACTCAAGGCCACCTCTCTCTGAGACAAAAGAGCTCTTATTCTTGCCATGCCGTTGAAACGTGTCCCAAGGTTGGTATTTGTGGCCAGATTGAAAACTCCCTATGTTCATGTGTGGGAGGAAATAGAACATTTCTGCAGCAAATAACCCGTTCACTTACTGTTACGATAAAAGGAATACTTTTAATTAACTCAGAACAATCTTCATTATTGAGCATCAAATAACTACCATTTTCCAACAACTTGAACGTGGGGATGATAGCAGGAACTGGCGTGCCTTGCAACACGCAAGCCATATTTGGTCGGTGTTTGTTGCATGAACCGTGTAACTGTATGTGCCTACACATTAGTGAATGATCTGGCGTCTCAGTGCATTCCTCTCCATTCAGATAAACTTCTTGATCATCTTTGAAACATCTGTATGTGTATGGAAGCGACCAGACCTCATGAAGAAAAGCACTACCTAAAGGTTCATAACGACCTATTGGTATATATTTCATACAATTTGAAAACTTATATAAAGCAAAAGGCAGCGTTATTAAACCGTGGATAAGGCATGTTGTCAAAAAACCCGCAATCCTCTGCTGATGATGTCACTGAGCATGTCATGAATGATGTAATATGTGACATCATCAGCAGTGGATTACGGGTAATAGTATCTCTAGTTTACTCCCCTATAGCTGTCTTTATTTTAACATAAGTGTGTGTTTCCCTCCCTTATACTTACTGTTTTTGGTTCGCTTCCAGTTCGCGTACCGGCGAGCGAACTAGGAAGCGAACTAAGAGAAATAGAGGTTGGCACAGTTCCAAATATTGTACCAATTTTTTAATAACGGGGAGGTAGTTCTGAAAAGAACTTTTTTTTTATTTTTCTGAACATTTTTTTACTGTTTTTGAATTTTTCGGAACAGTTTTATATTTTTTTGGGTTTTTCTTGGAGGGGGCAATGAAAACGATTCATTGTAAAGGGCTCAACAGGAGCAACAAAACAAAAAAAAGAAGTATTTATTATTTTGGGCGTTTCGGACAAACTTGCATATGATAGTCAATAGCTCTGTTGATCAGAGTGATGCTTCTTTCTCCGTAGGAAATGAATCCATCGCAAAATACGCAGGTGTGTTTTACTTCACCAAATCTCATTTGTATATTTGGCACCATCTCCCTGCCCTCTGGTCCCGTTACTTCCGGTACAACAGATCTTCTGGCCATAATAGGGAGATTATCTAGGTCGTTCCGAAACTGTGCAGCACTGTAGTTGTTAGGATGCCACCTAGTCATATGGCGATGCATTGTGTAGTTTCCGAAACTGTATTTTTTGTCGGTCCCTCTGGACAGTCTATCTTGACATATAAGGCAAGTTACGTATCTTGCATTTACTTTTTTCTGACCTTTGGGAATTTAAAAAAATTGCCAAATGAAGTTTTCTTTCCGGTGAGACGTCCTGGGCTGCTCAGGCAAAAACTGCCTCTCTTCGTGCTCGTCCTCCTGTTCCTCTTCTTCTTCTTCTTGTTGAATTATAACTTGAGCAGGTGGTCCACTCTTCCTTGGATGTGGTGGAGGTGGTGGGGAAGCACCAGCTGAAGCTACTAAAGAAGCCATTGCTCAGTGATCACAAAGGGTCTTTCTCTCACAATGATGAAAGTCAGAGTGAGGAAAGAAGGAGGGATTTTCATCATTTGGGAAAAACAAGAGTTCTCAACCAATCAAAAGTGTTCATTTTAGATTATATGACCTAGTCTTACATCATTAGGAAACCAAAAGTGAAATGAACCAATGAAAAGTGTTATTACCATGTCACATGACTTGCTGTGTTTACGTTAAGCGCTTTGCAGGGCCTCCCGGTTTGCTTCCAGAAACCTGCGCTTTGCGACTCGCTTCGCGTACCAGTTCGCTAACGTAGTACATCATATGACGTATCACGCGACAACGTGAAACGTCATGCGGACGGGAGGCGTCACGATGTTGTTTTGTAACGCGGCACTTGCGGTAAAGAAACGTTTACCGGCTCGCGGTCTATTTCGCGGCATCAAGGTCAGCTAACGGGAAGCTTCCCGATTTGCGAAGCGGGAACGAAGAAAAAAAAATATTTAAAAAAAAAATTATTCATAAACATATAAAATATATTTTTGGATTTAAAGAAGAATACATTTTACAGCTACAGATATTAGCTGTTAAAAAACCAATGAAATTCACAGAAAAAACCATAGGTTATGGACCATATATAGTTAGGAATTAGCATTTACAAAACCTTGAAAATTCACTGAAAAAACCATAGGTTATAGACCATATATAGTTAGGAATTAGCATTTACAAAACCTTGAAAATTCACTGAAAAAACCATAGGTTATAGACCATATATAGTTAGGAATTAGCATTTACAAAACCTTGAAAATTCACTGAAAAAACCATAGGTTATAGACCATATATAGTTAGGAATTAGCATTTAAAAAACCTTATTTTACTCACACAAAACCATTGAAATTCCATATATAGTTAGTTGCACTAAGTATATATCGGGCACCCGCAATCCACTGCTGATCATGTCACATATTACATCATTCATGACATGGTCAGTGACATCACTGATGACATCACTGATGACATCTCAAATGACATCACTGATGACATCTCATTTGACATCATTCTTGTGCTAATACGATAAACCTCTTCAGACTCTAATATAACCTTAGATACACTCAGTGTATACAGACACTCACACACTGCCACTCATCCATGGAGTTACTCACACACCCAGTCAGTCATGCAAAGAAACAATCTCACCTCCATTTCTTCAACTATACAGTTAAACACACCTTACTTATTGAAACATATACTAACACATATTTACTCTCTTATACAATCCCTGATACAAGTTCACAATGATCGATACAACCACTCACTCATTCAGTGGCTCTCATGCACAGTTATTTATATATGCCAACTCTCACATGTACTGTGTTTTACATATGTACTTACTATGACATGTAGCATTGAGATATCCATTCACTCATCAATACACTCATGCACACAGTCAACTGCCCATGTAGCTGTTTCCACATGCACTCTTGAACTCATACACCTAGTGAATAAACTGCTCACACATCTATGCATAGAGTCTCACACCTTCCAGCCACCCCCACACAAACTCAATCTCCCATAGAAATACTTGGGCAACCAATTAATAACACATATAGCCTCTCGTATAGCTAATGATCAACACATGCAGCAGTTTACAGAACAACAGACATAATGATGCACAAATTAAGACAGTTTAGTCACTAACCCATGCATTCAGTGAGACACATTTAATCACTCACTCATACAGTCAGTCATGCACCTACTAAATCCTTCATCCAGACACTTATACATCCACTCAAGACATATTTTAACTTTACAGAAAAATACAGTCACTGGATGTTGTCATCAGTGATGTCATCAGTGATGTCATTTGAGATGTCATCAGTGATGTCATCAGTGATGTCACTGACCATGTCATGAATGATGTAATATGTGACATGATCAGCAGTGGATTGCGGGTGCGCGATATATACTTAGTGCAACTAACTATATATGGAATTTCAATGGTTTTGTGTGAGTAAAATAAGGTTTTTTAAATGCTAATTCCTAACTATATATGGTCTATAACCTATGGTTTTTTCAGTGAATATATATATATATATACATATATTTCACTGAAAAAAACCATAGGTTTCAGGCCTGATATAGTTAGGAATTAGCATTTAAAAAACCTTACAAATTCACTGAAAAAACTATAGGTTTTAGGGGTGTTATAGTTAGCTGGACATTTCACTCGTACAAAATCATTGAAATTGCTCTGATATAGTTAGTTGTACTAATTATATCTTGCGCACCCGCAATCCACTGCTGATGATGTCACGTATTACATCATTCATGCCATGGTCAGTGATATCACTGATGACATCTCAAATGACATCACTGATGACATCATCCACTGAATGTGGTTTGCTTCGTTATTTCAATATGTATTATTTATATAGCAATTTGCATTGAAGAATGAGTGGATATATAAATATTTGGATGGAGGATTTAGTAGCAGTGTAATTGACTGTTTACTTGACTAATTGATAAGTGTCTCACTAAATATAGTGGATAGTGACTAAACTGTGTGAATATCTGTATCACTTTGTCAGTTGTTGTGTAAACTGCTTCTACAGTTCGTTACTAGCTGTGTGAAAGTCTATATTAGTTATTGATTAGTTAACTGAGTATTTGTATGGGAGAGTGAATGTGTGTGTAGTTCGGTGGGGGGTGTGATTGCCCAAAGATGTGTGAATAGCTGATTCAGTAGGTATATGAAGTTAAAACTACATGTTCTAACAGTTGTTTGGGTGAGTGAATATCTTTATGGGTGTGATGATGAGCAAATATATCTCTCAATGGTACATGTCCAACAAACTAGAAAAATAAAAGGCAGTGTATGTGTCAGTTGTATATAAATAAGTATACATAAGACTCAGTGATTGTATGAGTGACTGTATGGATAACTGTATACTTGTAATAGTGATTTTATAATACACTAAGTACGAGTTGCTATCTATATGAATAGATGAAGTGGTGTTTGAATAAGTGTGTAGCTAAGTAAGTATGTAAGTATGATCCATTGTTTGCATAAGTGAGTAGGATGACTTCATAAGCGAATAGGATGTGTGCTGGTGTGTAATGTCGATATAGGTGTATAATTATTTTTGATAGTGTTCTATTGTTCATTGACAGCATGTATGAGTGAATCTATAGGTAAGTGATTAGATGTGTGTATAGATCTAGGAATCACTGAGTGGGTTTTTAGAAACTTGTATTGGTGTGTCAATGGATTTAAATATGGTACTCTGTATTTTACAGTGAGTGATGAAAGGTTATACTAGTGTATGATGAGGTGTATCTGATTGTCACGTGGATGATGTAATCAGTTATGTCATTTGAGATGTC
This sequence comes from Lissotriton helveticus, assembly GCF_964261635.1. Classification (NCBI taxonomy): domain Eukaryota; kingdom Metazoa; phylum Chordata; class Amphibia; order Caudata; family Salamandridae; genus Lissotriton; species Lissotriton helveticus. Next base: position 279,413,748 of record NC_136058.1, on the reverse strand, counting down.
ATCAGTGATGTCACTGAGCATGTCATGAATGATGTAATATGTGATATCAGCAGTGGGTTGCGGGTGGGCGAGATATAGTTAGTGCAACTAACTATAGTTAGTACAACTAACTATAGTTAGTACAACTAACTATATCGGATGAGTTTCAATGGTTTTGTATGAGTAAAATGTCCAGCTAACTAGAACACCCCTAAAACCTATAGTTTTTTCAGTGAATTTCTAAGGTTTTTTAAATGCTAATTCCTAAGTATATCAGGCCTGAAACCTATGGTTTTTTCAGTGAATTTCGAAGGTTTTGTAAATGACAATTTTTAAACATATTAATTGTTATTTTTTATACTGATTTACTACATTTGTTTAAACTATTTATTTTTAGATATTTTATTTTTTAAATTACATTATATATTTTTAATATAAATTGAAAAAAGGTTTTTAAAAATATTGAAATTGTAATTTTTTTATTTTATATATTTTTTAATTTATATATATTTTATATAGCAGGCAATGATATCCTATGGAAGGAAATTGAAGTTACTGTAAGTATGGTTAGAATTACTTTTCAGGATCAGTAGTGGGCTGAAAGATGCAGCACTGGGTTCTCTCCTGATAACAGGTGAGTAAATCAGAATTTGTTGTTCGGATGATTTTAGTTGAATATTTTAAAGTTCCAAAACTCCACACTTAGAAGAATTTCCAAGTGAAACCAGTCAATGTTAGCCTATGGAAGGAAATACAAGCTACTGTAAGTACGGTTAGAATTAATTTTCAAGATCAGCAGTGGGCTGAAAGATGCAGCACTGAGGTCTCTCCTGATAACAGGTGAGTAAATCGGAATTTGTACAACATCCAGTAAGCGCCACAGATCTGCGTAGCAGAGAGATGTAAAAAGGGGCACGGCATGCACCACCTCTCTGCAACGCAGCGGCGCTTCCTAGAAGCACCTGGTGGACTACTTGGCCCCATGGTCCCTCAGGTTTGAAGTTGAATTTTTTCCCCAACTTAAAACGTGCCACAGGGCGTGTTTGCACACATCACGTCAGGCCCCGTTTCCTCCCTTCACCACTGTGTAAACGCGCCCTGTCACCGTTCTAAGTTGAGAGATTAAATCCCCTTCAATCCAAAGGATCCCTAGGGTCAATCTAGCTCACTAGGTACCTCCAGTAAGCACCACAGAGCTGCGTTGCAGAGAGGTGTAAAAAGGGGCGTGGCCTCTGAACACCTGTCCGCAACGCAGCTCCCTTGCGCATACTGGAGATACCTGTTGAGCTATTTGGCCCTCAGGGACCCTCCGTATTGAAAGAGAATGAATTCCCCAACTTAAAACGCACCACAGGGCGCGTTTGCACACTGATGAAGGAAGGGGGCGTTGCCTGAGGTGACATGTCTGCAAACACGCCCTGTGGCGCATTTGAACTTAGACAATTACTTCTGGCCCTGGGGATCCCGTCTCCAGAGGCACGGCCCTCTCCGTTGGGGACCCTGGGGGAGTCCCCAAGCCCCCCACGCTGCCTGCCTCCTGCGGGAGCCGGCATTGCTTTTGAACTTGGGGAGCAGCTAACATGCTGCTCCCCATGTAGAAAAGCAATCGGCTTTGGTTTTTGGAAGAGAGAGCAGGTTTCCTGGTCTCTATTCCAAAAACCAAAGCAGTTTGCTATGGTTGGGCGGGAGCTGCGAGGCTCCCGCCCTACCATAGCAAACTACAGTGTCCCGGGGATAGGCACCCCGGGACACTGCAGGAGCCGGCCTGTGGGGTGGCGGTCTCCAGGGCCACCACAAGGCTCCAGGAGGGGGGCCGCGCGGCCCCCTTCTCAACATTTAAAAGCCCCGGGGTTGGTGGTCCCCGGGGCTGAGGGCTCCGTCACAATTAAAAAAATGAGTGCTCCGGGGAGGTAGCGTCCCCGGGGCGTGTGGGAGGGCTTGAGCCCCCCCCACACAAAGGTTTGTTTTATTGTTAAAAAAAGAAGCCCCGGGGGGTGGCGGTCCCCGGGGCTGCGGGGGGGGCCATGAGACCCCCAGCATAAATAATATTAAAGCCCCGGGAGTGGGGGGCCCCTCTGGGCCCCCCAATTATTATAAAAGAAAAGAAGCCCCGGCGGTGGCGGTCCCCGGGTCTAGGGGCCCCTCTGGGCCCCCCATAATAATAAATAAGTGCCCCCGGGATGTGCCCCCCCCCCCCGGGGGCTAATTACAAATGAAGCAGGCGTCGGGTTTTTTTTTTCTCCACGGGATACGCGTACCCTACGCGTATCCCACGATTTAAAAAAATAAAAACAATTTTTGTGGGCATTGGGGGTCTTCGTGGGACCCCTGAGCAGGCCTAGGGGGTCTGTTTTTCGCGTTTCTTTTTCTGTTTTCTTGTGCCTCGGTGCTAGTAGCGCAAGGAGGGTTATACACTAAGACGCCCGCTAAAATGATGGTGGAAGTATCTGCAATGGTAAAGTACATGGCTTCAATGAGGCCTAAGTTAGTGATTTTCCTGGTGGTCACTTTTAGATGAGCATGCAGAATAACGGCAATCCACCACCCGCCTTTGTGCCCTCCCGGTTTAATCCAACAAAGCGATAGCCTGGAGGAGTAGCAAGGTTAATATCAGGATTGGAAGAGTCTTTAATCCAAGTCTCTGTTAAAAACAGGATATCCCAAGCTTGGGTAGAGAGCGATAACCAGATATCCTTGGCATGACGGGGGAGAGAGCGACAATTGACCAACTCAGCCTTGAGGTTCACAGGGAGACTGGATGGTCTGGGGTTTCTAGCTTGCAAAATAGTGGGGGGGTTCTAGTACAAGCGCGCATCGTGAGCAACTAAACTGCTGCTTTTCAAGCTCAGAAGGATTACACCGTGCTACAGGGGTACAAGCGCCGTGTCTCAGTCTCAGAAGCTGAGATCTAGACCAGCAAATCCGGGTAGTCCGGGACCGACCAGCAGTATGGCTGGCGCTGGTCGCGGGCCAGGCGCGGACGGGCGCAGACGGGCTTGCTTTAGGCGCGCTTTTGGCGCGCCCGCTACGCGCGTCCGCTGCGCGTCGTGAACTGCATGGAACTAAATAGTCTAGCCCGCTAACCCCTGACTCCACCCTCGCGACCGGAAGTGATGCGCGGTCGCCCTCACTACCCTCCACAACAATCGGGCGGAGCCCGTGGTGGACCGGGGTAGGAGGGAAGGAAATGAAGGTTCAAGGTAGGTGAGCAAAGCAAATATGCGAGTAGCAATACAGACATGCCATAGACATCTGGGATCTCCTTGATGCCATCTTGCCAGACGTCGCCTTCTTAACGGAAACCTGTACCAACTCCATCTCCGCCCCCGACATCGCCACCACAATCCCCAAGGGATGCAAGATCCAGAGAAAGGACTGCCCCAACCGCCCAGGAGGTGGACTCGCCATCGCACAAAAGAGCTCTCCGACTCACCACCTCCAGCACGAGCGACTGCCCACCCACCACCAAACACCTCAATTTCCAGATCAAAATCAGCCCCAGAACCTCCCTACGAGGATCCCTCGCCTACAGACCACCCAGACTTCGAACCACATTCACCACTATCATCGCCGACCTCATTGCACCCAACGCCATCACCTCCCTAGAATACATACTCTTCGGAGACCTCAACTTCCACCCCGACAACCTCAACAACCCCAACTCCGTAACCCTACTGGACAACCTCTCCAACTTTGGACTGAAACAACTCTTCACCACCCCCAGCCACAAGGCAGGATACACCCACGACCCCATCTTTGCAGGAGGAAACAACATCCACTTTAGTCATACCACGCAACCCCCCTGGATGGACCACCACTGACTACACTTCCACGTCGACAAACCCACCGCCCTCAAACCAGCAACACGCCCACCGCGAAGGAACCGGAGCAAGGACACTGAGGAGCACCTCAACTTCGCCCTCAACCACGATGCCCCGCCACCTCGACCAATACCAACCTCACAGCCAAATAACTTCTCAGATGGATTATCAACTGTGCAGACAAGCTCGCACACCTAACAGACAACGCCCCAGAAAGGCCACCTGGTTCACTGCCAACCTCCAAGAATCCAGGCGCACCTGCCGACGCCTCTAGAAGAATTGGAGAAACAGCAATTCCTCGGAAGACATCACCACATACAAGAACACCAAAAGGACCTTCATCCAGAACAAGATCCTCACCAACTCCAGCAACTCAAAGGAACCCTTCAGCATCCTCCAGGAATTCAGCAAACCCCCCCAGTGAAGCCACGGACCTCACCCCCTCCCAAGACCTCTGCAATAAGCTCGGCTCCTACTTCCAACAGAAAATCAAGTCCCTCTACGACAACGTAGTCGAACAGAACACTGACTACGAAACCTCTTCCTCCTCCAGCAACACCAGCCAGCCCACCATATCCTCCTGGACCCAAGACCCCTGTCCCCACCGAATCGACAAAGAAAAGCATCCACTCAGGAGCCCCCACAGATCCCTGTCCTCCACACGTCTTCCACAGAGCCGCCACCACCAACTACGACGCACCTTCAGCACTACCTTCGAAACCAGCCCTTTACCAGATGACTGGAAACACGCACAAGTCAAGCCCCTACTTAAGAAGCCCTCGTCAGATCCTACTGACTTAAAAAACTACAGACCCATCTTCCTCCTCCCCTTTGCGGCAAAGTCACAGAGAAGACCGTCAACATCCAACGAACGAAATGTATCTAAGAGAACGCCACCCTTGACCCCTCCCAATCCGGATTCCTCAGCAACCACAGCACAGAGACTGCTCTACTTGCCACTACAGACGACATCCGCACCCTCCTCGACCAGGGCCACACCACAGCACTGATCCTACTCGATCGCTCTGCAGCCTTCGACACCATCTCCCACCGCACTCTCACCTCCAGACTCCACGACGCCAGCATACAGGGTACTGACCTTGAATGGCTCCGCTCCTTCCTCACCGGTAGAACCCAGAGAATCAGACTGCCTCCCTTCCTCTCCGAACCCACTGAGATCAACTGCGGAGTACCCCAAGGATCATCACTCAGTCCTACTCTCTTCAACATCTACATGACCCCACTCTCCACCAGCATCAGAGCGCGTGGCCTCAGCATAGTATCCTATGTCGACGACACCCGCTCATCCTCTGTCACCAAGGACCCTGTCACCATCAGGCTTAGCTTTCAGAAAGTAATGAAAGACGTTGCATCTTGGTTCAGAAGCAGGTGCCTGAAGCTCAACTCGGAGAAGACTGAGGTCCTAGTCCTCAGACCCTCCCCCTCTGCATGGGACAGCCTCCACACCTGCACGGATCAAGCCCAGAACCTGGGCATCTTACTTGACTCCTCCCTCTCCATGTCCCGACAGATCAACACAGTCACCTCTACCCGTTTCAACACCCTCTGAATCCTTTGGAAAACCTTCAAATGGATCCTTACTGAATCAAAATGTCCGTAACCCACGCACTCGTAACTAGCAAACTGGACTACAGAAACGCCCTTTGCGCCGGAATCAACTAGTCTCTGCTCCGCAAGCTCCAGACCATACAGAACACCACAGCCAGACTTGTCCTAGACATCCCTCGGCATGAACACATCACCCAACACCTGCGAGACCTCCACTGGCTCCCAGTTGAGAAGATACTCACCCACGCCTACAAATGCCTCCACAACACTGGACCCCAATATCTCAACAAAAGACTTTCCTTCCACGTACCCAGGAGAAACCTCTGATCCGCCCCCTCGCAGAATCACTGCGCATCCGCAGAGCGAGAACCGGTGGAAGATCCTTCTCCTACATCACGGCTAAGACCTGGTACGAGCTCCTGATCAACATCAGACGCGCCCCCTCTCTGCACATCTTCAGGACGTTCCTCAAGACCAGGCTCTTCCACTGACCGGAGCTCCTCTCCCGCCTCCCCCAGTGCCCTGAGACCCTCACGGATGAGTAGCACGCTTCATATTAACCTGATTGATTGATATCTTGAACGTCATGTTCTGGGGGAATACTGCTTAAGTTGAACACTAGGGGAACTTGATACTGAGCTGAAGAAGTACCCCGGCAGAGCAAGTGTTATGAGCGTGTTTGAGTAGGACACTCAATGGGAATTTTTGGTCATTTTCGTGGTAAAGCTATTTTCAAGCCATGAGCTGAACATGTTCCAGTAGCAGGCTGCCAGTCCTCCACACACAGCATTCTTCCTCCCTCCTCTTCGCAGACGCACTGCATTCCATCCTGTAATCTCAGTCACCCTGTCTACGGTGGTGACTTGCAGCCGTACATCTCTCTTGATTCGCTTAGTGGTGCGACACTTATTACCCTCTCCACCTGCCTTGAACAAATCATACTGTAGCTTCAGCTCATTTCCTGCCGTCATATGTCTCCAAGACTGAAGTCTTGCTGTTGGGCAATAAGTCTCGCTTAAACTCCATCTCTCTGTTCCGCCTTCACACTTGCCTCCCCTGCCTGTACCCTTGGCGGTGCCCTTCACTCTGAACTCTTTTGTGTCGTTCTTCTCAGATGTCTGAAGATTTGCCTGACATCAATCAAGCGCCATACTTACGTTGTCAATTTTCCCTTGCTTGCTCTGCCAAGCCAATTATTTATACCTTTATTTCTTTGCGTCTTGATTGTGGCAGGTTACTTGTCCATACTTACTTTCTTTAGCGCTCAATCAGATGCCATCTCACTTTGTGTGTCCCTGCCTTAGTGGTGATCACAAACTTTATTTATAGACTTTGTATGTTGTCTCGTCGGTCAAATATCCTTTCAGCCACAGTCCCCTCCTTCGCTTTTGCATCTGCAGCATTTTTTGCAGAAGACAATGTTTGTTTGATTTGTTTGCCATGTTTAACCTTGTTCCTAAAGTTATATCAACCCTTTCATCTGCTCTACCCCCCCCCGCTCACTTACATCTATATGTTCTCTACACTTGTTTAGTGTCTTATGCCATGTGTGTGGGATCTTACATCTTTAGTAAGCTGGGTCTTTAAACGTATGATTCTGGCATGTACATTGTTTGTTCGATTTTCTGTAGTTATGAGTGGTTAGTAGAGATTTGGATGTTAGAGATTGCTTTACTAATGGTTTAGTGGTTATTTTGAAATTAAGGAGTTTGATCCAAATAAAGAGTTTGTCTTGTGAATGGGTCTGTCTAAGGACTTCGTGGTTTATCAAGGAGCTTGGGTGGTCAGTAGTTAAGTGACTTACCTCCCAAGGTCTTCTTGACCAGCATCAGTACAGGTATTGTGACATTGTGTGCGTGAAGGATGGTATATTTAAGCTAACCTTATTTGATTGGTAAGATGTATGTAGATATGTGAATGGTAAGTAACATTGACATAACAGCACATTTCCCCTCTCTGGTCCTTTTCACATCTCCTTGGGTTGCACTTCACACTGTATATCCCTTACCGCCAATGGCATTCCAGATTTTCCTAGTATGCTAATTAGCAGCCCTAGGTGAAGCCAGGCTGATACAGGCACATGTGGGCTCTTCAGCCCAAACCTGATACCCTCTGTCCTTTCCTTCCTCCTGAAATAACAGTCGCAGTGCCTCCGACCTCCCTCTTTTTTCTTGTCTCTATCCTAATTGTCTGACTGCACACCTGACTCGAGTGACGGGATGCAATAGGTGGGCATGCTGGGCAGCATGTCGCACACAAGGCCGGCCAGGTTGAAGACACTTTCACCTTCCCCAGGTTATTTACTCACTCCTTGCTCCCAAGGCACAGTTGCTGGCCCTGGGGATGACTATTACCCCCTATCACTATCCCTTTCCTTCCAATAGTCTCTCACGAACCCAGGTCTTGCCAGCGTGGGGTAGGCTAGCTGAGAGGTAAATGACTCCTTGAGGTCTTCACCGCTTGCAGCTACAGGTCCTTAGTCTCTCATCCTTTTCTCCAGGTCAATGCTGCTCTGCTCCTACTTCTGTAGCGCTGTTGCTCGACCTTTGACTAGGGCTACATTTTCCCATACCCGCTCCCTACTCTTCCAAAGATGTCTCATGAACTCCAGGTCTATTTCAAAACCGCAATAGGTTTAGGACGGTTGTATGCCTCCTTGAAGACTTCTCTGCAATCAGATTCCAGGCCTTTCCACGCCCTCTCTGGTTTACTCCACAATTCCTCCATTCTCCCATGGCACAATCGCATGGCCTCGGTCCCTGCCTGCCTCTTCCCACCCCTGCCCTAGCTACAGCCTTTCAGGACTCTCTGCTCTACAGCTGACAGAAAAGATTTTTCCTATCCTGAGCTGCAGGAATAGCCTTGGACTCGAGCAGAATGTGGATTTCATTTTCAAGCCAGTCTTGAAGTTCCTTGTTCATTTATGGTCACTTTTGCTGTCGTGGACCTGCTCTTTCAAGGGGGAGAGTGCCGACTGACCAGGATGTCATTTAAGTCCATGAACCAGACAAGAATGATGGTGGTGACTGGTCCTCATTCAGTCCACATTGATCCTTCTAGACGCACATCCCTTTCCAAGAAGTACATATATTCACAATACAAGGGACTGCATGAGGTTTCTTAGAGGGGGTGGGAGGGTCAGTATTCCTTGCCTCGGCTGGGAATTGGGGGGATGGGGTGCCAATAGGACAGTTGACCTAGATATGAAAATGTTGACAGTCAGGTAGTCGCCTCAGGAGGGTCCAATCAGCGTAGATACTTTCATTGTCCCCTGTCTTCTAACATGAGCTTGATTCTCTTCTGGAAGAGTTCTGGGGCTGGTACCCCGATGATCCCTTGGACTAGGAGTCAGTATATACCCCAAATACAGGGAAGCCACAGGGTGAAATGTCAATAAAATGCAGGTGGTCTCACGGATTTTCAGCCAGTGTATACCCCAAAAAATAGGAGTCTCAAAATGATCCCCATTGTCAACCCTACACGTTGATACAATTGGGACAGTTTAACCCCCTGAGGAGAGAATCACAGAGGGATAGGCAAATCATGTGGAAAGTAAGTCAAGGGTGCAGAGAGACAAGTAAAGTGTGTGGCTTGACCAGAAATTTAGTAAGACCAAATGTTGCGCTTGAGAAACTCAATCTTAAACTCACCAGGATTATTTTGAAGGTTGTGAGACCGAAGATCCCCTCTCCCCTACTAGAACTGTACATACACTGATAATCCACGCAGCCATTCATCTGTGACCACTATCACTTGGGTTAGATGGGGGCTCAGAAGAGCCATGCCTCCATCCTTTCCAGTAATACCCCAGAACCAGTGGGCAACACTGATAAGTCGCATAGGATGATGTCAAAGGATGCTAGGACCACCGCAAGAAAATCTCACAACATATAGATGACACCAGCCAGGTGGAATGTTGTAAGAGCCACTGCAACCTCTGCCACCTGTGGATCACCCTCCATTAGAAAAAACCTGCAGCCAATACTTTGTACTCTGACAGCTCCAGGTAGAGGGAACTCATGGTTGTACCACACTGATGACTCTATAACTCTGCCACATTTTACCACTCTTGAGGTGAGAAGCCTTAAAAATGTTGTTGGTAAGGAAAGGGCGCATGATCTCTGACTGGCCTCTGGACACTGGAGCAATTTAATGTTGAACTGGAGTTAGTGCACACACAAAGCCAAAATCCTATATCATACAAGACCGCTGACTGCTGGAGCATAGAAGACCAGGAGTCTTGGAGATAACTTGCGCGCCCCGGCGCAGGGGGACAACAAGAGACAAAGAGGACCTCAGATGCTTAGGAGGAACGTCCATCTCAAGAGACTTCAGAGGGGCAAGGATAGTGCAAATAAGATGTAGACTGGCAAAGCCAAGTGTGGACTTGGCACAAACGAGGACCCTATGAGCACCCTGAAATGTTGCAGGCAGCACTAAGTGGTCACCATTGCTCTCATGGTAAGACAGCAATAAGTAATTATTGTGTCCATGCACCAGTTCCTTCATCAACAATACCCTAATGGTGATGGGCTCTGTGTCCATATACTAATCCCTTCATCAACAACATCCTGGTGGTGATGGGCTCTGTATCCATGTGCTAATCCCGTTTCAAAAGCACCCTAATGGTGATGGGCTCTGTATCCATGCATTAATCCCTTTATCAACACCCCCTATAATGGTGATGGGCTCTATATCCCGCACCAGTCCCTTCATTAACATCCTGAAGGTGATGGGTCTGTGTCTGTGCCTATCCACTATCTTTATCAACAACACCCTAATAGTGTTGGGCTCTGTATCCTGCAACGGGCGCTTTTTCAACAACGTTCTAGTGGTGAATGGCTCTGTATCCATGCATTAATCCCTTCATCAACACTCCCCTAGGATGATAGGCTCTATTTCATGCACCAGTCCCTTCATCATCATCCTGAGGCTGTAATATGGAAAATGTGCATTTCTATTGTTTGCTCCGGACGCACCTTTAAAAAGTTGCGCCGGGGGCATGGCCAAGAGGACGGCGAGATAGGACGTGTGTTGCTGTCCCTCTGGCGCCGCCACTCGTTAGCCTTGAATTATCGCCCATACTGGAGCCAATCTGAGCTTACCGGCGAGTGTGACAGCTCCGGTAGACAACCTGCTACTGACGGCGAGCTTCTTCTTCCAGCTTTCTGTGACCTTACCTGCTTTCTGTGGCCTTTCCTGCCCAGGTGTTGCTAGGCCCGGCGAGCCCGGAATGGGCCCCGATCTCCACGGATTCCTGGTACAACCGCACAACGAGATTGCCCGACAGAGGAGGCAGAGGCGCTCCTCACTAGTGGGCTCTTCACCGGGAGATGGAGTGGAGCTGCGAGGCGGCTGGCGTGGTCACAGCGATAGGTGACTAGGAGTCGGCGCCCTTTTAGGCCCCCCTGCTGCGGCCTGACCGGGTGCCTGGAGGAGCCAGCAACTAGAGGAGAGAGGGACTGGCGGACGTGAGGGGCCGATCGAGATCGATCCCAACGCTTTGCCATCCCAGAAAGCCATTAAGGCGCCCTTGTGGTGTGGTGCGGCCCTGAAATGCTGACTTGACAGAGCCGGCGGTCCCCGGATGATCGGAGGTGAGGAGCAGAGGGCCTGGTGTGTGGGGCGCAGCATAATGGAGCTGGACCAGGTAGGTGGACGGCGCAAATTGAGGACAGAGGCCGTCTGCGGCCCGCAGAGGGTGCAGTGCCTTTCCTCGTGGAGACCCTCCGGTGCCCACGGCTTGCTGGTCTGACGCGGGCCCCGTCTAGTCCCCGGAGGCTGTGTAGTAGAGAGCGTGGGGCCTAGTGGGTGTGGAGCGGCATTGAAGGCCTGGGCAGAGTCAGCGGATTGGCGAATGCTGTCTGCCACGGTTGGGGCTCTCGGCAGCTCCTCTACGCTATAGCGGGGGCAGTGCTTTTCCCGCCGAGTGCGGTGTGATGTGAGCCCCGACTGTCCTCCAGCGAGCCAAAGGTGAGGAGAGAAGGGCTTGATGTATTCGGGGCGACCAGGCGGGACTGATTTCGGTCAGTGGATCAGCGGTCGGCGCATCCTGAAAGCGGGGCCTACTGTCACCATTGGAGTGCGGAGGTGTGTGCAGCGCCTTCCACTGTGAGGGCCCGGGGGGTGCCTAATATCCTAGCGGACTGCCACGATCCGTATTGGGAGAGGGCGCGGCTGACGACATTGGTAGAACACTCCCCTCCCCCCAATGATGGAAGACTGAGGCCCGTGAAGTATTGAGTTGAGCTCTCATCTTCGCAGGCGCAGAGAGCAGGGATCTAGTTGATCCACCATGACGTCAGCCAGAGGACGGAGAGAGAAATCACTGAAGGAACTCCTCCAGAAAACATCAGGGCACTCAATGCCACAGTCTGATGCTTAGGCACCACCTATGAAAGGAGATGATACGCCGGCGACTAAGGCTTTTTATGGTTGAGCTCTTTTCGGCTATCAAGGATGATATCCAGGAACTACGCTCCCAGCTCTAGGCGGACCTGAGAGAGGTTAGGCGCAATGTTCAGAGCATTGGAGAAAGGGTGGCGACTCTTGAGCACTATCTGGGTAGGGAAGATGATATACACCAGCTACAACAAGCGATGTTACACCTGCAGGAGCAAAATAGTGATCTACAGGCTCATGCGGAGGACCTGGAGACCCGCTCCAGACGTAATAACATCCAGATCCGAGCGGTCCCTTGGAAAGAGCAAGGTGACGAACTACGTGCCTACGTCAGCGCTCTGTTTCACCAGATCCTCGGGGATGAAGAGACTCAGGCGATTCAAATGGACCGAGTCCATCGAGTCGGTCTCCTGTGTGGTGCTAAAGCCCCTCCCCCAGATACACTTGTTTGCGTACATGACTTTTAATTAAAAGAACGTATCCTCCGGAAGGCGCAAGACCTTGACCCTGTGCAGTTCTGTGGTCACCAACCTGCTCTTTTCCAAGATTTGGCAGCCTCCACATTGATTAAACACAGAGAATTCAAGCCTATTACCAACCACCTCCGAGGAAAGGACATTCCCTATTCTTGGGGTCACCTGTTTCGCCTATTCTTCAAATACCAATGCAAACCCCTGCAGATTCGGTCTTTAGAGGAAGCATATGACATCTTGGGTCTTGAGAGGATACCTGACTCGGCAGGGGATGACAAGCCAAGCCCTCGTAGAAGACGGCACTCCTTAGACTGGCAACGGGTCGAGAAACCACCACCAAGCTCCAAACCTGACATGGCCACTTGCAAATTAGAAAGAGAGGCGGCCCTTTCCTCGGTGACACAAGTTACAGAGAGCCCTGGAGGCCCACTGATTCCCCTGCTTTGTGGCATCCACCTGGGTTCACCAATTGGCGCTGGAAAGATGGAACAGTCCAAACGTGAGTAGTGGCGCCACCCCCGGAGATCGGAGTGATAGGAGCGTATTACCTGGTGCTGACTGGGTTTTTGCTATGTCCCCCTGGACATTAATCACCAAGACGAACTTTTGTCATGTTTCATGGTTTTACCCTTTTCCTTTCACTGCTTCGCTGTTAATTGTTTGGGGTTGGGGTTTCTTTGGTGTTATTTTGGGGCTCCGCATCAGTACATGGGGAAGAATAGCAGGCGATTAGACTATACTGGTTAGACTTTGTCGAGCTGGTGTCCTTTAGACTTGCGCGAATGCTCAGCCTCTCCCCCCCAGCTTTAAGACAGGAAGGGATCTGAAAGTTGTTAACCTGAACGTCCGAGGGTTGAATAGTCCTGTAAAACGTTCAGCAATACTCTCACTTCTGGGGAACGCCAATAGCCATATCTGCTTGCTCCAGGAAACCCACCTCCTAGCTAAAAATACCAGGCGCACATGTGATAAGCGCTTCCCGCAACAATTCTGGTCGTCTGGGCCATCCAAGAAAAACGGGGTAGCGATCCTATTCAGCGCGCATTCTCAATGTAAAGTGGTTTCAACACTGGCGGAGGTTAAAGGTAGGTTCCTGGCCGTTAGGGTGCAATGGGGGGATGCACATCTTACAATAGGGTCCTTATATGCACCTAACGAACGACAAGCATCCTTCCTGCGCCTTGCCCTGACCGAGGTTCTTGCCTCTCCTGATGCGGCGCTTTTGGTCGGGGGGGACTTAAATGTTGTAATGGATCCGGACCTGGATAGATCGGGACAGAGATCACATCTAACAGGGGCACTTTCGCAGGCTGGGAAACAGTGGTTGGATGACTGTGGGTTGTGCGATGTGTGGCGAATACAGCACCCAAACAAGAGCGACTATACCTACTTCTCTTCAGCGCGCAAAACATATGTGCATCTTGATCACTTTTTAGCCTCCTCATCCCTTTTCGCCAGCTTGCACACCGCAGACATCATACCCCGCTCCCTCTCAGACCATGCTCTAATTTCAGTGATTCTGCCGGCGCGGTGCTCGCACTCATCCCCACCGGGTTGGAGACTCCGTGAATCCCCCCTCCACTCTGAAGAGGTCACTAAGCGGATCCAAGAAACTATAGTACACTACTTCTCTGACAATGATCAGGGGGTTACACCCCTTTCTGCGGTTTGGGAGGCTTTGAAGTTGGTAGTGCGAGGACAATTCATTGCGGTTGCCGCATCATTCTCGAACCTACGCAGAGAGAAACACGCGGCGTTAGAAAGGGAGGTGGGAGAACTGGAAGCGGTCCATAAGCGGACGGGAGCTCCGAGAGTATGGAGGGAATTAGAAACCCGGCAGTGGATGCTGAAACACCTGGACATAGTTAGGGCAGAGCATGCTCTTCTGAGGCTGCAACACAAATTCTACCTCAGTGGAGATTAGTGTTAGAAAATTCTAGCACACAGACTACGGGCGCAAACGCAGATGTCCGCAAGTCATTCCTTACAGGATCAGGAGGGGATGGAATACACCGCAGATGCCCTTTTCGTCGCCTCCTTTCATAGTTTTTATCGGTACCTCATGCCAAGGGAGATGCCTCCTTGCATGACCCAGTGACATATTTGGGTTCCTGCGATATCTCTCCCTTACCCAAATCTACGGCTGATAGCCATTCGCATAGATGAGGTCATATCGGCGATCTCGAGGTTAAAGGTGGCTAAGTCACCGGGGCCGAATGGCTTCCCGGCCATGTTCCATAAAACATTCTGTGTGGAGTTGGCTCCCTTTTTAACGCAGCTTTTTAACTCCTCCCTGGATACCGGGGAACTGATGCCTACAATGTCTGAAGCGGCAATTTCTGTTATCCTGAAACCCAGGAAAGAGTGCGGGATATACCGGCCAATCTCGCTCCTTTACATCGATGCAAAGTTGTTTGCTGGCATTTTAGCTTCACGCCTTAACCTTAGGGCTGATATCGTAGACCCGGACCAGTTGGGTCTTATACCTACTAGACAAGGTGGTGACCATTCTAAACGACTGTTGCATCTCATTGACCTCGTACATCGCTCGCAAACACAGGCCCTCCTACTCTCGATAGACGCAAAGAAAGGCCTTTGATCGCGTTGATTGGGAGTACTTGTTCACGGTGATGCGCGCGTACGTCTTCGGTGATAAATGTATTCGATGGGTTTGTTGTTTATACACCTCCCCCAAGGCTTCGGTGCAGGTTAACGGATGTAAATCGTCCCTCTTCCCTATTGCCCGGGGAACGCGTCAGGGCGGTCCCTTATCCCCACTTTTATTTGCACTCTATATGGAGCCATTCGCCCAGCGGATCAGGTCAAATCCCAACATTGATGGTCTCAAATTTGGAGCTGACGTACATAAAATTAGTATGTATGCCGATGACCTCATTGTATCACTCACTCAACCCCGGCTGACGTTGCAGTCCCTGACTAGGGAGCTCACTGCTTTCGGGAACGTTGCGGGGTTCAAGGTTAACTTCGCAAAGTGGCAGATTCTCAATACCGGAGAATGAGGTTCTGGATTTACAACAAGACTTTGCGTTCCACTGGGCGTCTACAGACATTACTTACCTGGGCCTTCGACTAACCCCGACCATCGCTAAAAAAGTCTCCCTCAACTACGCTTTGCTGATGGAGCAAACGACCAAGGCACTGGCCGCCTGGTCGCACCTCAAGCTGGTATGGTACGGGAGAATAGCGGCGGTGAAGATGACAGTGCTCCCACGCATCCTTTTCATTTTCCAAATGCTATCATTGTCCCCACTGCTGGGCACGATTAAGAAATTTCAAGGGCTACTCAATAAGTTTATATGGGAGAGTAAGAAACCTTGTCTCTCACTTGCACACATTGCTTCCTCGAAGATAGTGGCCGGACAGAACATATGGCGAGAATTGTGGCTCCCACGCAAGCATAGAACATGGGGGCTGTACTCATCACCGGTTACCTCCCCGGCGCTTAAGGTGTGGGATCGACTAGCAGGTCCGAAGGGTTGGACCACATTTCCTTCTCCCGTGTCCCCTATTGTAGATAATCCCAACTTTCAGCCGGAACGGGCGTCCCCGGTCTTTCATCGCTGGAGGGAAGAGGGTTGCAAGAGAGTGGGTTCTTTTTTTGATACTGAGGGGTTAATCCCTTTTGCCCAATTGTGTAAAGATTATGACTTACCGCCTTCTGATACCTCCCACTATAAACAAGTCGCACACTGGGTTACACAAGCTGAGAACTTGGCCCTACCGTCCCGTCCCCTGACTTCCTTTGAAAAGTGGCTGGTTTGTAAAAAGGATGATCACAATCTCATATCTGAACTTTACGCCATGATTACTATGCACCTGAATGGGCACCGCACAAAAGCGCAAGTAAGGTAGGAGACTGAGCTGAGGAGGCCCTTATCGTCTAAAGAGTGGGATCACATTTTTTACCGAGCACACCATACTGCTTAAAAAACTGCAGGAGCGGAATCTGCATATAAAGTGGTTACTTACTGGTATTATACACCGGCGCCTATTCACTGCTGGGACAAGTCCAAGACAGACCTCTGCTGGTGGTTGTGTGGTCTAACTGGTACCCTAGTTCACTTACTCTGGCACTGCCCGAAGCTGGTGCGATACTGGTCAGCGATCATCGATGATATCTATACAGCACTTCAGATTACATTACTATGGGTTCCTGAATATACACTAATGGTTCTTCCCCATCCTAAGTTCTTCACGCTGAAGTCACTGAGGGGCAGACAGATCGCAAAGGCATTGGTTGTAGCACGTCAGGTGCTCTTAGCACAATGGGGGTCCTCGACAATACCTGAGCCACGGGACTGGATCCACCAGCTCTGGCAACTTTTAGCCATGGAGCGCCTATCGCTCAGCGTAGAGAGGCAAGGGAACGAATTTGCGAAGTTGTGGGCCTCTTACTTGCAAATTCTTACCAAAGATATGAGAGAGGTAACGTGCCCGAAATATTTGCTAATTTTACAGCTTATCCCCTTAAAACCGCCCGGTTCATCCACAGACGAGATTGCTGAATAAATGTCCACTGTTTAGTCAACTGCGGCAAGGTCGCTTAGGTAGGCCTTGAACTGATGCGGAGGGAGGGTGGAGGGAGGGTTAGGGTGGGCGGGGCAGTTTCATTGTTTTGTTGATCCTTATAAAAGTGGTAGTCTTTGCTGGGTGTGCGAAGTCTTAACTAATGCTTGAATTCTTCGTGAGGTCGCCCTCCGTGATGTAGACCTGTACGCTGTGTATTTCTAAGCATTTTTCGCTCTGCCGGCACCCTGATGTAGGCAGCTGAGCTGTGTACTCACAACCATCCCACCACACAATAAAAATGATTGATCCTAAAAAGGTGCGCCGGGCGCAAACAATGAAAATGTGCCCTATTACCATGAACACGCTACCCCCTGGGCAGCCGAGAACTTGTGCTACCCATGGGGCAGCTCATTCCTGTGGAAAACAGAGTGGCTACTTTACAGCCGCTCCGTGTTTTCACACCCGCCTTCACTTTTGAAGGGAATTATAGATCCACTTGCAGACAGGTGCATCAGTGACTGCACCCGCCTGCAAGGGGATTTCTGGGGGGTCCATGGGACCCCCTTTCATCCCTCCAGATTTCTGCCAAATGGGCATGCACCTATTAGATGGTGCACTCTTAGTGCGCCTCATGACGGCTTCTTTGCCCCTGTGCCTGCATTTGTAATATGTGCTAAAAGAACAATTGATGGACAGAATGCAGAACAATGCCATACATTCACCCCAGTACCGAGATCTGGGCCTAAATCCATTATTCTTTTGCTCACCATGCCATTCCAGTTTGGACACAGCCATATGCAAATCAGTCTTTACCCTGCGCCCAAAGGGAACAGTCCAGCCCGAACTGCCAGGCCAGGTCCTCCCTGGACTAGAAGCAAGCATCCTAGGACCAGTTTCGGGATTTCAGCCCTCTTCAGCCAGGATAGCTTGACTCCAGTGGCATGGACCGCACAGGACCCACTTCTGGGCCTACCCGTCCCACTCGGGGTGACAAATGCAAAAAGAACAATTGATGGACAGAATGCAGAACAATGTCATTTCACCCCAGTACAGAGAGCTGGGCCTAAATCCATCGTTTTTTTTTGCTGCGTCTGTAATACGGCACGGGCGTAGAAACAAAGGTATTTCCTCTATTGCATGGGGCACGCCTCCATGAAAATTATTATTAATATTATTATTATTATGTGTTCTTATATAGCGCTCGATTACCCGTAGGCATCTCGGCGCTTGCCTTGGGAACCCGTCCTGGTTTTTTCCCTGTGAGATACCCATACTGGGCATCCCCAAGGTGGAAGCCAGGCATCCCGCCGCGGGGGGCCGTAGTGACGATTAAGCAAGCTAATGCCCAGAGCTGCAGAGTGTGAACCTGTGACTCGAGTAGGCACCGAAACGAGAATTATCGAGTCCGTGGATATTTGGGCTCAAGACCCTGCCGCGTCGGGAATTGAACCCTGGTCCCGGGTCTGACCTCTGCTTCAGGGTCTGCCGCCTCTAACCAGTGAGCCACACTTCTCCAAATGAGGGAACGCTCCCTGCAGATGGCGCTGGCGCTTTATGTGCGCCAGTACTATCGGTATTACTGAAGGGGCCGCGGGGGCAAACAAAGTGTGTGCAAATGCCAGTTACGCCCCGGGGTACATGATGTAATACAGCCCCTGGTGGTGATGGGCTCTGTAACCAAGCACTAATCCCTTTATTAACAACACCATAATGGTTATGGGCTCTGTATCTCACAACAGTCCCTTTATCAACAGCATCTTATTGGTCATGGGCTCTGTATCCCTCCACCAGCCATCTGAGGGTCAGCAACCTAATTTCGACAAGCTGTACATCTGAAACCAATCCTTTGACTCAATCCTCTGTCACTTAAGTATAAACACCCTAATGCGGCAAGCGATGTAACTGTGCTCCACCATCAACCTGATAGTGATGGACTATGTTACCTTCCACCGACCTCCAGGACTAGAACACATTGATGTTGACAGACTCTGGATCCCTGCACCTACCCCTTGAGGCATGCCATGTAAGTGTGGCAAAATGTTAATTCTTCACACCACTCAGTTGTGGCATCCATGCCTGGGGATTGAACTACAGTCACCTCTCTACAGCAATGGCCCCAGTTTCTGGTGTGAAAACTTTCTGGTGTGAAACGTGATGTAACATTTTCGTCTCTGGTGCATTTGACGAAATGTAACACTAAGTTTCAAGAAAATCGAATTGTTCAATCAACGCCATAGGGATTTGGAAGTTTCTGCCAAATCAATAGCAGACAAGCTCACCTCCCCACCTCAGACCGGTTCGGCGGGTGGGCCCGGTGGGCCAGACCCACCCAAACATGACCTTTGTCCCTCCCAGTCACAGCAGAAGAGGCCACAGAGGAAGCATCTTCATGTTGAGGGCCAAACGCCATTTATTTTCACTTTGTTTTAATAATAGCTGTTTTAATTATGTACTAATAGGGAGAAAATACTAGCTTTTAATGATTTTACATTAAAAATACTGGTCATGCTGGTAAAAAGAAAATAGCCTGGTGGCAACCCTAGGTCATAGCTGAGGCAAGCTGCACTGAGGAGGTTTGTATTGGGGAAGAGGGAACACGGGCTTGACCTGCCAATGATACAGCAGGTGCAGTGGCACCAGGGCCCAAGGCTATGAATGGCCTTCTGCACCTCAATTATGGCTGTTTCTGTGTGGGGTTCTGAGAGTGTTATGTAGTTTAGTCTGCATAGGATTTGCACAGTAATACATTGTAGGATGCGGCCCGTATTATACTATTCAGATAGCGGCAGTTAATGCCTCATTGGATGAGCAGCCATAATGTGGAATTACTGTAGTGTAGTTCCTATATTCCCAATAGACTCTGCGCATTGGAATAATATAAACAGCAGTGTAGACGTAGGACTGAGGTCATCTAGGTCTCTACTGACTATATTAGACTTAATTAGTTTTGCCAGCTAGCTCAGAGGTCACTAGAAACTTTCTCGTATGTTCAGGAAAGAGTTCTCTCCTGATTTAGACAAGAAGGGATTAGCTTCTGAAAACCGCATAAACATGAAAACTTTGCTCCCTCAGAATAAAGAGTGTATCTCTAGAGTTGTGTGAAAACAATAGACAGTTATTTCACTCAGTCAATCGTGCGCACTTAGTTTCACCAGAGTGCAGAGAAATAGAGAGACGGGCGTTTTCAATAAAAGGTGTTATTTATTGAGCAGTCTTCTTTCTCATGCAAGAGAAGTGAGTTGCCACAATTGCAATACTTATCATAAAGTAAAGTGCATACAGTAAAAGTAGTATTATGAAATAACACTGTAAAAGCATTGATATGGTTTCTTAGCCACATGATACTTTAAAATGGATAAAATATATACATACATAAAAAAATTGACTAATGTACTGAACTGGTGCTTCTAATATACGCCTACCCGGGTGTACCTCACCTAAGCCTAATATGTGGGAAGGAGTGAGTAAGTTGCAGTTTAAGTTAAGTTGGTTTTTGCCAAGAATCTGAATCAAGAAATCTCTTAAGGGTTTAGTCAGCGCCGTACCTTGGTTCTAGAATGTAGGAGGTCTTGTATCTCTCTCTCAGGACTCGATCTCCCAGCAACCCGCAAGGGTGACTGGAAACACTGGAGCTGGATTTCTCAGCAAGAGAAAAGACAGCGTCTCTCTCAGTGCGTCAAGGGAGGGTCGGCTTCCTTCGGCTCTCACATCAGCTGGGCGTCTGGCAAGTAGATAGCCGCTCTGCTCCAAAGGACCGTGTGTTTGCTTAAGGCAACGTTGGTATATTTATACCTGAAAGGTGCCGTGTTTGACGTAAGGTTGGACATAAGACGTCACTAAGAACTAACAGTTCTTTCTGGACTTCAGGAGTTCTTGTGCAAATCAAAACAAAAGCAGGGGGAATTCCCGGGCTGCTGGAGGCTTGGTTTGTTTAAAGAACGCGTTGTACTTTCTAGGAGTCTAGGGGAGTAGCCTTGTCGTATTTGGACTGTATGGGCTATTACTAAATATGGATATGATTCTTATGCCTTTATAGGGATATTATTTATTATAACCATACAAGGGCATAAATCGGGAATATCGAATTAGGGTCCTAGATAGAAACACAACACCCACTCCACGTATTAATGTCCATCATTACAAAAAAACTAAGCAATATTAAACATATAACGATGCATGTGTGTTTTACAACCCACCCCAAAATACATAATTCGCATTTGAAATGGTATGTGGAAAATACACGAAAATGAGTATTGGTACTCTACGCTTTTCAAACAGTGTTATCATTCAGTTAAAAAATGCATATGTGTATCAGCTGAATGAATTGCGAAAATTACACATGAAATGGCTCTGAATACAGAAAAGAAGGTTGAGGCCATTTCATCACATATTTATACAATACTGTACATGTGCCAGAGGCTGAGATAAAATATTGTCTCTAGTGTCTCTAAAAATAGAAGCTCTGTTCTCTAAGAATAGTTCTACTTTAAGCAGATTACTGTGTGCCAAAAAAAGGTAAATATTTTAGAAGAGGAACAATAATTTCGTTTTCAGGGGAAAAATAGTACCCAATGTTTTCAGTAGTCTTGTTTATCAAAACTGAAGGCCGAATTCAGAGTTCAGGGAACGCTGTGTACTCGTTGTTTAAAAAGTTATTCTTTTTGTTCAGGGGAGAACATTATATCAGACAGGCTTGCAAAAAATTGGTCTACAACATCCGGTGAAAGTTCGACCAAGTACGAAAATGCTGAAATTGTGCATAGGTGAGAATGATTGCTATCATCAATGTCTGGATCAGCAATGCTCACAGAAGGTTGTACCTGTTTGGTGCTGGTTTCCTCTCGTACTTCACTGCCACCTAATCGTAATGGTGAAGTCTCAACGAATGCCGTCGTCAGAATAGGTAGCCGCTGGGGACAATACGTTGCATGAGTCGTTACCGGACCTAGCAAAGCATCGATATCCATTGGTACTGCTGATGGTAGTGTAAGACAGATGTCTAACACGCATTCTTCTCCGCATAGCAGACATCGAAGCACACGTAAGATGCAATCATGCCAGATTGGTCTGAATGAAAGAAACCAGGTTGCACTAAGATCTCTTAGCCGGGCCAATCCGAGCACTTTAGTGATGCTGTCTCGGTAGCGTATTGCTAGGATCGTTTCTTCCATTGTAGCTGGAGTTCTGTCTGTGGCTTGGCTTGCCTTATCGGAGCAGAAGGATAAAAAAATAAAATTCCTGCTACGAGTCCCAATAGAAGAGGCAGGCCGCCGAAAAGGGAATGGACAAAATTCGGGAAAGTGCCCAGAACTGTTTCAAAGGGTGCTAACATTCCCGAAAAAATGGTCTTAAATACATGTGCGATGCCACTGGTATCAGACATGTTTAAGATTTGACCTAACAATTCTACGAAATGCACGGGGCAATTTGTTTATTATAGGGAATGTATCTCTGCTGCTGTCCTTGCAACTTGCAGATCATACGTCTCTTTGGACGATGTTAAAGGCACAGTTGTCTGTAAAAGAACGGACTTTATTCTGCTTAAAGTATCAATTTGAATAGAAGAGATATTCAAAGAAGGCCATATTGCCGCCTCCATGTCTGGATTGCTGTTTGGATACAATACTTGCATACAGCAAGTGACCATGGAACTAACGCTCACGAGATAGGCTTTTCCTGGCACAATGCCACAACAGCTGTGGTCACTTATTAGAACGTAACTGCCGTTGGAAAGTTGTCTGAAAAATTGCTCTATTTGTGTTGCAGGAGTGCCGTGCAGGTGACATGAAAGGTTATTCGAAGACCCTTCGCAGGCTCCATGCAAGTTAATACCTTGACACAGGAGTGTACCGCTTAGTGATTTTTTACAATTGTTACCACTAAGAAATACCTCTTTTTTCCCTTCACTATAACATTTGTGTGTATAAGGTAATTTCCATGTTGACTTGATGTATCCTTTACCCAACCTTTCATACAGGCCTGCTGGTATATATTTTTGGCAATACTTAAACTGGAAAGATGTTATTGGGATTGTAATCGTTCCATGTATTATCCATTCAATGACAGGTCTCTCTGACATTGTCAATGGTAATCTCTCAAGTTTTTCAATGCTCAGAATCGTATAGTCTGCTCCTTTTTGTGCCAAACTGATTTGTTTATCAGTAAGGTTAAAGATAGAAAATAATGACGTTATGTTGATTAGACGCCATGGCACGTAGCCTGAACGCAAGTTTTGCAACGTCCAGCCTAGCTGTACAATAGAACGTAATTGGGACTGACCATGTTGTAACATTAGTAGGTCCTGCTCTATTATATAAATAGCAGATGATACAATGCTGTCCAGTGAATATATTCTGGAGGACAGAGTCGTTAACCCATTGTCCACTACAGAAAGTGATTTTTCCAAATTTATACGATCAATTTCTCATATTTTTTCAGCTGTTTCAATTTGTGTTACTTTCCAAGCTTCGTTGTAAGCAGCGTATATACCGGCGTATATGAAAGGTTTTTGACGCTGTTTGCGTGGTCCCAGTTTGAAATCACGCAAGTCAGCACCGTCTTGAAGTAAAGTCAAGTGTTGCTTAATTTCAGCCAGTGTGGATTTCTGTAGCCATTCGAGGCATAGTTTCCCTACACTGTATGTTGTAACTATCCCTGGATGTTGTCTCTGGGAGTGTCTAGGGTCTGGCCTGGTCTGTTTAAACCCCTGTGTTTTGTTCAGGAATCTATCTTGACAGTTATTTGTGTCTGTGGGCCAGATCAACCATTTTTTCCAATCAGGATTTGTTCTGTTTTGGTGTAAAATATGGGATACGTCTATCTTGACATCTGTAGTGCTATTACTATCAGGTATGGGCTTCGGAATAGACGGTTTGTTTAAGGCTTTTATCTTGGCTAAACCAAGACCGGTTGTTTGCTGAATGGTGTCATTTAGGAATATTATCTGTTCTGGGATCATGCAGGCTCTAAATAATGCTTCTAGACCTTGTACCTGCCAATCTTTTGAACCCCAGATGGTTTTTGTTTCAATGTTGTTTTTCCAAAATTCAAAACCAAATGTAGTCATTTTTTCATAAAATGTTTCAGAATAAATCAATTTAGTATTTGTCAACATTGTTTTCATTCCTTTCTTATTTAACATTTTAAAATAAAACGTTTCTGCATCACTTGTGTTAAACCCTGAGAAGTATGGGAATTTCTCATAAAATGTTTTCGAGCTGCCTTTAGGCGGTGTTGCACAATGTTCCCATTGGTTATAATTAAAAACATTTCTAGGTTGAGCAGATTTATGCAAATAGTGATGACCATAATGATTATAACAGTACATTTCTTCATAATTTGATGAACCCTGCAAGTAATCATGTTCTGTGAATTTAGCTGACATTACTAAATCTGACATCATATTATTAATATTTTCAAACTCCCAATCATCAGAGAAAGTACTTGGTGTCACAAAGTCACTTAAGGAGACCTTAAATTGGTGTGGATATTTCAAGAGCTCAATCAGGCCATAGATTTCAAAATCCGTTTTGTCCCATGCTACCCCACTGGGTATTGGATTGGCTGTGATGTTCACTGATGACAGTTCTCTTTTCTTGAGATGAGAGGATGTGTGAGGCTTTAGGACCAAGTTGATGTTCTGACTTGCTGTGTCCATTGTACTATATTTTCCTTCAATAAATGTTCCCAAACATAGAACCATGATGAGCCAAAGCAGGAGGAAAAGTACACCTAACACAATCCAAAATTCAATCCATGGTGAAATCAGATAAGTTTCTTTTAGTTGGTGAAAAAGTTCAGTCAATTTGTCTTTGAACGTTTTTGTTGCTGGTGTTTCTTCATGCTCGCTTGGATCTTCAGAAAAGTCATCGAAATTGATGAAGTAGCCAGATGCAGTTCTGTCAATTGTTGGAATTGCTTCCGAATTCTCATTAGTCTTTGCATTTTTCTTTGTTTCATTAGCATAGTCTGAGGCTACATCGTTGTAGACAGGAGTTTCTTGACGAACTGTTGCAATTTGGGTTTCAAGAGGCACAAGTTCCATGGCTTTGTTGCATAGTCCTTTTTTATTCACTGCAGGTTTATCAAAAGTGATTAGTCTCTCAGTTTGAACCTCTTGGATTGTAGCAAGATTTGGTCTTCTGCTATTTCTTGGGAGTCCACTGGGCCTACTATTTATTATTGGCCACATGATTGTGGTTTTACCAGGTCGATGGATACAACTCGGTTCTCCTTTTTACCAGCAAGGGGCGGTAGTACAACTGATCTTGTTCCGCTGACAGCTAAGACAGGTACTGCTTTTCTGTAAGAAGGCCCAAATTCCTTCTTCACCGCGATCTTTTCTCTGACTAGATCCCCAATCTTTAGAATCCAGACAGGTCTTGCTGGGACAGGTGGTTTCTCTTCAGTGGCTGTTGGCTTTAACTTTATATTACTCAGACTTCTTCTTGTTTCATTTAAGTCCTGTAAAACAGCCAAACGATCTTTGATATCAAATGGTTTTTCTTCTACCACTGAAGTCTGACAATCTAGATCCTGGATGTGCATTCTAGTGCCGAACAATAGTTCGTAAGGAGTGAAACCTTTCAGAGAATTTCTTGGCAGATTGTTAAGACTATGTTGGACACTTGTTAAATGTTTGACCTACCCATCGCCCGAACCTAATACCCTCGCCGTTATAGATTGCTTTATGTCACGTTTTTTTCTTTCCACTACCGCATTTCCCTCAGGATGGAAGGGAGAAGAGTAACGTAATGCAATGCCCATGCTGGTCATGGCCTCTTTGTAAGCTCGAGAGCTAAACGCAGGACTCTGGTCAGAATGTAGCATGCCAATTGCGTATGTGCCGATAAAGACTCGCAAATATTTTATAACAGTTCTGGCGTCAGCCGAGCGCTGGTGTCTGCATTTTAAGTGAATCTAGTCTTTATATTTATGGGAACGCATTTCTCCGGCTGGATTTCTGCGTATAAATAGCCTGATGCTTTCTAATAAAGGTGTCCTGGCAGTAGTCTGGTCCGGTTCACAACTGCGATCTCGGTTGCAGTCTGGACAATCCTTTGCAAATTTTTAATTTTGCAGGCTCATCCCCGGCCACCAGTATTCTGTGTGTAATTCTTTTAGAGATTTCACGATCTCTTGGTGCCTTAGCCCCTCTCCCATGTGTGCGTCTGCTATTAATAAGACTCTCCGGTTTGTGTTTGGATTTACTCTATCCCCCACTCCAGGGATTTGAGCAAAAGGAATGGAGTTTGCATCAATTATGTATGTATTATTGAGTGGATAGCCGAGAGGTAATGCTGCATAGTCGCCTTTTAATGAGGCTTTTACCGCTAGCATGGTTTCTCCATCTATGTGTTTTTTAGAACGCTTTTTTGGGGCTACGGAGGCCGGTTGAACTGCTTCCGCTGTGGCTCTGTTAGCCAATTAGTTCCCTGCAACGTGAACGCCATCACGTTGATGACTCAGTGTATGTATCACGTGAGTCTTTCGTAGTTCTTTCTGCAAAAGAACTACTTGTTCCCAGAGCTTTTTATGCTTTATTGTGGCACCTGTGTCATCTTTGTAACCGTTTTTAATCCATGTCTCCATGTCATTATTGTAAGATTTGACGCAGTAATGCGAATCGCACACTATTAGTGTGGGGAATTCGCGTTTGGCATTTTCAAGCGCCATCTTTAAAGATCTTATTTCAGCTCGCTGAGCTGTACAGTTTCTGAGTGATTCAGTTTTTGTGATTATTGGTATGAAAATTTACCTAAGCGCCAGCGACCTTTAACAATCGCGCACGCTGCGTTGTAGGATTTTTCCTCATTTAGGAAGTAGGGGACCCCTATATATCAATACACTAGCTATACATAGGGAAGAAATACTTTTTGAAAAGGTCTATAACTAGTGAAAAACCAAACAAATGAATAGATGTATACCACTATTATATCAGCCCACTAGCTCTAAAACTAAATCACCAAATATTTAGATGTGTCCTGATTTATTTTATTTATCACATATATATATATATATATTTTTTATATACACATTTTTTTTTATATATAAACATATTGGAGAAAATAGATAAACATTTCATGGATGAATTTCAAAGTGTTTGATAATCAAATTAATATTTCAAATAGTGTTGACAAACGTGGTACGTAGCACACAGGCAAAGCGGTGTGTCACCCACCTCTTTGCCTGTGTGCTACCTACCACGTTGCCTCCATCATTCTTTGTTATATGCTTGTTCATATGTTGGTTATGTAATTTTTAGATTTGTTTGTCAACACTATTTGAAATATTAATTTGATTATCAAACTCTTTGAAATTCATCCATGAAATGTTTATCTATTTTCTCCAATATGTTTATATATAAAAAAATGTGTATATAAAAAAAATATATATATATATATATGTGATAAATAAAATAAATCAGAACACATCTAAATATTTGGTGATTTAGTTTTAGAGCTAGTGGGCTGATATAAAAGTGGTATTCATCTATTCATTTGTTTGTTTTTTCACTAGGTATAGACCTTTTAAAAAAGTAGGATTTGTCCTCTACATCGTAGTGTTGTGCAAATCTGTCCATGTAGATTACACATGTGTACTGTTCGAGAGGCAGAATTGTGATTGGCAGAGGATATTCTTCTTCATATTCTAGATTTTCTAGTTTTTTCATTTTCGGGTCAAAATAGTGCTTCCCATCTTCTGCAGCTAGAGAATGTTCCCATTGTATCCATTTTGGATCTAATGCCACTACATTTAGATTGCATGGGCTTGTTAATGCCTCAAGGGCTGATTATGCTGTTAAAACAGATATCCTCCTGCCTTGGGCTTGGGTTCTTTCTTTTGCTACAGCAGTTTGAACCGCTATAAGAATCTTTTCAGTAGAACTGAATTTCATTTCAGCTTGTGTGTACAAATGTGATTTGTAAGCTAGTGGTACCGTTTCTCCCTCATTAGAGGTTAGGTACGTGAATCCGCATCTTCCTGGAATGACTCGGATTACAAGGTTGCGTATGTTTTCGCGTGTTTGCAGTTTTGTTTTAGTTAACATGTCTGTTTGTAATGATCTTAAAATTTTTGTGTGTTTCTGAGTCCAATTGATTAGTTTGAAATCAGGTTTTATTAATTCATAGAGAGGTTTAAACCTCTCTGCATAATTAGAATGTATGTTCTTCCGAAATTCAGGAATTCTAGTATTGATTGTAAATTCTTCAGCGTTTTTGGAGCTTGGAGTACAGCACATTTCTCTAAGGAATTGTCTGCTAGGCTTTTGCCTTCACTTGATAATTCATATCCTAAAAACAGGACAGTTAGATGGGCAATTCGTGACTTCTTAAAGTTGAATTTATACCCTTCAGCTGCGAACCCAAGTATTATGGTGTTCACTCTTTTCAAGTGAGTCTCCAGGTCATCATCTGTGAGATAGATGTCATCGACATACGATAATGCCTCATCATCATATATTTGTAGTAACTATGTTACTCTTGCTGAGAATAATCCTGGGCTATTCTTGAACCCCTGTGGGAGTCGACAGAATTGTTTTTGCGACCCCATTGTTGAGAAAGCGGTCAAATATCTGCTTTCAGTTGCAATGTTTTGACAAAAGAAGCCATTTGAGATATCTAATGTCGTTTCATACTTTTTACGCACGATGCTATTCATTAGTGCTGCACTGTGTGAGTTTTGTTCTGCAAATGTTTTGCAGCAGGAGTTTAGGTGTCTGTAGTCCAAAACTAGACGATCTGAATTGTCTGGCTCGGAGACAGGAAACAAAGGATTGTTCATCTGTGAGGTGCATGTTTCAATCACCCCCTGATATTCAAGTTGATCTAAGATCTCCCTGACTTGCTTTTTAGCTTCTTGTTTAACTGGGTACTGCCTTTGTGCAGTGGGTTGATTTTTTAACTGGATTTTGTGAGAAGGAGAATCCTCATCCCATCCTACATGATTTTTATATAATGCAGGAGCTTGGGCTACTGCCCATTTTCTTGCAAATGTATATTTTTTATGAATTGGAATGTGATTTGAGAAGGCAGGCATAATCATTTCTTTGCCATGAGGGCACTCCCTGACAAACTCTGGTGGCCAGTCTTTCTCAGCTAACAGGATGTCATAGCCTTTCGAAAGGTTATCCCAAAAGAGACCCCTTACTTTCCTAGCCTTGTCCCCCTCTATACGTAATGTTATTTCGTATAATTTATGGGGTTTGCTAACTCTGGTGTCTGCAGTTTCCACTTGAATGTATGCATTCGTGTCCACTGTCTCCAGAAGATTCATCAAGATCTTGCAAGCTATGGTTACTTCTGCTGCGCTGTCTAGCATTGTCTGGGCCCCCTCTCCGTTTTTCAGTTGTCCTCAGAAACCTCGGCATGTTTTATTTTAATACTAGCTACCTTCTTCTTTGGATATTGTAATTTTTTACTTTGATGAGCAGGTTCCTTGTCTTTGGACTTGACGTGCTCTTCTTTGTGTTCTGACCGTCCTCTTCTTTCCGATTTTTGTGAGGTAGTCTGAAAAGATCGAGAGGGACGTGTATCAATATCTTTATCTGTCAGGTTTTCTCAATTTATCCCTATCTCTAAGGTTGTATCTTTTCTCAGAAGGCTCCCTCTGGGGAGACTTGCCACCTCGTTCTGGAGATCTAGCTCTCCGTTGAGGAGACCTTCCTCTGGACTGGAATCTTTTTTCTTTGGGAGGGGATTGTTTATTTCCATCCCAACTCTTTTTTGGAGTGTTTAGATTATTTTTAATAAATGTTTTTTCAGGATTTTCAAGTAGTTGGGGTTTTAGTGGTTTCCAACCCAAACTATCTCTACCTAGTTCTTCATAGGATTTTTCTATGATTCTGGCAAGTTCAAAAGGCTGTTCTGCTATATCTGTTTCTTTCAATTTTTGGAGGTATGTTATATCGTCCATTGCCAATTGAACTAATTCTCTGTATGCCTTTGTTAATTCTTTTAGTTTAACTAAAAGTTCTTCACTTGACATCTTTTTAATGTCCGGATGTGGTGTGTAGCTGGCTAGAACCGGCCACGTGGCTCTTGGTCTACCTAGTGGACCGAGCCTGGTGATGTGATTTTGATGTTTTAGGGCGCCATTAAACCAGAGCAGGTGCTCTTGGTAAGTTAATGGGATTTCAACGTCCTCGAAAGGAGCGTATTCATCAGGAGGTTCCCCTATTTTGTAATAGTGGAAATCTTGTGTTACAGCGTGTGCTGCTGGAAAATGTATCCACGAATAGAACACCTCTGTCTGCCGATATTCATGGGCCACTACCACGAATATGACTGTACCACCTCTTGGTGATAGTCCATTTTCTGTAATTTTAATAGTTATAGTTCTTCTTACATTTACCGGAATGATTATAGCATTCGGGTCTTCATCTTGGAGACTTGTGTCATCCGCTATAAGTTGAGCTGCTAAAGCATCTCTTTCTTCGTTACCTTCTGGCATTTTACTGACAGAAAGTTTTTTGTTGCAGATCAGGTTTCAAGGAAACAAAGATTAGGTGCACAATACTTTGGAACACTGTATCCTTCAACGTTGACTAAACCAAAAACAAATACATAGGAATCTCTTCCTACTAAGTTCCGGCGGATATTAACCTTTTACCCACTCCAGACGTCTTTTGGAGTATTTACGGGAAAAGGGGTCTGTGTGAAAAGGCACGACTGAGTTACTCTAATGTCTTGCGTTAGATTATCGCCTTACCAAACGTTGGGCGCCATGTAGTGTAGTTCCTATATTCCCAATAGGCTCTGCGTATTGGAATAATATAAACAGCAGTGTAGACGTAGGACTGAGGTCATCTTGGTCTCTACTGACTATATTAGACTTAATTAGTTTTGCCAGCTAGCTCAGAGGTCACTAGAAACTTTCTTGAATGTTCAGGAAAGAGTTAACTCTCCTGATTTAGACAAGAAGGGATTAGCTTCTGACAACCGCATAAACATGACAACCTTGCTCCCTCAGAATAAAGAGTGTATCTCTAGAGTCGTGTGAAAACAATAGACAGTTATTTCACTCAGTCAATCGTGCGTACTTAGTTTCACCAGAGTTCAGAGAAATAGAGAGACAAGCGTTTTCAATAAAAGGTGTTATTTATTGAGCAGTCTTCTTTCTCATGCAAGAGAAGTGAGTTGCCACAATTGCAATACTTATCATACAGTAAAGTGCGTACAGTAAAAGTAGTAGTATGAAATAATACTGTAAAAGCATTGATATGGTTTCTTAGCCATATGATACTTTAAAATGGATAAAATATATACATACATAAAAACATTGACTAACGTACTCAACTGGTGCTTCTAATATACGCCTACCCCGGTGTACCTCACCAAAGCCTAATACGTGGGAAGGAGTGAGTAAGTTGCAGTTTAAGTTAAGTTGGTTTTTGCCAAGAATCTGAATCAAGAAATCTCTTAAGGGTTTAGTCCGCTCCGTACCTTGGTTCTAGAATGTAGGAGGTCTTGTATCTCTCTCTCAGGACTCGATCTCCCAGCAACCCGCAAGGGTGACTGGAAACACTGGAGCTGGATTTCTCAGCAAGAGAAAAGACAGCGTCTCTCTCAGTGCGTCAAGGGAGGGTCGGCTTCCTTCGGCTCTCGCATCAGCTGGGCGTCGGGCAAGTAGATAGCCGCTCTGCTCCAAACCACTGTGTGTTTGCTTAAGGCAACGTTGGTATATTTATACCTGAAAGGTGCCGTGTATGACGTAAGGTTGGACATAAGACGTCACCAAGAACGAACAGTTCTTTCTGTACTCCAGGAGTTCTTGTGGAAATCAAAACAAAAGCAGGGGGAATTCCCGGGCTGCTGGAGGCTTGGTTTGTTTAAAGAACGCGTTGTACTTTCTAGGAGTCTAGGGGAGTAGCCGGGCCGTATTTGGACTGCATGGGCTATTACTAAATATGGATATGATTCTTATGCCTTTATAAGGATATTATTTATTATAACCATACAAGGGCATAAATCAGGAATGTCGGATTAGGGTCCTAGATAGAAACACAACATGTAAGAGTGGCCATCTGAGGGTCAGCAACCCAATTTCGACAAGCTGTACATCCGAAACCAATCCTTTGACCAATGTATCTGTATCCCTCCACCAGCCATCTGAGGGACAGCAACCCAATTTCGACAAGCTGTACACCCGAAACCAATCCTTTGACTCAATTCTCTGTCACTTAAGTATAAACACCCTAATGCGACAAGCGATGGAACTGTGCTCCACCATCAACCTGATAGTGATAGACTATGTTACCTTCCACCGACCTCCAGGACTAGAACACATTGATGTTGACAGACTCTGTATCCCTGCACCTACCCCTTGAGGCATGCCATGTAAGTGTGGCAAAATGTTAATTCTTCACACCACTCAGTTGTGGCATCCATGCCTGGGGATTGAACTACAATCACCTCGCTACAGCAATGGCTCCAGTTTCTGGTGTGAAAACTTTCTGGTGTGAAACGTGATGTAACATTTTCGTCTCTGGTGCATCTGATGAAATGTAGCACTAAGTTTCAAGAAAATCAAACTGTTCAATCAACGCCATAGGGATTTGGAAGTTTCTGCCAAATCAATAGCAGATAAGCTCACCTCCCCACCTCAGACCGGTTCGGCGGGTGGGCCCGGTGGGCCAGACCCACCCAAGCATGACCTTTGTCCCTCCCAGTCACAGCAGAAGAGGCCACAGAGGAAGCATCTTCATGTTGAGGGCCAAACGCCATTTATTTTCACTTTGTTTTAATAATAGCTGTTTTAATTATGTACTAATAGGGAGAAAATACTAGCTTTTAATGATTTTACATTAAAAATACTGGTCATGCTGGTAAAAAGAAAATAGCCTGGTGGCAACCCTAGGTCATATCTGAGGCAAGCTGCACTGAGGAGGTTTGTATTGGGGAAGAGGGAACACGGGCTTGACCTGCCAATGATACAGCAGGTGCAGTGGCACCAGGGCCCAAGGCTATGAATGGCCTTCTGCACCTCAATTATGGCTGTTTCTGTGTGGGGTTCTGAGAGTGTTATGTAGTTTAGTCTGCATAGGATTTGCACTGTAATACATTGTAGGATGCGGCCCGCATTATACTATTCAGATAGTGGCAGTTAATGCCTCGTTGGATGAGCAGCCATAATGTGGAATTACAATGCCTACTAGAATATGTCTGTCTGCCTGTTCTCTGACAGATGCTGTGGTGAAGTAAACAACCGTTTTATCTCAAGTAAGACATTGTTCTGGGCTGGATTTATTCTCACAAGTGTGGCAGGGTTACCTATGGGCGCATAACATATTTTTAAATCGTGTCCCGGAAAATTGCACATTCTTGGGTTATAATCGGGCCACTGGAATTATACAATTTTGGGTCTCTTCTGTTTTCTGCATAATTGAGGATTTGCTATATTTGCCACATAATCCATTATCTGATGCATCATCTGCAGATTAAAAAAAAAAAATTCTATCTCAAATGGATCAAAAAATGCTAAAAATACTGCAACATGTGTTGCCACTCAGTGAAGGCCCTTCGCAAAGGCTGACTGGTCACTTTTCTGTTGCTATTCTTGGATGGTAAACTTCTACTACGGAGGTGCAACCTATGCCCATATAGAGATGACCTGTGTAAAAAAAAAAATAACGAAGTAATACTATCACAAAGTGTGCCTCGTTAGGCCACATTATTTGTTTTTCCATGCTGCATAATTTAGTCAACACTGCTTAATAATTTTGCCCTACCCTGCCGCTTAATTTCAGTGTTCCTGTTTATAGTGTGCGCTTACTCTACACATGTACAAACAATGGTACTGATCAAATTTCCGTTCAATAAAGTGCTACCAAGTGTTATTGTGGAGTAGTGTGGCTCACTGGTTAGAGGCGGCAGGCCCGAGAGCAGAAGTCGGCCCGGGACCAGGGTTCAATTCCCGACGCGGCAGGGTCATGGACCTTGGTCAGCGGACTAGATAATTCTCGCTTCGGTGCTTACTCTAATCAGGGGTTCCACTCGGCAACTCTGGGCATTAGCTTGCCTAATCTCCACAACGGCCCCACCAATTCCGGGGATGCCTGGCTCCACCTTGGGGACTCCCAGCAAGGGACCATCCCACGGGGAAAGCCAGGACGGGTTCCCCAGAGTTGTACAGCGCCAGGAGACCTATGGACGGGTAGCAGTGCACTTTACAAGCTCAAAAACATTTACATTTAACATTTACATTTACATATGCAATGTGGCATGATATACACATAGTGGCATTAAGGCTAATTATCCAAACTTACCTCAGAACTAAATAATTCATACCACAGGTATATTTTAAAATTGATATCGACAAACTTTTGCCACAAAGTATGATTTTTAGATAAATGGATTGTCTCTGAATACATCACAGCATATACTTTATTACTTTATGCAGCTATGTTAAAACCAAATATGTATACTTTTTAAACAAAATGTAATCTATTCAGTCACATTTTCTAAATAGTGTTTGGTTACTTTTTACATTTCACTGCATAGCACTATTTTTGTTCAGGTTTGCTGTTACAGTGAGCGGTTTCAAAGCTGATAATGTACTCACAGAAGCTGCAGAGCATGCTATGTTATGTTATAGAAAGCTTGTATCGCGCACTAATACTCCAGCGTGTCCTGGCACGGAAGTGAACTGGGGCGGAGCAGGTGGAAACCAATTAAGGGAGCTAACTGAGTAGGTGTGTCTTTAAGCGTTTTTTTAAAAGTTTAAAATCTTGAGTAAGCTGAAGATCCGCAGGAAGCGAATTCCAAGCCACTGCTGTTTTAACAGAAAGAGACTGGCCTCCCAAGCGAGCTCTGCGGAAACGTGGCATTACCATCCGACGTAAAGAGGCAGACCGCAGAGATCGATTGGGAACATACAGGGCGAAGCGCCTCCTGAGGTACAAAGGACTGAAACCATGAAGGGCCCTGTGCGCGAGGGTGAGAGCTTTGAACTGTACTCGCTGGGCCACGGGCAGCTAGTTCAGATCCCGCAAATGCTGTCAGACACTAAATCTCCTAGAGATGGTAAAAAGGAGTCTAGCTGTGGCATTCTGTATGGTTTGCAATTTTTTCAGCAAATACCCGGGAATATCAATGAACAGAGCATTGGCATAATCAAGACGGGAGAGAATCAGAGCACACGCTACCGTCTCTTTGGCCTCTCTAGGGAGCAGAGGAAAAAACGTTTTAAGTGCCTTCAGGGTGCCAAAACAGACACCAGTCAGTTTTTTAACATGGTCAGTGAACCGAAGATCCTCACTAAACCATACCCCTAAGTTCTTTGCCGGGGCTCCCATAGTTAGGGCACGGGAAATCAGGGGGCCACACAGATTGTCTAAAAGCCAGAGGGAACTGGCCGTACAAGAGGACCTCCGATTTGTCCTCATTGCACTTCAGAGAGGCATGGGCAAGCCAGCGAAATACGGATGCTAGGCACGTCTGGGCGATGTTGGTGTCCAGATCCGAGCCCCTCCAGGTGAATAACAACTGGGTGTCGTCCGCATACGCTATAATTTTTGCATCAAGCTCCACTGCCAGATAAATCAAAGGGGTCAAATAAACATTGAAAAGCAGAGGGCTCAGAGTAGAACCCTGTGGCACCCCCGGTGCGAGTTTCCTGAAAGAGGATAGACAGGGAGCCATGCTGACCTGCTGCGTGCAACCAAAAAAGATTTAATCCACTCCCAAGTCAGGCCCGTAATGCCCATGGAGGAGAGCCGGGCAAGAAGCATCTGGTGAGGCACCGTATCGAAGGCGGCATAGAGGTTAAGTAAAATCAGGGCCGCCCCCGTCCAGGCACTCCCTGATCGCCTCCGACATCTCTACCAGAGCGGTCTCCGTGCTGTAGGCAGTTCTCAACCCAGACTGGGCTGGATGCAAAGCTCCCGAGGATTCGACAAAAGTCTCAAACTGCCAAAAAACAACCTTCTCGCAGACTTTGGCTAAGGCAGGTAGGAGAGAGATGGGCCGATAATTAGCTGGCACCAAAGGATCCAGTGAAGGTTTCTTGAGCAGGGGTAACAGTTTGGCCTGTTTCCATCTCACGGGAACCGTGGAGGTCTGAAGGGAAAGATTGACAATCGCCCTTACTTCGGGACAAACTTCATCGGCCACTCCAGCAAGTACACGAGCCGGACATGGATCAGTGGGTGAGCCCGACTTCAAAGATCTAAGAATGGCCAAAATATCTGACTCGGCAGCAAGCAAGAATGCAGTGAACCGAGGGATAGAAACACTAGGTGTAGGGGGAGACACCACCGGGGGGTAATCCAAAACCCTGGATGAGAACCCACACATATCCTGAATCCCTAATATCTTGTCGACAAAAAAGGTGGACAGCTCCTCACACCATTGTTGGGAGACAGGGAGAGTCTTTTTCTCCGCACTTGGCGATAGAAAGCTCCTGACGATGGCAAAGATCTACTTGCTGTTATTGCTAGCCATCGCAATCCTCCCCGCAAAGTATTCACTTTTGGCTTTTCTAATGGCCGTATAATACTCCCTTTGAGCTATTCGAAGGGTTGCTTTGGCGGAAGAGCAATACTTCTGACGCCAGCAGCGCTCCATCTTTTTGCACCCCAAATTCAGTTCCTTAAGAGCATTAGAAAACCAAGGTTGCGAAGGAGGTGAGCGCTGTTTGATGCAACGAACTGATTTGGTGCAGACGCTAACCCCCTTACTGATCCAACGATCAAAACTATTGATCGCCCCTTCGAGATCAGAGGCGGGGACCGGACGTAACTGATGTAAAGCTTCCGAAAAAGCAGGAAGATTAATCTTCCCAGGGAGCAGGGCGGAAGGCGAGATATGACTTTGAGAGGACCTACCCAAAGCCCAAGAAAACCTGATCAAGTAGTGGTCAGACCAAGTAACAGGTTCTGGATCTCCTACATTCATGGCAAAATTAGTGCACACCAGGTCAATAAGATGGCCACCAGAATGTGATGGCGCTTTGACCCATTGAGTCAGCTGGGCCAAGTTGAGAGAATCCAAGAGAGCCCTCGAATCATGTGCATCTGAGGCGTCCAAATGGATATTGAAATCCCCCAAAAGTAAAAACTTAGTATAGCACAGGGAGCGCGGGATGATGATGATGTCATCAAGCTCTTTCAAAAAGGCTCCCGGGAACCGGGCGGACGATAAACCAACGTTCCACCCAGTGTAAAGTGAGGGGAGAGAATTAAAGTAAAATCCAGAGCTAGCCCGTCCACCCAATCACCCGGGACTTCACTGGATAAGGACTACGAGTCCCTGAACACCACTGCTATTCCCCTTCCTCTCCCGGTTCTACGGTCGCCACAGGCAATTTTATAGCCCCTGGGAATGGCGAGCTCCACTACCTGGGCACAGGACTCACTAAGCCAAGTCTCCGTAATAAAGAGAATATCTAATTTGACATTCCAACAGAAGCTCATGAATGTCAGAAGCATGTTTGGCCATGGAGCGCTCATTAATAAGTGCAACCTGTACCCTGGACGCACTGGAGACTATGATAGGAGGGTTTAACAAGCTGGTGCGGAAACAGAATTTACAGAGAGGACATGATCTAGAAAGGCAATGGAGGAAAGCCCACTGCTCACCTCCACCACAACTGGAGCCTTTAAACGAAAACAGTTCCTCCCGGGTATAAAACCGCCTGCTACTAACGAAATCGGGCACAGCCAGACCAGAGTGGCTGGCGCTTGTCGCATCCAGGGTGCGGACGGGCGCAGACGGGCTTGCCTTTGGCGCGCCCACTGGGCGCGTCCGCTGCGTGTCCGTGCAGGCATGTGCAGTTTATAGACAAACCCCTCCCCGAGCTAGACCGCTGCCTGCGGTCCCGCAGGGATCCAGAACTCGCCCTCCAATCAAGCGGCACAGAAAGCGGTGGGGCAGGGGAAACCACCTCTAACACAGGAAGGTAAGAATGCAACTAATGAGGCTTTTTTTTTTTTTAAAACAGGCAATAGTGTGAAGTGCCTAAAAAAATATTGAAAACAAGTAAAGCGTGAGAATTCGTCAGTGCAGTAGGAGAATAATAAAATCAGATCACATCCGCTAGCAGACTGCCCCTTAAAAAAAAGAATAAAGCGCAGGTAGTGCCACCACCTACACTCGCCGCATGTGGTCCTTCGACCTTCCGTACCCAAAGCTGCATCACATACACATTGAGAAAATACATGTTGTCTGTTTCCCTCATTTAAGTTGTCATTTTATCAATTTTCAGTTTGCACGCCCGTACAGTGTTTAATGAATGCAAAACACACCACATGTAAGCACCCACCACATGCATAAACACCATGTGTATACCCATACACAGAACACATAAGCACACTCAACCCAGGCTTAAATTAACGTTTCACACAGAAACACCTACACCATAATGGCCATGCCACACACATGTGCAAAAATACCACCGGCACGGACATATACATACATCATTCACTCAAATTGCACATATACATATGTAGATCCCTTATACTAGAGATATACTAGCACAAACTTTCACTATTACAAACCGAGCCTCAAAAACTTCAAACCCTGCAAGTTTTTTGCGATTCTCTCCCCTTATCTGAATCTGCCTAGAAAAAAAAAAAAAAAATATATATATATATATATATATATATATATATATATATATATATATATATATATATATATATATATATATATATACATATATATACATATATACATATATACATATATACATGCATACATGCATACATGCATACATACATGCATACTTACATGCATACTTACATGCATACTTACATGCATACTTACATGCATACTTACATGCATACTTACATGCATACATACATACATACATACATACATACATACATACATGCATACTTACATATACAAACATTTCTTCCAAGAAAAAGAAATCGGAGGCCAGAGGGGGTTTCAGGAAATGCAGCACATTTTTTTCACCAAATGTACAGCGCGGCGAATGCATTTCGGCTTTGTCTGCCTTCCTCAGCGCCCTGCGCTGTAGTGAGTTCTGCAAGATTGTGCTCCTCCCTGTAAAATACTGGCTCACACGCAGTGTGCCCCTCCCCTTGATGCACTCGGCACACCTGTAGAAGTTTGTGGTGAATGAGGGAACTTCAACTCCCATCAGGCACTGTAACGGCAAGCTGGGTAGGTGGCGTAGGGGGGTGACAATGGACAGTAGGTCCGTGTGCGCTCGCCAGAGGGCGGGGTAGATTGCCTCAGATTCAAGTGAAGTCCACCGCCGCATCCCTGAGTCCCCTCGGGCCACAGCGACCAGTTCACACAATCACGCCTTTGAGCGGGGGCTGCCAATATGAGACACTCTGCCCTGTAGAGTTGTAATAACTCGGTCAGCTCACGTCGTCCTGTGCTTCCTGGTGGTCCATCGGATAATCGATTCCTCGATCCAAAGACAGCTTTAAGCAGCCAGGTGCCATTATTGTTCCGTGACTCTTTGTGCTGTGGGGCCATCCGTACTGCGTCTCTGGCCGGCGCAGATAATATCAGCAAACATTTCTTCCAAGAAAAAGAAAACGAATATATATATATATATATATATATATATATATATATATATGTCGCAACGACCAATGAATGATGAATAAAGTCCAACTGAGAATAATGAAGTTGTCATCTTTGGGGAGAGCTCTTCTCCGTGCGACTACACTGGGGGCCAACAGAGCTAGGACCTACTCCGACCCAGTGGAGGCCGGCACGGATCGGGTTTGGGGAGTGGGGGTGAGGTGGTTAAAAATAAAGGAAAAAAGTACCTGATTGTCGAGTCTCTTCTCTTTTGTACCTCTGTCGTCTCTCCAGGCCAGAACAAGGAAGCAGGAAGCACTAGGCTCCTCATAGCCAATCACAACGAGCCTGGGCATGTTCTCCATGCAGGCTGTGATGCAGCCTGCATGGAGAACATGCAAAATGCGCATGACTGTTGGAGCTGCTCGAGAGGGCTGGCCAAACAGTCATGTGCACCTAGGGAGTGCAAACCACTCCTCCCCTGCCCTGCTCTGTAAATGGAGCAGCCCTGCCCGCCCGCAAAGCTACAGCAGCAGGGAAACATAATATGAATAACATTGAGTTATTGTCATTTTATGTTTTTTTATTTCACTGCTGTAAAGTAGTGGGGCAACGCTCCTCCGCCTTAGCGGAGGAGCTGCCACTGCTCCGACCTCCCCCATCACCCATCACCCACGCCAAGAAGTTTGGGATCGTCACTGACTGCACCCTTTTAACAGGTGTGCAGGGCGCAAACAGGGACAGTGCACCCTGTTACAATTAATGCGCTGCCCTCAGGACAGCCGGAAACCTGTGCCTGCTCTGGGGGCAGGGCTTCCAGTGAAATACTGAACAGCTGTTTATTAGTATAGAAATCATGTGTTTCACAACGCAGATGGCATGCTGCCTGCAATTTAAAGAAAAGGGAGCAAGATACCCTTGCAGGCAGGTGCAGTTGGTGACTGCACCTACCTGCAGGGCGATATCTGGGGATCCATAGAAGCCCATGGCACCCTTCAGAAGGCTGGATTAAGGAGGCACACAGACTGCACCACCTTTAGGAGACATAATGTCAGTGTGGAACCTGAGGAGTTTTTGCCCCTGCATCCACGATATGCCATGGGTGCATCAGTATTACAAAAAGGG
>NC_136058.1:279215847-279368347 GCF_964261635.1 Lissotriton helveticus | reverse complement strand
ACAGTCCCTGGGAGTAAGGATACAGCTCAAGGTAGCACCCTTGAAGTATGGGTGCACGCGGAGTTATACTCCCTGGGAGTATGGGTGCAGCTCAAGGTACCACCCTTGAAGTATGGGTGCACTCGGAGTTATACTCCCTGGAAGTAAACGTGCAGCTCAAGGTACCACTACTAGAAGAATGGGTGCACTCGAAATTATACTCCATGGAAGTAAGGGTGCAGCTCAAGGTACCATCCCTAGACGTATGGGTGCATCTCGCAGTAACAGTCCCTGGGAGTAAGGATACAGCTCAAGGTAGCACCCTTGAAGTATGGGTGCACGCGGAGTTATACTCCCTGGGAGTATGGGTGCAGCTCAAGGTACCACCCTTGAAGTATGGGTGCACTGGGAGCTATACTCCCTGGAAGTAAGGGTGCAGCTCAAGGTACCACTACTAGAAGAATGGGTGCACTCGAAATTATACTCCATGGAAGTAAGGGTGCAGCTCAAGGTACCATCCCTAGAAGTATGGGTGCATCTCGCAATAACAGTCCCTGGGAGTAAGGATACAGCTCAAGATACCACCCTTGTAGTATGGGTGCACTCAGAGGTATACTCCCTGGAAGTAAGGGTGCAGCTCCAGGTACCATCCCTTTCATTGGTAGTAATGGTGCCGCTCAAGGTAACACGCTGTGAGTATGTGTGCACTCGATCTAACTCTCCCTGGGGTTGTTCCTGCAGCTCTGAGTACCACTCAGAGTACCTCTGCCGTCTAGGGCGGGTGCAAGCCGAAGTGCCTCTATCTGGAAGAATGAGTACCACTGGCAGGCACTGAATGCAGCTCTGAGTACTTCTTCCCATGAACCTCCGGCTGGGAGTGTGCCTACAGCTCAGAGTAGGGGTTCAGCTCCAGACACCTCCTCTGAGAGTAGGGGCGAATAGCCTATAATAGAGGTTCAGCCCAGGTCACGCCTGCCTGGGACTCTGCGCATATACTCAGCGGGCCGCCTGCACTCTTTATTTAAGCCGTAAGTTACCTTTTATTTTTAAGTTTAGAGCAACACTTTTACTATATCCGCACGACCATGTGTGCAGACGGCGATGCACTATCATTGTAAAAAGTAAGAACTATATTAAAATAAACAATTCGAAAAAGTGGCAAGCATCGGATGGTAATCATTCATAAAGTGATTTTATATGGCGCCTAAAAAAGGTAGCTAACCGTCATGAGAGACATCACTCCGTCTTATCCAACTCTGGTTTTTAGTGTAACATCCTCGGAGAGTTGAAAGGATACATTCACCTACATGCTGACTATTATGAACAGATCTCTACATCTGGCGCCCTGCTCCACTGAGCTGTCTTTTGACAATATACCATGTTTTTATTTGATCTATTGTTGCTAATTATCAGATAAAATAATAATAGCGGCCACGCGTGTGCGTGCCTTCTCCGTGGTGCTGCCTCGTGTTTCATTTATTAAATAGCCCATCTATACATTACATTTGTGCCCCCAGTCAGCTCCTGGGGCGTCCACACCCACCCTACCTGCTCCAGTCCTATTCCCAGCCGCAGAACATGCCGAATGCGCCCGCACCCGCGCACCTTAAATATGGGTTTTACAAATTGGAACGCACTATTGATTTCGCGTCGACAAGAAGATCGAACCGACAACCCCGGCCTGTCCCGCCAAATGTGTTTCATTTCTGAATTCACAGTTGTCAAATAAGAGAACGAACAGCAGGGTAAAGGGATGAAACGAAAATTCTATAATATTATCCCTACAGTGGGGAAGGGGAAATGTTCGCGAATTAGAGCAAAATAATAACACGGACCATCACTAGAAAACACTAGAGGTAAACACACTAACTAGCGATAAACATGCAAAATGGTGGCTGCAGATAAGCCCCGTCCTTTTCAGACGGGGGGGCGTGTTTTTTGTTGAGTGACGGATGACGTCACGGTGAGAAAGAACGCAAAAAACATCCCCCCCAAATCCAAACAAGGCGTGGCTTAAAGGGAGCGACGCCCCTCTCCTCAAATGGCTGGCCAGCATTTCGAGGCCAGCCAATGGAGAAGAGGGGCGGGTTCAAGCCCCCTAACTGAGAAACATTAAATCTTCGGACCGAACTGCGCAAGCGCAGCCTACGGTCCTCGACCTAAAAACCTGAGGGACTTGCATTGTTGTAAGAGGTGCGGCGAGGACAACGCTGATTTTATACATCTGGCATGGGTCTGTCCAAAAGTACTTGCCTTCTGGGTTGAAGTGACACCGGCTTTGACTGAAATGGCGGATGTTCAAATCAAAAGAGATGTGAAGGTATGTTTATTGGGTATTGTTTCTAAAGTCTCGGCTGGTGTTCATAAATTGGTGGTGCTATCTCTGCAATTGGCTAAGCGCAGGGCCCCCATGTGTTGGTATGGAAGACCGGCACCCATGTTGAAGCAATGGCTACATGATCTTGCTAATTGCCGTGATCAACTCACTTGTTATGCAGAGGAGTTACCGAGGGCTTCTAGGCCCTGGGACGTGTGTGGCTCTTATACTGCATATATGTTGACACACACTGTGGACGACTGAGCACATATTGGATGGCGGAACTGATAAGAATGTACAGTCTTAACCTCCTGATTCTTTCCCCCTATCATGTTTTTTTTAACGGATCACAGTATTGTTGCATTTTAATATCTGGTGTATTGTACGAGATGCTGATTATATGCACATGTGGCAGCTGTACTATGTTTTGTTTTACAAAATGATAAATAAAACAAAACAAAAACATTTAAGAAAAACCTTTTAATGTCACTTATTCACAATGCACCGACCTATTGCCCTCAGACATCTCACTCTCAGTTGATTCCAGCTCTGCTGTCTGGCGCTGGGCTGGTTTCCCTGTAGAATATCATCATGCTCTCCCTAGACTTCATAGCGCTAATATCAGCATACTACATAATCATACATTGTACATCCGAGGAGCCCTTCTCTGCCATCTTCCCCAAGCAGTAGTACCTCTCCCTGCCATTTTTTTTTGTTTTACATTGAAGTACACTTTCGCTTTTCTACATCGACGACGTGATATCACGCTGTCGGTACTTCAGATCTCACCCTAAATTATTAAATATGTTCCTGGTGATATGTTATTTCTGTCAGTTGTGTCTTGTCCGCCCAATCGCAGTGTATCTCATTGAAGAATGGCCTTGTGCTCCGTTTGTATAATCATGTTTAATAAACTCTTTGTAGCGCGCGCTGTCACCCTACTTGGTTCTAATTCGTGCTACATAAGAGTTGGAAAATAGAACAAGAACAGGATTTCTACACTAATTTCCATAAGCAACAGGTTGGCGCCAGCCCCGTTTAGAGACCCGCGTGGCTTTGCAGCCTTCTTTCTTTTAATGTTGTTCCAAGTGCAGAGACCCAGCCCTTTCGAGGA
The DNA here is from genome assembly GCF_964261635.1 of Lissotriton helveticus. Classification (NCBI taxonomy): domain Eukaryota; kingdom Metazoa; phylum Chordata; class Amphibia; order Caudata; family Salamandridae; genus Lissotriton; species Lissotriton helveticus. Next base: position 279,364,937 of record NC_136058.1, on the reverse strand, counting down.
ATCCCGCGCGGTGCAGCGGGGGCGCCGGGGGCCTTGTTTGTGTTTACAGACGCCATCCTCCGTCGAGAGCGGGCTGGGCTCGTGGCAGCCGCGAGGCCGCCCGCCCGCCCCGCGCGGCGGCGCGCGCCTCTGATGGGACTGACAGTGCATGCAGCAAGCTGATTACACACAATGCACTGTGGCCGCGCCGGCGAGGTAATTTCAATGTAATGGCAGCCTGTGCTGGCTGTCGGAATATTAACAGCGCTAATGGAAAAGCTCCCTGGTACACGGGAGAGGCCAGCATTACTGGAGACGTCGCAGATGGCTGGCCACTAAACTAATGGGGCAGGCTCCAAGTGCGGGCCGACTCCCAGGGGCGCGGGCACCTGCGCCTCCCCAGCTCGGAAATGAAAGCGAGGAGCCAAGGAGGCCTCTTAGAGAGGGGTGAGGCCGCGTCCGTGGCTGGAGGGGGCCGGGACCAGGAAGAGGGTGGCACGCTCGCACCGTGCCCCCGCACCGCCCCCTGCCCCCTCGTATCGGATTTAGGAAGATTGGTTGGGGATGAGGCATCCGAGGTGGAGAGCAGCTTTCTGATGATTGAAAGCAGAGCGGGGCGCCCTGTCGCGGGGGCGCTTGGGGGATTCAGGCAGAATCAACAGCTGCTCTGCGGCGCTGGTTAGCGTTGCGAATCTCCAGTCTCCTCATTTACTATTAATGACCAGCTAAGTTATGGGATGAGGAGAATTGACTTTATGCCGCCTGGTGTGTGCCTTTTCTCCCCTGGTTCGATTTGGTATGCATCGTTCTTGCTTCGCGATCTTAACCCTCCTATCCCCAGCACCGCGGAGGCTCAGAGCAATACTACTCCAGTGTTGCGGGGTGTTTTAAGGCCTGCTCGTTAGTAATTACATTCTAAAAATGGGAACTCGTACCGGACTGGGGTTAAAGCGCAGATTCCCATCTTAATTTATGGAATTCCTCTCCGGGGGCTTGAGACCGCGGGAAAAGCTGCCCAGTGCGCACAGCTGGAACCATTGGCTATGCACGGCTACCTTTAATTTTTGCTCTTCATTGGGGTCTGGAGGGTGCCCACCAAAGACTTAGGCACAACTCACCAGAGGGCTCTAGGTGACCAGTTATATGTTGTCAGAGGTCTGGTGCCGTAAACCCAAGTAGCATCTCGATCAAAAGGAAATGTAGATGCTTTAAAAAAGCATGGAAGGGGGGGGGGGGGGAGGGATGGGGGCGGTGTAATGGTGCTGCCTCCCAACCTCCGCATCAGGAGCTGGACTCAAACTTACCCATCGAGTTCATGCTTGTGCTCCACTGTGAACCGTTCTGGTGCAATCAGTGACTTTATTACTAAAGTCTAATCGGGGAATAATTCCTAGCACAGCCTGGAGACTCAACCCAAATCCACGCCTGCACCTACTTCAGGGGATTATCTGTCATATACATTAAAGAATCCTATCCTGGAAGAGCAATTTGGCTGTGTAATGTCTGAACATAGATTTCCACAGAGGCATTTACAGGTTATTTTGGTCTATGATATGGAGATTTCCCTTTTTCTTAAGTCATCAGTTTTCTTTTCTTTGGATCTGGATTTATTTCTGGTCTCTCAGGTTTTCTATGCTATATTGTGTATTCATGCCTCTTAGCCATAAATTAATTTCCTTTGTTAATGGTCACTTCTACAAGATGAGTCAGTGAGACTCAGGCCTCACTGTTCGTGCTGTAAATGTTTTTGTCAGGACTGTATACTATGTGCTTGACTCATTGACATGAATTGTTTGTCATGTCTCATTTGCCAATCTTTCCCTTTAGTTTTGTCTCGTTCTTCTACAGGAATCGCGCTATTTGCGTTTGACAGGAGTATGCTGTGCATTTTTTTGAGAAAATGATTGGAGATTTGCTTCTAAGTTGAATTGGAACCTGAATTGCCTCTATACGATTCTCTCATCTTGGCATTTTAGAGAGGCTGTCTCGCTAGTGTCAATGCATTTGTCCCTCTCACCCCATAAGAAACTTGTTACCCATAAGCCCCTATGCTCAGCATGCCTAAGGACTAGAATTGTTGCTTCATATAAACTGGGCCTCTTCCTTCACCAGAGACTCGACCAACCAAAACTTTTTCAATGTCCTCTTGCTGCTCCTCATGACCACACTCTAAAACAGCTTTGTCTTTTACTCTTACAAAGTCAGTATCTGCACCCTCTTAGGGGGCTGTGGAGGACAAGACAGTCACAGTGGCGGCTGCCACTAACACAGGGTGGTGCGGCGGCTGGGCGGGGAGAGCGAGAGTAGGGGGGATCCGGGACGGGTTAATTATGTAAAAAACTCGCATGACGCCGCCTCCCATGTCGTGTCGCTCCTGCTGCCTTTCGCTGGCCCCCCCATGCAGCCCCTGGTACAGACTCCCAGCCAATCCCTGTGCTGCAGAACAGTGCAGGGATTGCTCTGAGTGGGTTGACAAGACTCCCTGCTCAGACCAGGGAGTCTGTGGTAGTTTCTCCAGCCCAGCTGGAGAAACCTAAGTGCGCATGTGTGTTTTGGTCAGCCTGAGATGGCCAGCCAAACACACATGAGCACGTAGGAAGTGCACAAGCAATCCTGCTTAACGTTCTCCTCCATGTACAAGCTGGCAAACGAAAAATAAAACTATGCTTCAGCATAGTTTTTTTTTGTTTGATGGCTCTGCGCTAGGCAGTGGGGCGATGCTCCTGCGCCATTGCAAAGGAGCTGCCACTGGACAGTCAGCACATTTACAAAGGTCTGTATGTCCGAGAAGTGGCCTCAAAGTCAACTTACTCCCAGCTCAAACCATTCGCCATTAACTACCTAGTCAGCTTCTGCTGTGGGTCTATCAACAGTGACCAGTGTACATCTACAAAAGTAACACTGCTGAGCAAGATGTCCTTTATTCAACATGGCAACATTTAAGCTGCCTTTTCTGAGTAGCCCTGTAGTCACATTCCTTGTTAGTAGACATTGTAGTCGACCCCAACATGGACTACACCAACTCTCTACATTAACCTCATGTAATACCATATAAAGAAACGTCTGGATTTACAAAACAGTGTAGCGATTCTGTCACCTGCCAGAGACGAGGTGAACTTCCCTTATAGGAGACTCATGGCTGAAGATTCTTTGGTAATTGTCCTTGCAGAATGCTGTTTGTACCGAGTTCTTGGGAGCAGTGCTGTTTTACAAAGGCATGTTTTACAAACATGGTCTCTTTAAAGTATTGCACTCCATTGCTGTGCCTGTGCAAAAACATGGCTTCAATGAGGACACAGGCAATGAAGATAGTGGAGTTTTAGAAATGCGCCTGCTCTTCTAATGGTTGGTGAAAGATTCATAATCTGCAAAAAAGGGAAGAGAAAATCTCCAGGAAGCAGCAATAGGGGCAGGTGTCAGGGTGGTGGTACGCTATCGCAACGTCGTCTATAAATATTAAACTGTGCTGCATGACATACGTAGACAGGTTGAAAAGGGCTGCCGATTCATCTGCAGGCCTAGGCTTTGACAAGCTAGACTGCCCCTGCTGAAAAGCCGCTGTCTCCCAGCTCTGCCTCATCCTTTTCTTCCCCTTTCCCCCGCCATATCCTACCACCCCCCCATCGCCCAATCCCTGCTTCCACTTCACCAACACTCTTCATCCTCTAAGCCTTCCATGGTGAAATTGAAAAGCTCGGGAACAATACTAATAAGAAAGGAAAAAAAATACTAATACCATTTTAAGTATCCCTCCTTCCAAAAAAAAGACGGAAATTGATAAGAAGCCCAAGTGTATGAAGGCATGTTTAGATAACATTGAGAATATTAGAGTGAGTGAAGGGACGGATAGAATGAAGAATCCCCTCCCAAGCTCTAAGCCAGGCACAGCGAAGGCGCGCTGCTAATACGAGTCTTTAATATTTGATGGGCTGGGATAAAGCTGGATCACCTTTGAATCGAAGTGTGTGTCGAGCTGAGAATCTATTACTGAAATTCGTCTGATTTGACAGCCCTGCAGACAATGTTTCTTTCTTCCCCCGTTTATCGCACTCTTCTCCCCATAGCATCACTTAAATATGTTTTCCTTTGCTTGAGTAAACAGATATAGCTTTCTTTCCATTCCTCTACAAGTGATTGTGTATTTCTTAAATCTTGGCACCTTGTATGCTGTGTTCAGCCTGCGAACACAGATTGCGGTCTTTCTTGGTTCGTCTGCCCTGTGTTACCTGTACTTCCGGTCGCCATTGAGCTTTTCTCTGCTGCCGCCATATTAGTGTGTGTGTGTGTGTGTGTGTGTGTCACCCTTTGTCCACGCAAGGTTCTTCTGGTTACAGGCAGTTCCTTGTCCTGGGGGACACAGCATTTATGCGCCCACATGGTATGGGTAAAGATTGTCATTCGTCTGCTTTCCCTACATGGTTGTAAACATCCAGATCAGTAGCCAGTCCTTTGGACACTGAGCAAAATATGGCAGGAAACAAGAACAAGTGTGCGAAGTGACAGAACAGACCGCCCACCTCTAGTGTATGTAAAGGGTGCATTCAGCTGAAACAGAACTTTTTTTTTGTTTAACTTTGTTTTATTTATTTTCAGGTGCATTAGGTACGGTACAATATAATAATCACATGCCCCTTTTGAATATCCATCATTCAAATACCCCGCCCCCCCCCGAAGCAAAGGTTGTACAGTCTCGTTAATCGTATGGGAGTACTGTGTCCATGAGAGCATGTTTGGGGCAGACCCCAGCAGTCAATGTACCCAACCCCTCCCCCCCCCCCAGTCCCCCAAAGCCCTCAATTCCCCACCACCTCCCCCCAACCCGGTGTGTCGCTTCTCTGCCCTGTAAGGGCGCAGGAACATAGTATCTGCCTTCAACCCATCGTGTGGGGACATCCTTGGCTGAGGGTATGTCAGTAAGCCGCAGCAAGCGTAGGTACTTCAGGCATGTGATTTCATTGAATTCTGTGACTAGCAGGGCAAGGAAGGGCTGCCAAACAGTAGTAAATGACGCTGTGGATTGCGTGAGAGTGGCCTGAATTCGTTCCATGCCCAATATATACCAAAGTCTGTGGAGCCAGCCTGTGTGTTTGGGACGCCTCGAAGGGCCCCATAGCGAGAGAATGTGCTGAACTGCCGCTCCCATTGCCAGCCCTATTTGGTTTCCTCTGATGGATTTTAGTGGGAAGGTGAGTGCATTCGAAAGACCTAGTAGTGTGTAGGCTGGAAATCGAGGGATGTCTGTGTCAAAGTGTGCGTTGATGATGTTTTCCATTAGTGCCTCTGCTGCTTTAGAATCCCCACTGATATTGCCATTTTATATGTGCTCCCCCTAGGGGGGATGAGACCCTGGAACAGTGGAGCTGTGATTTTAAAATTCCTGGTTTACGAAGTTGCTGTAAATGTAATCTAACTGTAACTAAATGACTGACTTGAACTGTATCTTGCTGCTGTGAGCGGTGGATTCGCACGGTGTATTGTCTGCCATGATTTTGTTCCTCAATAAAGGTTTTTGATTTTTTTTTTTTTAAGTGTGCGTTGATGTCCTTCAGAACCTCTGTCCAGTATTCCCTCACTTCTACGCAGTCCCATAGTAGGTGGGTTAGAGTCCCTGTTTCGTCACAGCCCCTCCAGCATGTGGGGCTCCGATGTGGATTACCTTGGTTTAGTCGGGCTGGCGTCAGGTACCAATAAGAAGTGACCTTAACTGCTGGTTCTCTACTGGCAGTCTTCCTAGCTGTGCGGTATGCTCTGTAATATGTATCCCCCCACTTTTTATCCACAAGGCTTCTCCCCAACTCGGTTTCCCACCTTCTCTGGCCCGCTGAGCGGTGTGGAAGCGGCTCGAGCGATCATTTTATAGAGGTCTGTAATCGCCTGTCTTATCGGTCTTTTTCGTGCATAGCCACTTCTTGAAAGCTCTGAGTCGCCTATCTACCAGTGGCCACGTATCGGGCTGCGTCAGCCAGTGTCTGATTTGGAAATATTGAAAGCGCCGTGGGGCAGATAGGTTATACAGTTCTTTTAGGTCATCGAGTTGGATGAAGCTCTCTAGGTCCAAGAGGTATCCCGCCGACCTGCAGTCGGAAACTCTCCATTGCTCGAATGCCCGTGGCTCCATCTCCGGTGCGAAGGCAGGGTTGTCAAACAGCTGTGTGATAGGTGAAGGGAAGGTGGTGAGTCCCCCTCTGACCGCTACCGCGTCCCACACTCTTGAGTAACGTGCGAGTGATGGGAGACCTATTGAGTTATGCCGGTCTATCGAGCGTTTCAGGAAGGGGACCTTCCAAAGCGACATCTGGACCAACGCTCTGTCTTGGAAGAGCCATCTCTTCTCTGACTCGGGGCGCTTACATTCTAAGAGATAGTGTAGCTGTGTCGCTTGGAAATACCTCTGTAGGTTAGGAATCCCCAGACCCCCCTCTTGCGACGCCCGATGAGCAAAATCTCTCTGCATCCGTTGACGTTTCCCGGCCCATATGAACTGCTGTATTGCGTCCTACAACTTTTTTAGCATTCCTATCAGTGGAGTCGCGGGAATGGTCTGAAATATATAAAGGACCTTGGGCAGCAGGGACATTTTGATCGCTGCTACACGACCCAACAGCGATAGCGGTTGTTGTCGCCATCTCCTCAGGTCCCCCTGAATTCGGGAGTAGAGGTCTGAATAGTTTCGGTCGACGGTCTGTGCTTGACTAGGCGTCAGGGTGATTCCCAGGTAGGCGATCGAGGTGCGAGAAGACAGTCCCCTAAATGTCATTGGTCCGCTAGCGGATTTGCGAGCGTTTCGGCCTAACTGGAGGGTCATGGACTTACCCGTATTCATTTTGAACCCAGATAATTTCCCAAAGGCTTCCATTTCTTTCAGAAAAGCCGGCACAGACTGCTTGGGATTATACAGGGCCGCCAAGATGTTATCTGTGTAAAGGCTGATGGTGTGCGGTACGCCCCCGAACGCAATGCCGGTTATATCCGGATTTTCCCTGATTCTGTGTGCAAGTGGTTCTATGTACAGCGCAAAGAGTAGAGGCGAGAGTGGGCACCCCTGTCTGGTGCCCCGACTGATGTCAAAGGGTTGCGATCCAATGCCGTTGACGCTGACAGTTGCCCGGGGCACGGGGATCTAGTATAGCAGCTGGCAACCCAGGCTCTAAAGCGATCACCAATACCAAAGCGCACTAGCGTCTTGTCCAGAAATCCCCAGTCCACCCTGTCAAACGCTTTCTCAGCGTCGACAGAGAGAAGCAGCGCTTTGGAGTTGTTAAAGTGGGCTTTGTCTGTGACATGTAGTAGTCGCTGGGTGTTGTCGCTGCACTGCCTATTTAGGATGAATCCCGACTGATCGGGCTCTATGATGCCTGGTAAACACGGTCCCAATCTTGCCGCCAAGATCCCCGTAAAAAGATGGAGGTCGTGATTGAGCAAGGATATGGGCCTGTAAGAGGCGCATTGTGTAACATCTTTGCCTGGCTTGGGCAGTACTATGACATCGGCCGCGAGCATGTCTGGGGGAATTGATCCCGGCCCCTGGAAAGAATTAAATAACTTAGTTAGGAGGGGCGCCAGCAGGGGGCAAAATGTCTTATAAAACCTGGCGGAGAAGCCGTCTGGCCCCGGTGCTTTCAGAGGCTTCAGGCGCGCTATCGCGGATATCACTTCCTCCGTCCGGATAGGTGCATCTAGGGAAGCAGCACCCTCCTCATTGAGTGCCGTGACAGCTGCCTCGTTAAGGTAAGTCTCCCCCACGGTGTCTAGAGATGGATCTGCACTGTAGAGCGAGGCATAGAAGTCCCGAAAGGCTTCCGCAATTTTAACGTCCTCTTGGAGCTCCTACTCTTGGTTGACCTGAATAATGGTGACTTTAGATCTCGGGACCCGCGCCACAAGCTTGTTCGCTAGCAGTCGCCCAGTTTTATCGCCTCCCACATAGTAAAAATGTCACAGCCTAGGGGCCGCATATTCCGGGAGATCTAAGTCATGTCCCGCGAGTAGCGCCCTGGCCGCTTTTAGCTGCCGCCATATCCTGAGGGCCCCGGTGCGGCTGTGTACTCTCTCCAGTTCCGACACTTGCGCCGAGAGCGCCTCCCTTTTTTCCCTACGGTCCTTAGCCTCAGCCGCCGATATCACAATGAGATCTCCCCGCACCACCGCCTTAAGCGCTCCCTGATCCGCTGTCACTGGTACGTCAGGCGTGTCATTAAGTGCAAGGTATTCAGGAATGCATTTGTGCAATTGTTATGTAACCCCGTGTCGCTGTAGGAGGGCCTCCATCAGCCCCAACCGGCCTCTCTGAGTTATCATGTGTGGGACGGTCATCGTGAGTGTAACCGCGTCGCGTTCTGAGCGGGCCGCTGGGACTATGTCTACGTCTGTTACCGTTGCGGCAAGATCAGGGGACCCCATGAAATGATCTAGTCTAGCATATGTGCGGTGCACATGAGAGTAGAAAGTGTAATGAGTAGTGAGGGGGTGCGCCTCCCGCCAGATGTCAGAAAGGCCTCTGCTAGCCAACCACTCCCTCCCCTCCAGGGAAATCGCCCCGGTGGCGCCATATCTGTGACCTGATCTGTCCTTGTCTTGGTCCATCACCAGGTTCAGATCACCCCCCACTAGTGTGTAACGTGTCGGGAAAGTAAGGACGTCAGACAGGGCTCTTTTAAGGAACGACTCTTGCCCCGGAGTTTGGAACGTTTATAGAACAAATGACTATGGACATGTCCCCCACCCGCACATTATAAGCCAGGAGCCTGTTGCCGATGTCTCTGGACACCTCCTGGGTGGCCATGGCTCGTTCTTGTGACATAGTGACTGGGTCTGGTTTCAGTTCCGCTGTGGGCGATCTTCTGCGACCGACTCTTTGCCACCCTCCCCGTGAGGATTGTTGGGATGGTCAATGCCCAGCAGAGCGCAAGTGTCCTGAAGGGATCTCAATTGTTGCAAGGCTCCGTTCCATTTGAAAATCAGATAAAATGGATGTCCCCATGAGTATGGAATCCCCTTGTCCCGCAGGAACATCATGGCGACTTTGAACGCTTTTCTCTTTTGAAGTGTGATGGCAGACAGGTCCTGGAAGAGTGCCACTAGGCAACCCTGGTATTGAAGTGTTGGCTTCTGTCGGGCTTCGCAGAGAGTTCTCTTTTAAAGGGAAGTCCGGTAGAAAGGCAGGGATGTCCGGGGGCAGAGAGGGCGCGCGCCGCGCAAAACCTACTCTGTGCTCCCTATCGATATGAACCTCGAAGTCCGCGCCCCCCCCCCCCAAAAATCTCCCAGAACAGACCTTGCAAGTACCCGGTGATGTCTGCTCCTTCTGCTTTAGATGGGACGCCACGGACCCGAATGTTGTTGCGCCGCGGCCTGTTTTCGAGATCTTCTGCATGCACTTGTAAGTCTACCTGTTGGTCTCGGAGGCGGAGAAGGTCTTGCTGGAGGTGTTCGATTTCCTCGCTTCTGGTCTGATCCGAGTCCTCAACGGCCGCCACTCGCTCGCCCAATCCATCCACCTCTCGGCGTATCTCTTGGACCTCCCCCGCCACCTCCTGCTTTGGCGTGTGGAAATCTTCCCGCAGGGAGTTGAATAGGGTCTTCAGGAATGACTTGGTGATGGGCACCTCCCAATCCCCCAAGTCTGTGTGTAACTTCGCAGCTGGAGAGGGGGGCCCTCTATCTCCCTTGGGAGGGTCTTTAAGGAGCATGCCCATAAGCGTGCGCCCACCCTTTTTCCTTGTGCTGGCCATGCTAGGCCGCTTGTCTCCGGTACTGTTCCCTCCCTGTTTGTTTGGGCACCAGGGGTTTGCCCTCCGTGTATCGGCTGAAACGTGACAATGTGCTGGGGAGGGAGGTGTTCCGTGTGGGCTGAGGGGAAATTCTTCTCCTCTTTGGGGGACTGTGTGGTGGTGTGGGGGGGAGGGGGAGCAGCAACCACCAACCCCCCGACCCCCTTCGTTGGCCCCCGGCGTCCCCGCCGCTCTGCTGTCGCTGTAGGCTCCTTTCCCGGTGGGTCTTTCCTAAGCTGGATCCCCAATGCTGGCCTCCGGTTCAGTTGGGCCCAATGTCTCTTCTGATTGTGCCGTCTCCCACCTGGTTGTGGCCCGGCAGGTCCCGACGCTGGTTCTGTGTCTGCGCTGTGGGTCTACTGTTTGGGGGTTAGTGGTGGAGCAATACCGGATGTGAGTGAATGTCTGGTGGGTATCGGAGGCTGCCTGCCTGACGAGTGTGATGTACTCCAGGCCCCTGTCGCGGGGTCAACACCCACAGTTATGTCGTTCGTGGCAGGTGACGCTTCAGCCCCCCCACCCCCAAACAGCCTACAGGCTTGGAAAGTGTCCCTGTGGCTCAGTGCTGGAATGGTCAGGCCGCAAGCCGCGCCCTCAAGTTTCGTGCCGCCGTGCCAGCCGCGTGCCAGCTAGGTGCGCCTCCGTCTGGAGATTGGGGCCCCCCCTCCTCCGTTGCTGGAATCACTCACCGCCTGCCGCGTGATTGTGGTTCGAAGCTGCTGCTGGATAAAAGTCTCTGGGACCCTTTGCCAGTCCGGAGGGACACCGCAGTCCTCGGTGCCCTATCGCTGTGGCGCCATTTTCTCGTGACTGCGCCTACGCTGCAGTGAGGTAGGGGCCGGGGCCGGATTGTTCAGTTCGTGCCAAGCCCCCAGGAAGGTTGTTGTTTGGGCACTTTCTGTTTGATGAGCGTACTGTGCGGCTACCCCTTAGTTCCTGATAATCGAGGGCCACCTGGAGCTCTTTGTTTCCCGGGGGAGCTCCGCTGTGGCCGTGCTGCAGGAGTGATGGCCCCGGCCGTCCTGGCACCGATAAGTGCTGCTTCTCCCTCAGCCCACCAGGCCCGCGCCTCACTGTCCCGGGGGTCTGATCAACCGTCCTGGCACTGATAAGTGCCGCTTCACCCTCAGTCCACAAGGCCCGCGCCTCCCTGTCCCAGGGGTCTGGTATGAGTCTTTCAGATCGCCGCATCTAGGCCAAGGAAGCCATGTCCTCGATTTTCGCGCCTCCGGGCCTTTCACAAAAACACCCGGGCGCATAACGACCAGGGGTCGCGCTCACCTCTCTCCGCACCGGAGCCACCCGCCCCACCGCCTGGTGTGTGGAGTGCTGCTGTGTTGGTGGCACTTGGTCGCAAATCGGGGAAGACGCTCGCCTCCTTCCACAGTATGCTACCGCCTGGGCGCCATTTCATCGCGGGAGCGCTGGATCACTCAATAAGTCAGTTTCTGGGTGCTTCGCAGGTCTGGTGGCTCCGCAGATCCCCCGTTCTGTAGCCGCAAGTGCCCCTGCGTGCAACTCCATTATTTGCAGCGCAGTTTATGGGACTATATGTACTGGATAACCAGGGGCGAAGGCCGTGGCGGGGAGCCCCAGTAATTCACGTCTGGGCCGGTCGCCATCTTGGCCAAGCCCCCCAGAACTTTTTTTTAACTGTAAAATAAAACATTCTGCACCCTGATCAGGCCCGGTTCTAGCAGTTGGCCGGGTGGGCCAGGCCCACCCAAACATGAGACTGGACCACCCAAACATGAGCCTTGGCCCTCAGCAGTGAGGGCTGGAGGGCAGGCACGCAACGCGCAGGCCGTGTGTGTCAGCCCGGGCCGAGACAGCTTTCCTGGGCGCACACAGTTTTAGAGACTATCGCAGCCCCGCACCTGAATACTTCACAGGTCTTTAAAGACCATTAACATGTTAACTGAGGCTTTGTTTAGTTTTTCACCCCTTCGTCTCGGCATGAGAAAGGTGACATCCTTTCTTTGACACTGCTAACCTTTGGTAACCTTTGCCTCCTGTCCTGCTGTGTTGATATTTCTTTTTCTATGCAGCTCAGGAGAAAAGAAGTTTGATTATTCTTAGTCACCTTTCCTAACCCCTGCAGTGGCTTTATCACATCAGGCTGTGACACAAAGTTTAACTAATGGAGTAGGTAAGAGAATGTTACAAAATTTTTTTCTTTTTAAAATCTGCACTGGCCCAGCAGGACACATACTTCGTGTGTGCTTCATTTAAACAGTTTTTATCATTATCATGGCCAATGCAGGACAACAATAAGACATTACAAAATGCCTAGATAACGCTGGTGATTAATGATCCTGCTGGAGAGCAATCTTTTGTCTGTTAGTAGTTTTTAAATGCAGATGAACTTTTCTTGTATCTGGATAGCTCAGTGGGTTACTGCCTTTGTCACAGAGATCCCTGTGTTACTTGGAGTTCAGAAGTTACAATCGTATCATAGGACAGTGACCAATGAACTGTCATCTAAGAGCTGCCTACAAACATGAATGGTATAGTTAGAACTTCGCTTTTTATGTTTTGTGATATAGTTAGAACTTCCCCAGTCTTTCATAATTCTAATGTTGCTAAAATGAGTATGTTTGGGCAGATATACATGTTTATCAATAAAGCTGACCCCCATGGAATACTCTTTAAATCCTACGGTTGTGTTTCCCCATACCAAACCCTTTCCAAATATACTCCCCACCAGTATGGATGACACGTGATTCATACACCTTGTAATCCTCATTGGCTTATGTGACATTCCCTATAGGCTGATTTACATACTTGTATGATTCATTGTCTCTGTATAATGTGTGTGTGATGTAAAGTACTGACACACACTACACTGATATGAGTAGCGCTATACAACAAATGAAATGCATATGAGAGAGGGGCTAGGTAAAGATGAGGGGCACTGTTGGAGGGTGTCAGTGAGGGAATCCGAGGTAGAGGTAGTGGGAGGGGCTATGGAGCGATGAGGGGCACTGGTGGAGGATGACAGTGAGGGAATCTGAGGAAGAGGTCATGGGGTGGAGGGGGAGCTAGGGAGAGATGAGGGGCAATGGTGGAGGGTGGTAGTGAGGGAGTCAGACGAGGAGGTCATGAGTGGGAGGGGCTACATAGAGATAAGGGGTACTGGTCTCCAAGGAGGAGGTCATGAGGGGAAGGGGCTATGAGGGGCACTTGTGGTGTGAGGCAGTGAGGAAATCTGAGAAGGTCAATGGGGGGGGGGGTCATGGAGAGATGAGGGGCACTGTTGGAAGGTGATAGTAAAGGTATTTACGGAGAAAGAGGTTATTGGTGTGGTGCCAAAAAAAACTTTTGCATCAGTGATAAAGCCGGCCCAGTCATGGCCTTTTTGTTTTTGTTTATTTAATTAGCAGTCGGGTCATAAGGGCTACTGTGGAACATACTTTAAATTGCGTACTAATTACATTTACTGCTATATTCAATGTTTTAAGTATGAAGGTGATTTTTCTAATGTTTTTACCTGGCAAAATGAAAGTGGAGCCCGATGGTGCCTGATATGCGGCTGGGGCCCAAGGTCAGCTGTGAGATAAGGTGCACTGGAGAGGAGTAGTGGATATTCAAGCCTGTAAGGGAGTGTGTTGCAGAGTCTGGGGTCAGGTGGAAGTAGTAATGAAGAGGGATTCTCCCTGAAGGCTCAGACAGAGGGAGCCCGAGAAGTGTCACTTGCCTGATACCCCCACCTCAGAAACCTCCTCTTCCCATCAAAGAAACATTACATGGAAAAAACACTTTTTGAGAGTGATAACATTTAGAAGGAGATTTGTAAAAGAGTGCGTTTTACTGGGCCTTGCTATAGTAAGAAGAGATAAAGGAGGGCCCTGAAGCAGGCCTGCCCAGAAATATATGCGACAAATTGAGCCCCAGTGGCCCACCCAAATGCACCCTTGGCCCAGTATGAAAATTCCTGAAGCCGGGCCTGACCCTGATAGATGCTGCCTTTCCTTGTTTTTGCAAACATTAAAAAACCTTGTTGTTTTCACTTTCCTTATAAACCCCTGCTCGTTTTTGTTTGGTACGTAGGTATGTGGTAGCGCTAAGACGCCCGAGGCCAATAGCGCGTTTTATAAATTAAATCAAACCTCTAGCTGCGGCTTAGCACTCTTTTTATTGCACTCATGCTTCAAGGCGCATACACTGAATACCCTAGGTCTGGGGTGAGGACCTCATGATGAGTCTTATTTTACTGGGCCAGTTGCATTCTTTCCAGTCTTGGGCTGTCTGCGTCAGGGTCAGGTGGCATTACTTGTTTCCTGCTTATTTATTTATTTATAATTACATTTATCAAGCGCACAGCTACCCGGAGGTTTCCCGGCGCTAAGCAAACTGAGCAGAATGAAGAAAACAAGGAATGTCAGACCAGGAGGTTAAAAATCAAAAAGCCAAGTTTTAATTCCTTTCCGGAATTTCAGGAAGCAAAGTTCAGAGTGCAGAGATTGGGGTAGGGAGTTCCATAAAGAGGGCGCCAACAGCGAAAACGAGCGTCCTCCCATTTTGGCTCTGTTGACACGAGGAATCCTACATTTGTTCTGGGTGGAGGACCTAAGTGTACGGGAGGGAGTGTATTGCTGAACCAGAGCAGAAAGGTAATGAGGGGCTCTACCTGTCATAATCTTGTGCATATAGCAGAGTGCTTTGAATTTAATTCTACTCTCGATGCATAACCAGTGCAGTTTACGCCTATGCTGTGAGACCGAGGATCTCGCAGGGAGGTGACAGATAAGGCGGACTGCCATATTCTGTACCACCTGAAACCTCCTGGTCACTTCCTTGCAGGCACCTAGGAGTAAGATGTTCCCATAGTCCAGGCGTGAGATGACAAGCGCCTGGACTACAGATCTCAGGGTGTCTGCAGGCAGCATCCACGTAATTTTCCTCAGCCACCTGATGATGGTGGTACAGGTGGCTGAGACTTTCACCGCGTGTTGTGTAAATGATAAATGGTTATCAAAGATAACCCCTAGATTACGAGCTAACACGGTGGGAGTAGGTAAAGGCCCCATCTCTGGTGGCCAATGTTGTGGGCCCCAGAGCGAGGTGTCTGAGCCAAACAGGAGCAGTTCAGTCTTATCCCCGTTTAATTTTAATTTGTGCTTCAACATCCAATCAGATATTTGTTTCAGCCCAGATTGAAGAGAAGAAGAGGGGAGATTTTTATTGGTAGACAATGAGTAGATGACTTGAGTGTCATCAGCGTAAGAATAAATTGTGAGACCAGCCTGTTCTGCCAAAAAAGCAAGAGGTCTCACATACAGGTTAAAGAAAAGGGGACTAAGGATAGACCCTTGGGGGACACCGTGAGTGGAAGGGAATATGGATGAAACAGAGGAGGAAGAGAAAACTTGGAACGTGCGATCAGAAAGAAAATTAACAATCCAGGCCAGGGCGGAACCTCCGACGCCAATAGCCTTCAGGGTGGACAACAAGATGGAATGGGAGACGGTGTCAAATGCGGCACTCAAATCAAGCAAGATGAGTGCCACCGTCTCCCCATTGTCCACCTGACGTCTGATGGTCTCTGACACACCCAACAGAGTGGTTTCCGTAGAAAAACCAGCCCTGAACCCGGATTGAGAACCATGTAAAAAATTGGAGGTTTCAACATATGAATTAAGCAGGGAGTTAACATGTTTTTCCAAGATCTTGGAGAAACATGGAAGCAAAGAAATGGGGCGAAAGTTAGAAGGATTGTTGGAGTCAGCGTTAGCCTTTTTTAATAGTGGGACCACCATAGCGTGCTTCCATTCGCTTGGAACAATAGCTTCTGTTAGCGAGGCGTTCAGGACATCCAAAATAATATGGAGTGAGGCTGGGTCCAGGGAGCTCAGAACCTGAGGGGGCATTGGATCGAGGGGGGAACCAGATTTGATGTCATGAAGATACTTTTTTAGGAGCCCAGAAGAGATGGGGTCCCACACTTGAAGTGGGGGGATCACCGACTCAAAACAGGGGATGGGAATAGGAGGAAAATTGCACAGATCTTGCGCAGAATGAATGGAGGCTGCAGGCATAGAATTGAAAGTGTCGTAGATCCTATCAATTTTCTCAAGAAAGAAATTGGCTAAAGCATTGCACTGGGCCGTGTCCAAGCAGGGGTCCTTAGGCACCTGACAGTTCTTCAACAATTTTAAACAGGGCCTTCGGCCTTCGGCCTATTTTGTGCTTGTGGCTGACTGTGTGTGTTTTCATTCAGGTCCATCACGACGTTCACCGTGCAGCGTGCCTGACTCGCAGTGACAGCCTGCCTCCCTGGCCCCCTCTTCGCCCCCACCCCCCGTCCTGTCATATACCACCTCCCCTTACACGTGTGAACATCCCCGGCAGGAGCTGATCAATGCCCCTGGCACTTCCTTCCAAAACCCAGGAAAAAACAATTAAAAAACAATCGATCCTGCAGACGCTCTTGAATATGCATAAGTGCGCACTTGACCTTCCGCGGTCGGGCAATCCGCACACAGGCTCTTTACTTAGTTTGCTCAGTTTTACAGAGTAACTAAGGCTGACCTTGAGCAGGGAGCCAAGGTGAGTGCGCAGTCTGCAGGAGTGAAAAGTACTGAGTGGCAAAGTTGAGTGCACCCCCAGGTGCTTTGGTCAGGATTCCAGGTGTTATCCTTAGATGGTCCCAGGTGGAGACCTCTAGCCGAGCTGGTACACCTGTTATCACAGAACCTCGACAGGAAGAGGGGAGAAGTGCAAGGCATTCTTTGCAGGATGGTCACCTGGAAAACAAAGAGATTTTTTTTTCGTTTGTATGTAGAACCCAGAAAGTCTGAGAATGGTTTTTTTCGTCTGCCAAGCTTCAAAGAGAAGTCGGGTCACTGAAACAGAGGCTGCATTCCGAAAGACGCATTTCACCTCAAGACTAAGTAGATCACATCTCGTACCCTTCTGCCCAGAAAACCAAGATATGGCAAAACACGCCACTTGCTTCAGTTCATGGATAGCACTATGCATATTCATGAGAATGGCACAGTTCTTATCCCACTCCCACCGAGTGTGACCCTACAGGTAAAAGTAAAGTAAAGTCCACATTTGTAAAGCGCACAATCACCCGTAAGGGTCTCTAGGCGCTGGGGGGCCGTCGGGAAGATTAAGCGAGCTATTGCCCAGAGTCACATGGTGCTGGGCTGACCTGCCGCCAGAGCCGGGGATCGAACCGTGGTCCCCAGATTCCAGCGTCAGTCGCCCTGGCCGCGGCGCCACACCTCTTCTAGTCTTCTTCTCCAGCCATCCTACAAAAGCACACAAAACCATTCTTTGGGGGTTCAGAGGATACCTTCTTTTCTCTTGGCCTAAAATGCAGACAACCTACCTTAATCAAGCCAGCCAAAGAAAACACTCCCTGCTTCACCCCATCCTTCGATCAAAGTGTGACTTCTTTTTAACCTTGCTCCATCTCAACAACTGGCCTTATTTCACCATTACTTTCTCTTGAGTATCCATCCAGCCAAGGCGTGGCTTGCTCTCAACCACACATCCTATGAAGATAATTAGTCACTTTTGTCCCATTCTGGAATGCACTGCTGTCTGATAATGTTACACATTTAACAGTCTCATAACTTCTTGGATTGCTCAGTTTTGTACGAATATGACTAATTCCATGCTTCCTCCAAAACGTTTGTCTGGTACCCAAAATCAGTGGAAATCCTAATGCCTAGCACTATTTTCAGCAAAAAATTCAATTGAGAAAATCTTTTTAAACCAATATCTTGCTCCGTTGTTACTGCAGTCAGTAATTTTGTCTAAATCCAAAAGGAACAATAATGCGCCATACCATTGTTATAATAGTGTCCAAAATACCTAACTGACGACACACGTTGAGGGAGGCTTTTTCCCATTCTGTTCAAAGAAATTTGTAATGATCTAATGTAGGGCACACTAGTTATTGAACGTTGTCACTATTTGCACATGCTGAGCAACACCTCGCCACCCCCTCAAAATGCAATACTTCTCCTGGCCTCCAATATAGTGACCTGTGTCATGCTTTATGTATATGTAAAAATCTGTCAGCAAATCATCCGGCCAAGTTTCACCCGAGGCGCTCTCTTATTGCATCCAGCAGCCAATACAGCATCCTTTGCACCATTGTGAACCTCCCCACATTGAGAGTCCTTTAGTAGGGTATCCTTTAAATATTCAAACGAGGTTCTGGAAAACCGTCCATGGCAAAATTGTATTTTTGTAAATTCATAAGCCTGTTATTGCATCACCACCGCTTAAGTTGTATCGTTCCTGTGTAGTCTGTATGGTGCGTCCCATGAGCACCTCCTAAAAAATCCCAGACGCCTTCATCACGCCACTGCCAGGTGTGATATTCGGTACTTTTGAGCTCGTGTGAGGCATCCCGTTGTTGCCAACTCCTCTAACATCTGTTTTAACATACACCCCAATTCTATGACACTGGCCCCCGCTGCAGTAATTGAGGAAAATGTTTCAATTCCTTCTATCCGTTGGTGTTAGTATGTATTTATAAGGCAGCAGAACGCTGTACAGTGTCCAAGTCAAATACAGCGTCAACTTGTGATTGGTGACGGGAGAAAGTTAAAGAGGGTGTGTTTTTTTTCTCCAAAATTTAGAAAAGTCTTATAGCAATCTCTGAAGAGGTGAAGGAAAGAGGGAACTTGAGCCTTGTAAAAGCAGATGCAGCAGGGCTAGAAAGGGGAGACGCAAATCAGAAATAGAGGGGGAAAATCCAGGTTTGATGTAGGAAAGGGAAGAATAAAGCAATGGAGAGAGGAGAGAGAGCCAAGCAAGGGTTAGCGACTAGGAAGCGAGGTGACGTCTGTGGTTGGAGTGGACCGCACCAGAAAGCGGGGGCGTGAGGGGGGAGCGATGGCTTCCTGAAAAATATTTTGGGCACAATACCTATAGTGTTAATTTATCTTTAAATTAAGCACTGGGTGTGTCCATTGTAGTTAAGGACACTAGAGATAGGGCATGTCATTACTTTGAACACTGCGTGAGTGCGCACTTTGTTACCCTCTCCCGTCCTCATGTTCCACACATTTAAGGAATGCACTGTCTGTAATAGACCAGCAGCACATGAGAATGGTGGAGCACATGCGGGCTTTGGTGTTACCTCTCCACCGGTGCTGTTCCAATGACTGACGAGCTTCAGGATCCCAAGGCATTGTCTACTAATAACAGGAGATCTCACAACATTACTGGGTCTAACAAATGCCATTAGAATGAAGAAAGAGCACAACACAGGGTGGATCAGCCAGACGTTGCTTACATATATTATTGCTAAGAGCAAAATGGCGCTGTCATGCAGCAGCTGACAACGTCCAGCAAGACAACAGAATGTGTCTGGTAAGATAGCCAGGAGCAGAACCAGACACTGAAGCCTGTCTCAATCAGTTGTGCGAAGAAGAACCCGGGGCAGAGCTGTGCAGCTGCTCTGCATTGTCTGAGTTCATATGTTACAGGATTCAGACCCAGCAAAGTGCTGCACCTTTCAAATCACGCAAATAAAGATTGCACCATATGTGAAACCAAAAGGATCGTGAGAAGGAGGGGGATGCTAAGTTACTGCACCATAACACACCACCTAAAACCTAATTTAGCTTAAACTACAATTATTTCTTCAAAACCCAGTCTATAGTTTCCTATAATACCAGCCTCCCAAGGTGCTTATATTCTAGTGTTTAAGACCCAAGGGACGTTTAATGCTCCTCACTGTGAAGTATTTAGGTCTGGGGTGGAAGCCAAGCTTTAGTTCTTTTCTAACCATTACTCAGTTTGCCATGCTCTGTGGTCATCAGCTGTGCAGCAGGGTGTTTTACGTGCCAATAAACTTTAGAAAGATCCACCTGTATGCCTCTCACTAGTGACGCAGGTTAACAGAGTCCAGGTGTGGGCCATCTAGTACAAGCTCCCTGCATTTAATGACCATTGCAAACTTTCCATACCATCTCTCTCAGGGGTTAAAGTAGAGTTAACACCCCAATAGGTTTTAGATGTTAATAGTGAAAAATCTAACTATTCATTTATGTGTCTTCAGAACTCAAACCAAGTTCCTACAGGGCAGTAACCTAACTCAAGTCACCCGCCTAGACTGGTCCAAGGAATGTCATCATTCAATCCTTGTGTGTCACAGCTAAGTCTGTAAATCCATCTCTGTTCTCTATGCAACAGGACAGATTCACGAGTGCCCATCTCTCTGACATAGTTGGGTTTATCGATAATCGTCCAGTGTGTCCTGCATTGGGAAGTGTTGTGTAAGTTTAGTATTATCTTTTTTACACCGTATAGAACTCTGATGTTCACCTATCCTCATTTTAACCTTGTGTGGTTATACCCACATACATTAAAATGCAAGGGCAACGTTAGACATATATCACCCCTTCTGTATTGCAGTTTGTCAAAGGTAAGGCCTAGGTTTACAGACAATGATATTGACATAAAGGGACAGACAGAGCAAGAGCCACAGGGTAGTGTCCTTTAGCTGGTGTACTGGATCATAGTCTTTTGTCCAACATGAGCGGATGGAGTCAGCTGTTGTGTATATATACGATAATGTCTTTATTATTCATACTCCGTTTCAATACAAACAAGGGTCTAGGTAGTTGGTTGGAACCGCTGTTCAAGATGTCCCAACTCACATTGATGGATTTCTTTACTACATCAGCCAAGTGGCTATAAGTATTAATACATACCAGATGATCCATTGGGCTTTTCACAAAGGTGTCAAGTGGGGCTTTCCGAATATTGTTCCTGGCCCTTTTACATACTGTCTGTACCACCATGGTCGGATTTGCACTTTGTAACAGGTGAGTGTTGTGCATGTGTTCCTTAAATCTTTGTATTTCTGTACAATTCCTGTGTAATCTCAACAATTGAGCAACCAGGAGGTTGTTTCTAAGTGAGTGAGGATGGAAACTTGTATAACCCAAAAGAAAATTACGGGCCAGAGGTTTTCTATACATTTCAGAGTAGATACCTCCATCTTTGGGATACAACTGAAGATCCAGAAATGGCAAGGAAACTTTGCTATGCTCTCATGTGAATTTGAGATAAGGATTTCTCGAATTCAACCAGACTTCAAACGTCTCCAGTAGTAGAACAACGCCCTTCCAGACCACTAGTATATCATCAATATACCTCTTCCAAACTTTCAGGTTCGATGAGTACGGGTTATCTAATGGAGAGATGTGTTGGCTCTCAAACATAAGGATGTACAAATTTGCCATACTCTGGGCAAATGTACTGCCCATCGATGCCCCAGTGGTCTGCAAGTATAGATGTTCTCCAAACTGAATTTTTGTTCTCCTTCATGGCAAGAGTGGCACACTGGGGCACAAAGGATGTAGGCTTCAGATCATCCCGTTCTCATTGGTTCAGCAGGGACTTATCCTGCGGGATATTCGTGTAGAGAGATTCTACATCAGAAGATGCTAGGACATGAATCCCAGGATCAAAAGAAATCTCAGTGATCGTATTGAGTATGTGTTTAGTACCTTGTAAATATGAGGGCGTCTCTGTAACAATCAGGCATAAAAACCAATCCACAAACTGTGAGAGAGGTGCGAGTAGTGACCCTATCCCGGACACAATTGGTCTCCCCGGGGGTTGTCTTGTTGGTTAGAGCCTAGTGAAGACACTGTACTTCATTCTTGGATAGGTTAGAGAAAGGGATTTTGACAAAAGGCCTTAATTTGTCAAACTCTTTGATTTTAGCCATTTTCAAAAGTATCCACTTCCGGTGGAACCATATGAAGAGGTGGATCAAAAGTAGACTTTGGTCTGAGGCCCGTATTGTTCACTTGGCCCGGGACATAATTCTCCACATTCTTTTGAAAGAAAAATGCCAGACGTATCTCTCTAAAGAATTGAGTTATTTCTATGCATGAAACATTCATCCTGTAACATACATCCGGTTCCAGAGAGGTTAAGGTCTTGGAACTAAGATTGATAATCAAGTTGTCTGGGTACTTGTTGATGGAGAGGGGTCCCTTGTCATGCTCCATGTGACGCGTTGTTCGATCGAGGGATCCCATTGTACTCTCTGTGTGTCTTGCTGGTTCCCTGACCAGGACCTTTTTCTCCTGCGGCCTCTTAAAATGTTTGTTCTAAAAAAGGGTAATTAGGTGCACCAAAAGGCATTGGGGGAACTGATGCATGGGATAGCCCCATGGTTGAGGTGGCCAACAGGGGCCTGTAGGGAAATGTGTGGAGGGTCTGTTATATCTTCCTCTTGTTTGGCGATTTCTAGGCTGATATGGAGTGTTATGGTCACTTGAATCTGAATCCCCGGAGGTGCACCACTCTTCTGAGTTTAAAGTTCACTTGTCTGTCCCCTGCCTCCAACGTCTAGTTCCTCTCCGGTTGTTATTCTTAGAGGAGATGGGTGTAATCCTTTTGATAGGTAATTGCTATTTAGCAATTACTTTCACGACACATGATTTAACATGTCATGAGTGATGTAATATATGAGGTTAAAAGCGGTGCATTGTGAGGGTACTAGTGATACTGAGGTCAGTTAGGTATAACTAGTGAATTTCAGTGTTTTTTTTTGTTTTTAAACTTTAGTTATTATATTAATACAAGACCTACATATAACTCCACTGTAACCTTTGTTTTTTTTCAGTGAATTTCTAGGTTTAAATAAAATTAATTTAAAATATGATCTTATTACAATATGCAAGTACACTTCATCTGTGCATGGCAGAGAGGTTGGCAGCAAGGTTTGGCCTGTAGCCAAGCCCTGTGTCCAACTCTCCGCGGGCACCCACCACCCCTCTGTGTGTGGCCTTTGGGCATACTTGGTAGGCAGATGACCGTAGGGCCTGGCCTGTGGCCAGTACCTTGCACCCAACCCTCCGGACACTCACCCCACATTTTGTTTTCCATTCCTGTGGTAGTCTGCCTGGACCACATTGCCACATTGCCAGGGGGATGGCCGTGTGCTGGGTTCCACGGGAGTGTCGACACTTTACAAAAAAAATAATCTTGACCCAGAGAGGCATCTGGGGGTCCCTCTGGGTCCCCACCACAAGGACAATGGAGGTCAGGGTACACCTACCCAGACCCCTTGTCTGGGTAGGTGTAAAAAAAGAATAGACTCCGGACAAGAAAACGGAGTCCTCAAAATAGCAGCCATAACATTGCTGTTACTGTTGATGTTGTGTCTTGTCAAATCGCTTAGCCGTGACCAGAATCCAGAATTAACTACATTTTTTACCTTAATTTCTTCAAGTTGACTGAATACATTTCCACCAAATCACATCAGAAAGCTCGCAGAAAAGCACATATTCTGGGTAAACATTTAGCTTTATGCCAAATTTGGTGACTATATGTGTAGAGCTTTTTTTTTTTTCTTTATCGCTTTCTAAAATTCCTATGGGAAATTGCATGGAGAAAAAAAGTTTTGTTTTTTTCTCAGCCCCCAAGTGACAGATCCCCCCAAAACTTTTACTGAGGTGGGTGGCCTTTTTTCCGTGAAGATCCGTCGAACTGCGCCAAAGTCTTTAAAACAAGCCTCCTCCTATGGAAACTACACATTGGCGACCGTCACTACGTTTTTTAAATATATATATATATATATATATCTCCAGGATCTCTCTTCTACTGTCATCATGGACCAAGACGATTACCAAACTGAATGTCTTCGCCAACTCAGTGATGTGAAATATTATCGACGTCTGGGTCTAGACCCCACCCCCAGACTTTTGGCCAGTATGAAAACTACAGTAGCTCAAGCGAGAGACTCTAACTGGATTACTACGGGTGAAGCAGAATTTTGTATTAAAAAAGACCTAATTTCTACATGTTGCCCAAGGTACACAAACCAACGAGACCACCTCCGGGGAGACCAATTGTGTCCGGGATAGAGTCACTACTCGAACCTCTCTCACAGTTTGTGGTTTGGTTTTTACGCCCGATTGTTACAGAAATGCCCTCATATTTACAAGGTACTAAACATATACACAATACGATCTCTGAGATTTCTTTTGATCCAGAGTTCTCAGCTTCTTTTTTTGCATAATTTATGTGTCACTTTATGCCTGAAAGGGAATTGTTTTGACTTATACTGGGTGCTCTCTTGTGTCTGGAAAAAGCTATACCTATCTGAAGAGCTCTAATGACGCCAAAACACGTGTCAGGGGTTGCTTTTATTTATTCATTCATAAGGCCTTCATTTTGGGTTAAAATTCCTGTGTCAGATTACCACGGAGTCAGCGCCGGTTATTGTGTGTGTAACAGGATTGGAGACACATATATATATATATATCGGCACACTTCCTTTGTCGAAAAGAAAATAGAAGCCACCATGGGGACGTTCAAGGGAGCAGCCTTTATTCTCAATGCAGCAGACAAATGCATTTCGGCCGTGAGGCCTTTCTCAATGTCCACAGCTGCTGAAATGAACACGCCTCCTCCCCCTGGACTACTATGCATGTCCTGCTCGGTCTTGATTGGCTGTTAGTCTCAATTCCTCCCACTCCGGCCGGAGTGGGCCGCCCAACATGCAGTTCTCACCAGATGGCTGGACTGCATGTCCCAGAATACCACGTTCCAGCAAAGGTATTCAAAGGTTAGAGATGACATCCTATTCAAGTGTGTGACTGGCAGGTGAGTCCAAGAGAAGAGCGTGTCTCCATTCCATAAATTATAGAGTTAATAGTACTCCCTCGAGTCCCCAAGCCGCAGCTACCTTAAACGCCCAGGTTGCGTATTTGCGAGGCTCCGAATGGCACTCCATCCGATCCAAAGAGAGGCGGAATTGCCTCTACATCGCATCTCTTCCTTCTGGGGTCACCAGGTGTACATCGGAAAATCTGCTACCGCAGAAAACAATCACACACCAGCCGGAGCTGCCGCTGCCAATGGTTCCGATGTAACTTGCGCTGCGGGTTGCTTCTAAACCGTGTCACTGGCACAACACGGTAATTGATATCGGCACACTTCCTTTGTCGAAAAGAAAATAGAAGCCACCATGGGGACGTTCAAGGGAGCAGCCTTTATTCTCAATGCAGCAGACAAATGCATTTCGGCCGTGAGGCCTTTCTCAATGTCCACAGCTGCTGAAATGAACATGCCTCCTCCCCCTGGACTACTATGCATGTCCTGCTCGGTCTTGATTGGCTGTTAGTCTCAATTCCTCCCACTCCGGCCGGAGTGGGCCGCCCAACATGCAGTTCTCACCAGATGGCTGGACTGCATGTCCCAGAATACCACGTTCCAGCAAAGGGATTCAAAGGTTAGAGATGACATCCTATTCAAGTGTGTGACTGGCAGGTGAGTCCAAGAGAAGAGCGTGCCTCCATTCCATAAATTATAGAGTTAATAGTACTCCCTCGAGTCCCCAAGCCGCAGCTACCTTAAACGCCCAGGTTGCGTATTTGCGAGGCTCCGAATGGCACTCCATCCGATCCAAAGAGAGGCGGAATTGCCTCTACATCGCATCTCTTCCTTCTGGGGTCACCAGGTGTACATCGGAAAATCTGCTACCGCAGAAAACAATCACACACCAGCCGGAGCTGCCGCTGCCAATGGTTCCGATGTAACTTGCGCTGCGGGTTGCTTCTAAACCGTGTCACTGGCACAACACGGTAATTGATATCGGCACACTTCCTTTGTCGAAAAGAAAATAGAAGCCACCATGGGGACGTTCAAGGGAGCAGCCTTTATTCTCAATGCAGCAGACAAATGCATTTCGGCCGTGAGGCCTTTCTCAATGTCCACAGCTGCTGAAATGAACACGCCTCCTCCCCCTGGACTACTATGCATGTCCTGCTCGGTCTTGATTGGCTGTTAGTCTCAATTCCTCCCACTCCGGCCGGAGTGGGCCGCCCAACATGCAGTTCTCACCAGATGGCTGGACTGCATGTCCCAGAATACCACGTTCCAGCAAAGGGATTCAAAGGTTAGAGATGACATCCTATTCAAGTGTGTGACTGGCAGGTGAGTCCAAGAGAAGAGCGTGCCTCCATTCCATAAATTATAGAGTTAATAGTACTCCCTCGAGTCCCCAAGCCGCAGCTACCTTAAACGCCCAGGTTGCGTATTTGCGAGGCTCCGAATGGCACTCCATCCGATCCAAAGAGAGGCGGAATTGCCTCTACATCGCATCTCTTCCTTCTGGGGTCACCAGGTGTACATCGGAAAATCTGCTATATATATACACACACACACACACTCACTGATAAAAAAAACAATTATAACTGAATTATGGTTCTGACTAAAACGTTGAAAACCATTTAAATTAGCCAGTTATGGAATGCAAAGGACACCACAACTCATAACGCCCGACATGCATAAAACAGCCATTTGCAAATGACACTGGAAAAAAGGTAGTCAAGAAAGAGTTAAACATTGCATTTGTCCCAATCAATTTATGGTGTGAATATGTGTATATTTAAAGATATGACAAAATTGTAATATATATATATTTTCTCACAATCCCTTCTTGGCGCCGCCGCAAGGAAGCCTGCACACAATGTAAAGTCCAAAGTAGCTTATTTGTCGCTGACGCGTTTTGACCTTGGGGTCTTTATCAAAGCTGGGGAAACATTGTAGCAGTGTTCTCGGTAAAGTCAGAGAGACACTGTTGCATAATTGATAAACAAAGGTAAAAGACTTAAGGCACTGTTGCATAGCCAGTGCCACTCAGTTTAATAAGAAAGACTCCAAATGTCAAACCAACAAACTACAGCGTTCAAGAGGGTCTAAAAAGGCCAAAGGCTGAGTGCGCAGTCGGCAAACATTAGTTGAACAGCAAACCAAAAGATGACCCTAGAAAAAGGTACGCAGTGACAACTCGTTCGATGTTCAAAAAGGTACCCATCAGTCACCACACGAGACCGCCCTTCATCATTTGGGAAATTTTCATGGAACCATCGATGCAAGTTGTGAAAATAAAGGAAGAGGGAGACTAGATGGTTAATAGTACTCCTTACCTAAATAGCAACAGTATGGTTTAATCACTTAGTGAGGCTGATAAGTGATGCAAGTGTGGTATGACTGGGGAAGTGCAGTGCAAAAACTAAAAAGAAGGTGAAAATAATTAGAAAAAGGTGTCTAAAATTGGGTTAGGGAGCACATAATACATGTTTATTAGGGCGATGCTCGCTACTTCAAATTAAAAACAATTTAAATGTGTAAAGACAGTTTGAAAAATATACTGTCTGAATTAGAGTCAGGTCGACATGTTTCAGCAATTCTCGGACATAGTGATCCTTGCTTTCTTCAGGACCTATTTACACTAAATTGCTACTGCAACAAATTATAAAACAAAAGTGAATATAACTGGACAATCACTAGGAGTCACCTGCAGTCTCCAGGTAAAGTTGTCTTGTCCTCGCTCACAGCTCGTGTCATTCACTATAGGGTCAGAAGAGAAAAAAGGCAGTAGTACAGCCAACTTTATGCCTTCCGCGAATCATTAGTACTAGGCAACCATCATTCATGCCTTAGAAATAGTCACAAAAAATGACTGAAATGCACCCATAAAGTGGTATAATTAATTGTTCAGTATTAGGATATACAGTTCATATGCCCAATAACAGTAACACATCTTACCATAGTCTGTGAGAAGTGTAAGCCTCACCTCACCTGGCATTGGCTCAGGGACAACGTGAAGCACCGCTCTAAGAAACATGTAAAAAGAAAACATGTTTGCCTTAATGTACATTTACCCTTGCAATCACAAACCCAGCGCACCTTAGTGTATCCCTCGGCACATAACGGTAGATAGTTTTATTGACCGTCCCTTCCCTACTACTCTCGTTTCGATCAAGTTAGTCAATGGTACGAGAACAGTGAATCTGGGGCAACCCTCGCCTAACACATGAAACAGGGCTCTCAAAGTGTATCAAGTGGCTCAAAACGAAGAGACTAGCATAGTTCTGTGCCTTACTAGAGAAACTCGGGAGTAAACGTCTTTTAGAAGAATAACGGAATGGGCCTGCTGCATATGTGCAAGTCTGCTCGCAAATAAGTCGGGAAAGAAACCACAAAATTGTCCGCCTTACAAACTCACCTATCCGTCGGTACTCCGTAGCCGGCATCTGAACCGACTGGGGAGGCACCGAACGGATAGTGAGTACGTAGTTAAAAGGAGGCAGCCGATAGGTCAACTATTCACGTGACCGGCACCTTCTGTCTCATCATTGGCCTGGTCGGCTACTGAAAGCGCTCTCCTCATTGGTTACCCGTTTTGTATTTACAAAAAGGTCCGATCAAGTTTTGTAAAAAAGAGGAAAGAAACGCTCAGGTGGTGTAGAGAACTATTACAACTAAAATACAAAAATAGTGTATGGATTTCTGTATTGCTGTTGAATGTTATCACAGCACTTTGTCATTTTATTATAAATTGTATGTCAACGATGTAGGCGACAAACATAAGCAGACCAGGGAGTCTGCAAGCAACCCTTCTCTGCATCAACAGGGTAAATTAAATCTCGGGAACTATTAGCTGAATAAAGTTACTCCCACTGGATAGAAGGGTTCTAGTAGATTATATATAAAATATAAATATGTGAAAGAATGCCAGGGTGTTAATTAACATTGGGTAGATAGGATCGTGCTGTCATAGTAACCATGTGATGTACCCCTCAATCCAACCCTCTGAGGGATGTTCTAATTAAGGGCAGACCACGGAATATCGTCATTTAATCCCTGATTATGGGTATTAAGCTTCAACACCCATTTCTGTTCTCTTATCAAAAGGAATTTTGCCACATCTGCAGTGTAAGAAGGAATAAAAGGTTGTTCAAGCACTGTCCAAATGAAATCAGTAGACAGATGATTGACTTCCAAAAAATGTGCCGTCAGTTTGGTGGCTTGTCGTTTACACCGGATGGTGCTTTTATGTTCAGATATTCTTATACGTATCTTCCGAGTGGTCATCCCAACATACTTGAGTCCACAGGGACAAGTAATCAGATAAACCAAACGGTCACTGTTGCAATTAGTGAATCTTAATTGCCTCCAGGGTCTTGATGTTCCGATGTCCACTTCTGTTGTTTTTCTTGTCTGTTGACATGCTTGGCACGTTCCACAGGGATGATGTCCCACGACTGGAGGGAGGTTCCATATTGTTCCAACTGCTCTAGGTTGAACCTCAAGGGGTCTAGTATGTACTAGTCTGTCCCTCAGGTTGGAACCCCTTTTAAATGAAAACAAAGGTTTCTGAAGATTCTGAAGACCGGAGTTTAAAATAGGCCAGTGTTTCTTAACCAATTTTTGGATTTTGTTTGACATTGTCCCAAACGTTTGCATGAACGTCATCCGTTCCAAAGGTGCTTTTGCAGGTGAGGGTTCCAACAAAGCCTGGCGATTATTATTCCTGGCTCGTTTCATGGATTGTCTAACCAGCTTAGGGGGATACTTCCGTGCAATCAACTGGTCATGCAAAATGTTCGAATGTTCCTTAAAGGCCGCAGGTGTAGAGCAATTTCTTTGGACCCTTAAGAACTGTCCGAAGGGGAGATTCTCCCTTAGGGATCTCGGGTGATGACTATCGAAGAGTAACAGTGAATTCCTTGAGGTGGGTTTCCTATATAGTTCTGACTGTAGTCCCTCTGGTGTGGCTTTTATCAAAAGGTCTAGAAATGCAAGTTGGCCTCCTCCTATCTCGATGGTGAATTTAAGAAAGGAGTTCCTGGTGTTTAGCCATTCAAGAAAATCGAGACATCTTTCTTCTGTACCTCGCCAGACCACCATGATGTCATCGATATACCTTTTCCAGGTTTTCAGATTGTCGATAAAAGGATTCAGTTCACTGAAAATATGCTCCTGCTCAAAAGAGTGCACATATAGATTAGCTAAGCTGGGGGCATAAATGCTCCCCATGCTCGTGCCCGACACTTGCAGGTAAATTTTATCCTCGAATTGGAAATGTTTTTGTTTCATGGCCAAAGTTGCGCAGGCCATAATGAAAGGAACAGGTGTTATACTATTAAGATCCTCAGAATCAAGCAGAGAATGAATTACTTCTAAGGTCTCATCCTGCGGGATGGAGGTGTATAAAGCCTCAACATCGAAAGAGACAAGAAGGTCAGTGGTAAGATCAAATTCAATGTCGGGTAACAGGCGTAGCAGATCCGTAGTATCCTTCAGGTAAGTAGGCATTCTTTTCACCATGGGTCGTAGGAAATGATCTACAAAGGTAGACACCGGTTCAAGAGCTGAACCAATACCCGAAATTATCGGGCGGCCTGGCGGTGGTCGTTGTTCTTTATGGACCTTTGGCAAGGTGTAGAAATATGGCATCTTGGGGTGTTCAGTATACAGAAAGGTGGCCTCTGTCTGTGTGATCCACCCCTCAGCTAAAGCTTCCTCAACCATAGTCTTGATGGTAAGTTTCAACTCATCGGTAGGATCATGCCCCAGTAAACTGTAGGCATTCGTGTTTTCCAGCTGACGCTTACATTCAGAGCGGTATACGTCGGTGTCCTGGATGACTATCGAGCCACCTTTGTCTGCTGGTTTGATGGTGAGATCTTTGTTGTTAGTAAGTAATTTCAAAGCCTGATGTTCTGACTTTGGTAGGTTGTGGAAACTTTCACTTTCTTCGTGGAATAAGCCCTCAATCTCCTTTTCCATGGCTTGTTCATAGGCCAGAACCTGTGGTGGCATCGAGTGAGTAGGGGGTGTAAAGGTAGACTTACACCTCAATCCAGTATTGCATTCCCTTTCAGATTGTTGATCAGTAACATTGTTAGCAAAAAAGAAATGCAGTCTTATCTTCCTGAGAAAATTTGCAAGTTCCAAACGAGTTTGGAAATGATCATTCCGGTGGGTAGGTACAAATCCAAGTCCTCTATTCAAGGCTTTGTCCTCCATTGGTGTCAAAACATGTCCACTTAGATTCATGACTATTCCTGCACCCCGTTCAGTGCTGGATCTTTGCTCTTGGCAGAGTTGCTCCTCAGGTTCCTCGTGCCCGTTGAGGTCGATGGAGGGCTGTAATGCACCTGGAGTTGGGTTTGCCCTCTTCTTTTCCCTCGTGACCTTCCTCGGCCAAACCCTAAAAAAGGCTGGCCAGGGAAATTGCCTTGGAAACCTGATTGGAAATTAGATGGAAAGACAGGCATACAGGGACCCATGGGTTGCTGATAAGGAGGTGGTTGTTGGGGAGGGAAGAATGGTGGACCTCCTCCAATTGCCACGAGTTTGGGGGCCACCAATGTTGTTGATGCTGGTTCCCTCTCCAATTATTTTTGGTATTTCTCTTACCACACCCTCGGCCTCGTGAATTGGAACCGTTGGTGTCAGTGTCACTTCCGGAGGTGTTCTCATCGGAGCTTGATGTTCCATATGTAGAGCCTGTGTTACGGTTGTTAGTATTGAAAATAGGAGGGACATATGAGTCACTGGAATAAGGATATACCTTTTCAAATTTAAACTTATCTAGATCTTTCCTGAATTTTTCTAATTTTACTGAGAGTGTATATTCCTTATATTCCCTGTTGTTTTTATTGGAATCGTCCAGATTTTTTTGAAATGCTTTGGAGGAAAGAGTGGTTTTAATTTTGGACTCTAAAATCTGTATTTCAATCAGTATAGTGTCTGCCATGCGCTTGGCGGTCTGGATAATTAAAATTAACCAGTCTCTGGTACATCGCCAAGCAATCATAGCCCAACTTTTAAGAAACTCTCTGTCAGTGAGGAATAGTCTTGGGGCATTGGTCACTATAAGACCCGTAGGGGCACAATCATTACGCAAATATTGGGCCATTATTGCGCCATGTAGTGCGGTTCTGGTCTGTGACTTTTTAAGAATTAACAGTTTACTCCATTCATCTTCATTGATAGAGACTACTGTAGGTGTAATGTCAACTAGATCGGGATGTTCAGCAAGTGCTGCTAACAGGTCATCATCCGTAAAGGAGAGGCCTGAGTTTTCACCCATGGTTGCACCAGGGATGGGAAAGAGATAAGGGCAATGAACACAAAAACGGAGCTAGAGCTTAATAACCTCTAGTTATAAGCAAGAAACGATAAAGGTTATCGCATCCAGAAGGGTCCGCAGCCATAGACTGCTCTAAGACAACAAAAACAAAACGGTGAGGTAGGACCCAGGGGAATATTTAAAGACCAGTTCTATGAACAATCCCCAAAATTACGCAACAAACTACAGCGTTCAAGAGGGTCTAAAAAGGCCAAAGGCTGAGTGCGCGGTCGGCAAACATTAGTTGAACAGCAAACCAAAAGATGACCCTAGAAAAAGGTACGCAGTGACAACTCGTTCGATGTTCAAAAAGGTACCCATCAGTCACCACACGAGACCGCCCTTCATCATTTGGGAAATTTTCATGGAACCATCGATGCAAGTTGTGAAAATAAAGGAAGAGGGAGACTAGATGGTTAATAGTACTCCTTACCTAAATAGCAACAGTATGGTTTAATCACTTAGTGAGGCTGATAAGTGATGCAAGTGTGGTATGACTGGGGAAGTGCAGTGCAAAAACTAAAAAGAAGGTGAAAATAATTAGAAAAAGGTGTCTAAAATTGGGTCAGGGAGCACATAATACATGTTTATTAGGGTGATGCTCGCTACTCCAAATAAAAAACAATTTAAATGTGTAAAGACAGTTTGAAAAATATACTGTCTGAATTAGAGTCAGGTCGACATGTTTCAGCAATTCTCGGACATAGTGATCCTTGCTTTCTTCAGGACCTATTTACACTAAATTGCTACTGCAACAAATTATAAAACAAAAGTGAATATAACTGGACAATCACTAGGAGTCACCTGCAGTCTCCAGGTAAAGTTGTCTTGTCCTCGCTCACAGCTCGTGTCATTCACTATAGGGTCAGAAGAGAAAAAAGGCAGTAGTACAGCCAACTTTATGCCTTCCGCGTATCATTAGTACTAGGCAACCATCATTCATGCCTTAGAAATAGTCACAAAAAATGACTGAAATGCACCCATAAAGTGGTATAATTAATTGTTCAGTATTAGGATATACAGTTCATATGCCCAATAACAGTAACACATCTTACCATAGTCTGTGAGATGTGTAAGCCTCACCTCACCTGGCATTGGCTCAGGGACAACGTGAAGCACCGCTCTAAGAAACATGTAAAATGAAAACATGTTTGCCTTAATGTACATTTACCCTTGCAATCACAAACCCAGCGCACCTTAGTGTATCCCTCGGCACATAACGGTAGATAGTTTTATTGACCGTCCCTTCCCTACTACTCTCGTTTCGATCAAGTTAGTCAATGGTACGAGAACAGTGAATCTGGGGCAACCCTCGCCTAACACATGAAACAGGGCTCTCAAAGTGTATCAAGTGGCTCAAAACGAAGAGACTAGCATAGTTCTGTGCCTTACTAGAGAAACTCGGGAGTAAACGTCTTTTAGAAGAATAACGGAATAGGCCTGCTGCATATGTGCAAGTCTGCTCGCAAATAAGTCGGGAAAGAAACCACAAAATTGTCCGCCTTACAAACTCACCTATCCGTCGGTACTCCGTAGCCGGCATCTGAACCGACTGGGGAGGCACCGAACGGATAGTGAGTACGTAGTTAAAAGGAGGCAGCCGATAGGTCAACTATTCACGTGACCGGCACCTTCTGTCTCATCAATGTCAAACCAGCATAACATAAAATAAGTAAATGTTCTTCCCTAAAATAAAAAGAAAACATATTTCATGTGACACAAAAATGTAAATGCTCAAAACAAATTATATTGTCCACTTTTTTTAATCTGTTTATCTAGTGAAATCATAATCATGCAATAGCATATGTACCGTGGTGCAACAGTAAATCCATAATGCGCCCCAAATTGGAGTATGCCAGGGCGAAATACCGGTCCAGTGACCTAGGGAACATTAACCCGTTCGGTGCGTCGGACGGCTCCCGGCTGTCTGACGTCACAGTGGGCGTGTGCGGAGGACAACTGGGGCCGTCCGAAACACGCCCACCCCATAAATCATCCGCAACGCGGTGGAATTCGCGCCACGGTCAACGGGTTAAGGGGCATTAACACAAAGTGTGAGGAAGTATTTTATGGCGGGCCATAAGAGAGGAGGGAGTTCCAGAATAGGTGGGGAGAAGGGTGGTAAGTGAGGGAGGAGAGAAGGTCAGTGGGATGGCGTGGGATTGTCAAAAGTCCATAGTATTCACGTTCACAATGAGCTATCCCAAATGTACATGAAGCTCCTCATCCTGTTTGAGGCCACTCGGGGCTTTGCTGCATAGATAGATTATGTACCGGGATTCCATCCTGCTCAGGGCCCGTTCCCTGTCTCCACCTCTGATGTTGGTAGGATCCCTGTCAATTCCAAAAAATGTGATTTTTAGATACTCTGCTTCAGTAGAGCTATGTGAGATGCTAGTGTCTGGCCATGGGGTATGTTCTGTCATTGATTCAAATGGCCCTAAGGTGTTCTAGGATTACATTTCTTAACTGGAAGAATAGTGCTCCCCACGTACCTCATGCCGCACACAAGCACATAAACAACATAGTCATTGTTACAAGTAATGAGAGGCTTAATCTTATGTTTTTTGCCATTGGACAAAGTGAAAGGCTTCATATTGGTACTATGTGCGTAAGCCTTGCACTTGTCGCATTTGTAGAACCCCGGTAGTTCCTTTAATCAAGTGTTGCTTTGTGGTTTACCTGGTTCCATCACTGTTTACCAACATGTCCTTCAAAGACTGACTTCTGCGGTATTTGATTTGTGGATTGGGACTGATCAGTTTGCCTGTGATCTGGTCCAGCTTGACCAGATGCCAATGTTTTTTCACTATGGCCTGGACCTCGTTACTGCTTGAGTTGTAGGTCATTATGAGTCTGATCTCTGGTTTAGCGGATGTGCTTGGCTTTGGTTTAAGTAAAGCCATTTTGTCCACACCCCTGACCTTGTGTGTGGCATCATCTAGGACTTTGTGTGTATACCCCATTTGGAGGGATATCTTAATCCTCTCCCCTTCCCCTAAATCATAGGCTTCCAGGGTGCTGCAGTTTCTCCTGGCTCTGAGGAGTTCCCCGTAGGGGATGTTACATTTGAGTTTGGGCGGGTGGTGACTCCTAGCATTTAAAAGGCTGTTTCCAGCTGTTTCCTTCCTATGTAAATTTGTCTGAAAAGTTCCATCCTGAACTATGACCTCCACATCCAAGAAATCAATCCTCTCTACACCTGTTTTGCTGGTAAATTTTAGGTTAAGGTCATTGATAGAGATGGTTTCAAGGAACTCATCCAGGGTGGCTTAGGGGCCGTCCCAGATGAGGAAGATGTCATCTATGTACCTCGTCCAATGGGCCAGAT
Source organism: Lissotriton helveticus (assembly GCF_964261635.1). Lineage (NCBI taxonomy): Eukaryota > Metazoa > Chordata > Amphibia > Caudata > Salamandridae > Lissotriton > Lissotriton helveticus. The sequence goes on along the minus strand of NC_136058.1, from coordinate 279,329,932 downwards.
ACTTCTTGTATTTGTCAAAGGTCTCAGACCACACATACTCCGACTCCCACCACCCCATAAACATACAGGCGTAGCTTGGCACGAAGAACTTCCCAACGCAGTCCCTGTCATTTGCCTGTACCACTGCTTGCCGAATAGTAAAACGTTATTATTTTCCGAGCAAAACTGGAGAATCTTAATGAGTAGACTGGAATGGTCAAAAGTGGCAATGAGTTTGTCCTTAAAGAAATGTTTGCAGGCCTGAATCCCCAGTTGGTGTTGGATGCATGTATAGAGTGAAACCACATATACAGTACAAAGGATGATATTTACATGCCATGGTATATCAGCAATCTTGCATATAAAATCCATGCTGTCCCGACAGTAGGAGGGTAGACTGCAGACATAGGGAATTAGGAAATGATCCAAGTATATCTAAGTATAAGGTGTTCTCCGAAAACTATCATTAGCTGAGATTATAGGCCTGCCTGGTGGATTGGTGCTCTTTGTGGACCTTGGGTAGCATCTAAAAACAGGGGCTTACTGGTTTCTTGACCGTTAAAAACAAAGGTTCTTGATTTAGAAGCCCCGACGTGTGCCACTTAGAGAGAATATCATGGAAACAATCAAAGGTAGCAAAATATTGACCAACATTAGCTTTAACATAACTGCCAGAAAAATCAAGCTGTATCTTTGCATCGGCCATATACTTTTTAGCGTCCCACAGTGCAACATTTCCCCCTTTATCGGAGGGCTATATTACAAATGAGGTTGTTTGCTTCAAAGAGATAAGTGCTGCTTGTTGGCCCTTAAGTTTGTTGCTGCTGCTCAGTTAGACTGTCTCATACCCAATTTGCAAATGTCACGTACAACAGCTTCATGAAAGGAGTCAATGTTATCAAGTGGCGTATTGGGGGTAAATCTTGATTTAGGTTTAATACCACTGGGACACCTCTTGCCCGTCTCCAGATCTAAGAGATTCAAGAGTTCCCTGTCAGTGGACCAGTACCTGTCGCCCAATTCCAACTCCCTAAGGGCAGCTAGGTCGGTGATATCTCCAATAAAGAGGAGACCTGAGGCGGTGTTAAGATTAGTAGTATCCTGCCCCACTTCTGTGGCATCTCCCACGGCTGTCGTCCCTTTCAGGGTATGGATTTTTAGCAGCTTAAGTTTTCTGGCAAAAAGAAACATGTCAATGCGTGCTCACGAGTAGTCAAAATCATTTGTTGGGCAGAAAGAGAGACCCAGTTCCAGCAACGTCTGTTCATCATGAGTGAGGGTGTGGGAAGACAGATTAATGACCCTAAGAGTTGGCTTATCCATCATTTGTTTCTCTTGCTCTGCCGTATTCCTCTCCCACGCTGCTTCTCTGTTGCATCTCCCTCCTCTGTCCCTTCTTGTTTTTCTTTTGTGCTGTTTTCTTTTTCTTTTGGAGGTTTCCGCCGTGGCGCCTGGTTCTGTCATAAAAAACGATATTCCTCAAGTGTAGTGAAAGGGATCTGTCCAGTTCTTATGGCTGCTTGTCTATCCTCCAGATTGGATATAATGCCATTTGGACCCTTTCCACTCAAGAGTTGGTCCTTAGTACTAGCTTCCAGCTCCACCGTAGCCCATTTCAAAAGTCCCTTTAGCCAGCACTTCGTGTCAGGTGCCACAATGGCCTTCCAGGACGTTGCTATCTGTCTTCTAAAAAGTACCACAGCCAGCTGGGTATGTCTGTCTGCCTTGGTTTTGGGTCTCAGACCCGGAAGTCAGAATTCTGGGGGTGAGCGGTATTATGCAGTCTACTGCTTCTAATAGGATTCCTGCCACGTATCTCCATGTGTGTTGAAGCACCTAGCAGTCCCACACCATATGATGGAAACCGGCCTCTTGATGACAACATCTGTTACATTGCGTTGGAGCTCCTGGAAAGATGTGCTGAATGAGCCTTGGTGTCTTGTGTAAATAATTAAATGTCGGTAAGGGAACTGTGTATTTCTGGAGTTTCGCTTGTAGTTTAATTCCTGCCTATTGTTTGTTGGTGTGGACGATTCCGAGATCAGCTGACCACTTATCTCTAACCAGCAATTCAGTTGTGTATTGTTGTGCGTGCAAGGCATTGTATAATACAGTAACTGCTTTCTTCGAGTTGCTGTGCATTAGTATAGTTTGCAGGTCTAGTAATATGGCCAGGTACTGCAGAGTCTCCCTCCTCTGGACAGACAAACCCCATTTTACCTCATTCTCTGGGCCCCCTAGGTCAGACGATCCCCTCCATTTTCCCCCAACGCAGCAATGGAGGTAATGCACCAAGGCTTGGGTTAAGGGTTGTAGAACCCTGGATGTATTTAATTAAATTTTTATATTTACACCATTTAACAAAATACGCAGAATGTCCAGGCCATTATATTGATATGACCAGTATTACATTTAGCTATCCTTAACATGTTTCTAATACATAGCCATTCCTTCCATAAGCGAAGTGATCAGCAACATTATCTTCCTGCGTATCCCGGTTTGAGCCTACGGCAAGGTCAAAGACTGGTCCAAGATCATGCTAGGTCCCAACCTCCCTACCGGAGTGACCTTGCCCAGGAGGCCCAGTCAGGGATATGGAATTCCTATAGCCCGACGCCCAGGACGTACTGTTTTTGGGTCAAGGGCAGCACGTTTTCTTTGGACAAGAAGGAACACCCCCCTACAGCACAAACCATTTGGCTGCCAGTTTACAGTACCACATCATGGATCAGAGAAAGGCATTGCCTTCACTTAAGGAAATATTTGTGTCCATGTGTTAATACTTTTCAAACTTGTATTCATGGTTTATTAATGCAAAGCCTTTATATTAGGGTGAGCGCTCTAAGTAAATGCTATAGTTCGGACTGCACTACTGACAGTGATACTAGTATAAAAATATGTACACAAGTCAAAGATAGCTTTATTCGATTTCATATAAAACCAATAAAGCACATACAAAACAGTTTGAACAATTTAAAATCCAGTTATGCAATAAATACAGAACAAAATATATAACAGGATAAAAGAATGGATACTCGGACTTCTTCTATAATACATTTAGTACAACTATACTACTCATGAACGAGAAAAACACTACAGCCTCATACTAATATCCTGTTTACAGTACAGAATTTCATTTAACCCATAGTTGATCTGCATCTAATATGTACACACATTTTCAAAGTTTAGCAATATGAAGCTATGAATAATGGTGCCAGAATGCTCTCCGATTAGATGCAAATATTTGCAGAAGCTTGAAAGCAAGATTGATGTTTCCTTGCTTTCAAAATTCATAATGGAAAATCAGTGTAACCAGTTTCAATCCGTTTATGGGAAACATAAAAATAAACAAGCACTGGCAAAGCCAGTAGGTTCTGAAATTTGTGGTCACCCTTTTGGTTTGTCAATGCGTATCTTGTTTTGGCATGGTTTGCCGGGCCCTTACCATTATAACAAACATTTGCAAAAGCAAACATTGTTTTGGTCTCAAAAAGCACACATTGCCAGAGTAGTTCCTGGCACTAAACAAAACTACTTTGTGTGCCAATATGCTCCTTGTAAAAGGGCAGAATACTGTCACTCACAGTGAAGCCTGCCAATAGACAGAAAGAGAGAGAGAAAGAATTTTAATAAACACAAAAGGTCATGGTTAATGCCAGACCTAATTAGGGGTCTAATTATTAAAGAAATTCCTAAAAGTGCACCCTTGGTGTATGGACTTGCATTAAGTGCAGATTTAAAGCTTTCATGAATTCACATGAATTAAGAAGGCCAAGAAATAGTACTCCTAGAAAATATTTGTCAACTGTATTTAAGCAAGAGCAATATTTGTGTAGATTTGCTCATTCAAAAACCTGTTGATTGTTTGCAAGTCCACTTTCCCTTCAACCATTTTTTTCCCAGCCCTGGAAGACATTTTATGTCTGCCAAAGTCAGGAGTACATTTTCAACTGTTCTCAGCGTGGGAAAAGATTAAAGAAGAGTTGGTGAAAACCCTTAAAACATACAAGTTAGTAGGTTTGCACAGACTCAAAAGGGCATTCTAGCCCTGGAACTATTGCTTACCACTATTTTCAGCCCCAGTATGTAGATCTGCGGAAACATAGTAAAATAAGGGAATTGCTAGTATTCAAATCCTACTATGACATAACCAGAGAGACTATATCAGAGCTCTTATATAATGAGATTGCTACCAAAATTGGTCATTGCATTAAATGGCTCAAAAGAGACATGGGGATCTTTCTACAGGACAAGTAGATTTATGAAGCAGCTTGCCCCATGTAAAAGTAGATATTTTATTAAATTCCATATCCCTACCCAGTTAGCCGGAAAGGTATCTTATCCCGGGCACCCCCTACTCCCTCAACATTATCTCCATAAGGGGCTGTTCAGTTATGCCCAGTTTTCTTGCGCGTGTGCGGGGGTTGGCCCAAAAGTCTACCGGAAGCAGAGCTTCCCCTCCCCCTGCACCCTTCCAGCCTACTATGTTCCCAATTGAAGACCCATTTTGACCTATACTTGCTCCCTCCATTTCTCCAACCCATATCAGTGGATTCCACTACGTCTTGTTCAATCTTTCCTTCACCTCTCCAATGTGCAACTTATACCTCTACTGCCTCATTTTTGTTATCCTTGTTCACCTTTTCACAACGTATCCATGTGTCTTTCTCCCCACTTTTCTCTCTTAATTTTTAGTTTCTTTGTCTCTGCCACCTTTCTCTCCTTCCTTGTATACCTGGCACTTCTTTTACAATCATACCGGTCTCTTTTTTATCCCTTTCCCACTGTCCTCCCGCTTACAAATTTCAATGTTTTGCTAACAAATGTTTTTATGTTGAGCAAGGCAGTGCTTGTGCTGTCCCTTCGAGACATGCTGTGAGTTTGTGGCCCGCCCATAGGCTTCCCATTTGCTGGCTCCATTGTTGCTCTCCTATTCTTTCTTCCCATTTGTTCATGACTTGCATTTGTCATGCTCTTCCAGTGTTTATTCCTCCCCAAGAGCAAGGACTAAGTACAATATCAATCACTGGTTGCAAAAACTACATCTGTTTAGTAACTACTATTTTTGTTTGTTTTGAGCTCCTAAAATGAACGCAGGTGTTTGTTGCTTGGAGCTCCGATGGCCCTGTATAGTTTGTTTTGAGCTCTTAACACGAGCTCAAAACTCCAGCTCTGTAAATCTTGTGCAGTGCCCTCTTTAATGTTTTCATGTGAAATACCATCATGGCCACATCAAGCGGCAGCGGGCCTCAGTCCTGTTTGCGGGGCTGTTTCATATCTAATACACTTTCAACTTGGGTTCTGAGACCTCTTTTGAGTTCCACAGTATTAGAAACGTTATACCCTGCTGTTTCCCTAGCTGAAAGAGCAGAAATGGCTGAAGTGAACAGACACGTTCACAACTAGGAGGAAAGAATGCACACAACAGGGAGAAAATAGTGCACCACAGCCAATTTGCATTCTGTATATCAGAAATTTTGGACAGGGCCCTAATGCGTTTTAAATTCTGCACCCGAAACAGCGTGATAAAGTTGTTCCAAATTGTATTTTTAAGGACTGTGGGTGGGTGCAGTAATGAACCAACTTCCCAATCAGTTTAAAAATGTATTTACTGGAAAAGCAGCAGGCTGGTCACATGCTAGATGGCTTCTGTGTCCAATATGGCTAGGGAGTTGGCTAAGGGGGCGTAAGATCCCTGGCCCTATTTATTTCATACATACAAAACATTTTGAGACATTACCATTTTTGCACATTAACCACGTTATTTACATCGTGTTTACAAGTTAGACCTAACCTTAACATGGTCTCTAGTACATGTGAGTTACCTAACCATAACTAGGTTTTATTTCTGTGCAACCAATGTAACATAAATGCTCCGAGTGAGATCATGACTGGTTCTGTGTCCTTTCCTCTTAAATGCCCCTTCCAGAGGATGGGTCCCTCCTTATGGGAGGACCACACTTCTCCTCACCCGTACCAGGAGTTTTCTCGCCCTGGAAGCTCTTGGGCTGGGGGCCTGGCTACCCTTAGAATGCCTACCTCTGGCACCTGCTACACCAACAGTTCCTTGCCCCCCCAAGGGCCTGTGCTAACTTGTGCCCAACTGCTCCTGCACAGGTGGTTGACAGGTAAGGATCGCGTGTCAACAACTGCCTCCAACATCCATGCCACAGCAACCTCTTTTTCCCCTTGCTACCATCACCCCTTGGAGGGTCCAGTTACGCTGTTATTTTGTTATAAAAGGATGATGTAAAGGGCCCCGGATTGTCCCCACCAATCATGACCTCGCCCGCCAATCTACTTAAATATAACAAATATAATCACAACATATATTGGATGCTTGACAGAAACACTGTTGGTCCTGACATTAAACAGCCACATAAATTATGACAATTCTGATTTGATCCTAGAAAGGGAAAAAAGGCATACATACGCCCGCTCCACACAATCACACCCCTGAACGCCCACCCGCTGTGTCCCTTGCTCTGGGGATGGTGGGTGGGGAAAACCGGTCTCTGCGCATGCAGCTCCCGAAGGATGGGCATGGTTTCAGCCGACGGCAGGGCAAGGCCTCGGTGTCATGGGTGGGTCCATGGTTGAACTGGGGTGAGGGTGGTAGAGCGCAACCATGAGCACATCGGCCATGGTGGTAAGCATGAACATAGAAATCTGCTTGCTACCGCTCCTTTTAAGTGGCGTGAACTGGCCCCACGCCCAAAAGCACTTTAGTGCTTCCGGGCAGGAGTCCCAGTGGCCTATCCTCATGCCCGGCCAACCCCAGGCCCGGGGCAAGTGCCCGAACCTCAAGATGGCCCGGCTTCCTGCCATATCATATGCTCTCCTGAGTTGGATGATCCATGGTAATATGGCCAAGGAGTCGCTGATATCCATGGGTGAAATGAGTTATAATGGCACTGTAACCGTGAGCTGGTTACCCTGGTGAAAACAAAGTCTTAGTTTTAATGGTATTTGAGCGAAGTATTCAATTGCAATCTATTCTGTCAACTTATCCCTACCTAAACATGTCGGCTTACACACAATCTTGTTTTGATCGCCTTATTAAATGAATACAATATCTACTGTAAACCCACTTGCTACTGATTGGAGTTTATTTGTAAGAGAAACGGTGGCAAATACAAACCAACATGGGTGCCAAAGAAGCTTTCTGTGCTTCAGATTGGATCTTACACATCCCTGAAAGCAGTTCTGCTACAAGGAATGCCAGACTGTCTGGTAAGGTTGGCCTGGTTTCTCCCTCTATTACGACATGCACCTTTTTAGGTAGAGTGCCTTAAGCTATCCCTGATGTCATCAGTCAAATTTTACTTAGTGTTTGTTTGCTAGATTTTTAGGTCTAGCTTAGCGGCAGCGCGCATGCGCTGCTCGCTCTGTGAGACTGCTGCATAGAGTATGGGAGAAACTGTGCCCACTCTCCTCCCATATTTTTCATTGGCTTGTGTCATTATCTTTCGTAAATGCTGCCTTCGGATTCGTTAATAGGCTTGTTAGTCCCTCCTTAGTACAGGCTTGTCTTCATTTGTACCCTTCCATGGAGACTGGCCCTTTTACTTTGGTTGTTTCACAGGACCTGTTATTTAGTCTGTAAGCACTATTTACTTTATTGAGTTTATCTTACTGTAGGCCAGACATGCGCTGCTTCAGCTGAAACTGCTTGTGTTTATTTAAGCAGTACGGCCGCCCCCGTAACACTGGCACCTGCTTTCAATCACTTTAACCCAGCATTATCTTTTGTCTGTTTCAACCCTCACCCCCCCCCAAATAAAATGGATTTAGAAATGATTAGCGAGTTAAGTCATGTGAATTCCAGGTAGCACATAATCCTGTGCTAATGGGCTGAAGCTGATAACAGCACATCTGTGTTACATGTCATCTGTACAAAAGCCACCTGCAGGTTGTTTTTAAAAGCCTGTTTAATTAACAGCACCACCACTGCCAATACCACCACCACCACCAGTACCACCACCAATACCACCATAAGTACCTCCCCCACTGTCAATACCATCACCACCAATACCACCATCAATACCTCCACCACCGCCAATACCATCACCACCAATACCACAATCGCCAATACCACCATCACTAATACCACCACCAGTACCAATACTACCACCAACACCAATGCCAGTACCACCACCTCAATACCACCACCTCAGTGGTTCTCGATGACTAGTAGTAGCAGGGGCACTGTATGCGGCCGGAGCTGCATCCGAGATCATCCCTCCCTCCATGCCTGCCATAAAGCACAGCCCACCCTGCATCAGGAGGTGAAGCCAGGGCCCTACTACAGCTGGAGGAGTGTTTTTTATTATGCGGAAGATAGCAATGACATTACGCAATGCCACACTGCACAAATCACGGAGAGGGTCGGAACTAGCCCTCATCCCGCTCTTCCTCCTGAGCTGCGACAGTGTAATCACAGAGCGAAAGGTGTTGGAGCGCTTTTGTTCGTGTTTATAGCTCGGTTCATATGTAACTTCACACTTTGTGTCTGTGTAATTTACAACACTTACCCATCTTCTTCACTGCACTATGTATCACTACTTTAAAGCCGTTGCAGACTGGTCTCTTACTCTGATATTTACAATCTAACAAGCGGTCGAGAAGGCCCTTTATTGCAATGCAATAGGTCTTGCATTTGGGAGACTTTAAGCTATTAATATTATAAATGACAATGCCTTTTATTTATGTTTTAAAACCCAAAACATAAATAAAAGGCATTGTCATTTACAGTGACAATAGCTCAAACTCGCGTGAATGCAAGACGCGACCTATTGCATTGCAAATGCTTGTTTACTCTTGAAATAAGTCAAACTACATGTGAATGTTTGCTTGCTACTGCTATGCATCATACATACCCAGAAAACATACTTATTTTGGTGAGTACGTATCACACTGTTTATTTACCTACTTTTATCGTATTGCATGACCGCCCTCATATGTGTCTTTAAGTTTTTTCATTTCAAAGTATTTTAATAATTTTGTATGAACAAGTACATTAGCATTTCCGTTACGAGGTACCAGCCAAACGTGATTGGTGTTGCAGTAGTTACAGGTACTTGCTTGGACTCCTAGTCTTGAATGTCCTGACTTTCGACTGCTGCCCTGAATCATTATAGTCATGCCCAAAATTTGCCACAGGGCTTCAGCTCAGTGTGCTTGTTGAAATGCCACTGTACTGCCACAGCAATGCTTGGGTCTACCACCACCTGTGGCACAGAGGGCACATGGGCTGACTCTTTCCATGGTCTTCTCTTGAGGTTAACGACCCATGACCTCCTGTCGTCTTTATGGCACTCTTCAGCAGATCAGCAGCCAGTACTAGCAGACACTGGTCATGAAATGGGTGCCCAATCAGAGGCCCGCTGGTGGCACAGTGGGCACATGTGCAGACTCTTACCATGGGCCTGGTCTTCACTCGAGGTCAATGATTTCCTGGTTCTTTGACACTCCCCTTCAGCAGATCAACAGCCAGTACTGTGCTGGCAGACACGGCGGTGTAGCTTACCTGCTCATGAAACGGGTGCCCCAGTAGAAGCGATCAGAAGCCCGCTGGTGGCACAGTGGGCACATGTGCAGACTCTTACCATGAGCTTGGTGTTCACTCGAGGTCAATGATTTCCTGGTTCTTTGACACTCCCCTTCAGCAGATCAACAGCCAGTACTGTGCTGGCAGGCACCGCGGTGTAGCTTACCTGCTCATGAAACGGGTGCCCCAGTAGAAGCGATCAGAAGCGCGCTGGTGGCACAGTGGGCACATGTGCAGACTCTTACCATGAGCCTGGTCTTCACTCGAGGTTACCCAATGATTTCCTGGTTCTTTGACACTCCCCTTCAGCAGATCAGCAGCCATTACTGTGCTGGCAGGCACCGCGGTGTAGCTTACCTGCTCATGAAACGGGTGCCCCAGTAGAGGCGATCAGAAGCGCGCTGGTGGCACAGTGGGCACATGTGCAGACTCTTACCATGGGCTTGGTCTTCACTCGAGGTTACCCAATGATTTCCTGGTTCTTTGATACTCCCCTTCAGTAGATCAGCAGCCAGTACTGTGCTGGCAGACACCGCGGTGTAGCTTACCTGCTCATGAAACGGGTGCCCCAGTAGAGGCGATCAGAAGCCCGCTGGTGGCACAGTGGGCACATGTGCAGACTCTTACCATGGGCTTGGTCTTCACTCGAGGTTACCCAATGATTTCCTGGTTCTTTGATACTCCCCTTCAGCAGATCAGCAGCCAGTACTGTGCTGGCAGACACCGCGGTGTAGCTTACCTGCTCATGAAACGGATGCCCCAGTAGAGGCGATCAGAAGCCCGCTGGTGGCACAGTGGGCACATGTGCAGACTCTTACCATGGGCCTGGTCTTCACTCGAGGTTACCCAATGATTTCCTGGTTCTTTGACACTCCCCTTCAGCAGATCAACAGCCAGTACTGTGCTGGCAGACACTGCGGTGTAGCTTACCTGCTCATGAAACGGGTGCCCCAGTAGAGGCGATCAGAAGCCCGCTGGTGGCACAGTGGGCACATGTGCAGACTCTTACCATGGGCTTGGTCTTCACTCGAGGTTACCCAATGATTTCCTGGTTCTTTGATACTCCCCTTCAGCAGATCAGCAGCCAGTACTGTGATGGCAGGCACCGCGGTGTAGCTTACCTGCTCATGAAACGGGTGCCCCAGTAGAGGCGATCAGAAGCCCGCTGGTGGCACAGTGGGCACATGTGCAGACTCTTACCATGGGCCTGGTCTTCACTCGAGGTTACCCAATGATTTCCTGGTTCTTTGACACTCCCCTTCAGCAGATCAGCAGCCATTTCTGTGCTGGCAGGCACCGCGGTGTAGCTTACCTGCTCATGAAACGGGTGCCCCAGTAGGGCGATCAGAAGCCCGCTGGTGGCACAGTGGGCACATGTGCAGACTCTTACCATGAGCTTGGTGTTCACTCAAGGTTACCCAATGATTTCCTGGTTCTTTGACACTCCCCTTCAGCAGATCAGCAGCCAGTTCTGTGCTGGCAGGCACCGCGGTGTAGCTTACCTGCTCATGAAACGGGTGCCCCAGTAGAGGCGATCAGAAGCCCGCTGGTGGCACAGTGGGCACATGTGCAGACTCTTACCATGAGCTTGGTGTTCACTCGAGGTTACCCAATGATTCCCTGGTTCTTTGACACTCCCCTTCAGCAGATCAACAGCCAGTTCTGTGCTGGCAGACACCGCGGTGTAGCTTACCTGCTCATGAAACGGGTGCCCCAGTAGAGGCGATCAGAAGCGCGCTGGTGGCACAGTGGGCACATGTGCTGACTATTACCATGGGCTTGGTCTTCACTCGAGGTTACCCAATGATTTCCTGGTTCTTTGACACTCCCCTTCAGCAGATCAACAGCCAGTACTGTGCTGGCAGGCACCGCGGTGTAGCTTACCTGCTCATGAAACGGGTGCCCCAGTAGAGGCGATCAGAAGCCCGCTGGTGGCACAGTGGGCACATGTGCAGACTCTTACCATGAGCTTGGTGTTCACTCGAGGTTACCCAATGATTTCCTGGTTCTTTGACACTCCCCTTCAGCAGATCAGCAGCCAGTTCTGTGCTGGCAGGCACCGCGGTGTAGCTTACCTGCTCATGAAACGGGTGCCCCAGTAGAGGCGATCAGAAGCCCGCTGGTGGCACAGTGGGCACATGTGCAGACTCTTACCATGAGCTTGGTGTTCACTCGAGGTTACCCAATGATTTCCTGGTTCTTTGACACTCCCCTTCAGCAGATCAACAGCCAGTTCTGTGCTGGCAGACACCGCGGTGTAGCTTACCTGCTCATGAAACGGGTGCCCCAGTAGAGGCGATCAGAAGCGCGCTGGTGGCACAGTGGGCACATGTGCTGACTATTACCATGGGCTTGGTCTTCACTCGAGGTTACCCAATGATTTCCTGGTTCTTTGACACTCCCCTTCAGCAGATCAACAGCCAGTACTGTGCTGGCAGGCACCGCGGTGTAGCTTACCTGCTCATGAAATGGGTGCCCCAGTAGAGGCGATCAGAAGCGCGCTGGTGGCACAGTGGGCACATGTGCAGACTCTTACCATGGGCCTGGTCTTCACTCGAGGTTACCCAATGATTTCCTGGTTCTTTGACACTCCCCTTCAGCAAATCAACAGCCAGTACTGTGCTGGCAGGCACCACGGTGTAGCTTACCTGCTCATGAAACGGGTGCCCCAGTAGAGGCGATCAGAAGCCCGCTGGTGGCACAGTGGGCACATGTGCAGACTCTTACCATGAGCTTGGTGTTCACTCGAGGTTACCCAATGATTTCCTGGTTCTTTGACACTCCCCTTCAGCAGATCAGCAGCCAGTACTGTGATGGCAGACACCGCGGTGTAGCTTACCTGCTCATGAAACGGGTGCCCCAGTAGAGGCGATCAGAAGCCCGCTGGTGGCACAGTGGGCACATGTGCTGACTCTTACCATGGGCTTGGTCTTCACTCGAGGTTACCCAATGATTTCCTGGTTCTTTGATACTCCCCTTCAGCAGATCAGCAGCCAGTACTGTGATGGCAGGCACCGCGGTGTAGCTTACCTGCTTATGCAACGGGTGCCCCAGAAGAGGCGATCAAAAGCGCGCTGGTGGCACAGTGGGCACATGTGCAGACTCTTACCATGAGCTTGGTGTTCACTCGAGGTTACCCAATGATTTCCTGGTTCTTTGACACTCCCCTTCAGCAGATCAGCAGCCAGTACTGTGCTGTCAGACACCGCGGTGTAGCTTACCTGCTCATGAAACGGGTGCCCCAGTAGAGGCGATCAGAAGCCCGCTGGTGGCACAGTGGCCACATGTGCAGACTCTTACCATGGGCCTGGTCTTCACTCGAGGTTACCCAATGATTTCCTGGTTCTTTGACACTCCCCTTCAGCAGATCAACAGCCAGTACTGTGCTGGCAGGCACCGCGGTGTAGCTTACCTGCTCATGAAATGGGTGCCCCAGTAGAGGCGATCAGAAGCGCGCTGGTGGCACAGTGGGCACATGTGCAGACTCTTACCATGGGCTTGGTCTTCACTCGAGGTTACCCAATGATTTCCTGGTTCTTTGACACTCCCCTTCAGCAGATCAACAGCCAGTACTGTGATGGCAGGCACCGCGGTGTAGCTTACCTGCTTATGCAACGGGTGCCCCAGAAGAGGCGATCAAAAGCGCGCTGGTGGCACAGTGGGCACATGTGCAGACTCTTACCATGGGCCTGGTCTTCACTCGAGGTCAATGATTTCCTGGTTCTTTGACACTCCCCTTCAGTAGATCAGCAGCCAGTTCTGTGCTGGCAGACACCGCGGTGTAGCTTACCTGCTCATGAAACGGGTGCCCCAGTAGAGGCGATCAGAAGCCCGCTGGTGGCACAGTGGGCACATGTGCTGACTCTTACCATGGGCTTGGTCTTCACTCGAGGTTACCCAATGATTTCCTGGTTCTTTGACACTCCCCTTCAGCAGATCAGCAGCCAGTACTGTGCTGGCAGGCACCGCGGTGTAGCTTACCTGCTCATGAAACGGGTGCCCCAGTAGAGGCGATCAGAAGCCCGCTGGTGGCACAGTGGGCACATGTGCAGACTCTTACCATGAGCTTGGTCTTCACTCGAGGTTACCCAATGATTTCCTGGTTCTTTGACACTCCCCTTCAGCAGATCAGCTGCCAGTTCTGTGCTGGCAGACACCGCGGTGTAGCTTACCTGCTCATGAAACGGGTGCCCCAGTAGAGGCGATCAGAAGCCCGCTGGTGGCACAGTGGGCACATGTGCAGACTCTTACCATGAGCTTGGTGTTCACTCGAGGTTACCCAATGATTTCCTGGTTCTTTGACACTCCCCTTCAGCAGATCAGCAGCCAGTACTGTGATGGCAGACACCGCGGTGTAGCTTACCTGCTCATGAAACGGGTGCCCCAGTAGAGGCGATCAGAAGCCCGCTGGTGGCACAGTGGGCACATGTGCTGACTCTTACCATGGGCTTGGTCTTCACTCGAGGTTACCCAATGATTTCCTGGTTCTTTGATACTCCCCTTCAGCAGATCACCAGCCAGTACTGTGATGGCAGGCACCGCGGTGTAGCTTACCTGCTTATGCAACGGGTGCCCCAGAAGAGGCGATCAAAAGCGCGCTGGTGGCACAGTGGGCACATGTGCAGACTCTTACCATGAGCTTGGTGTTCACTCGAGGTTACCCAATGATTTCCTGGTTCTTTGACACTCCCCTTCAGCAGATCAGCAGCCAGTACTGTGCTGTCAGACACCGCGGTGTAGCTTACCTGCTCATGAAACGGGTGCCCCAGTAGAGGCGATCAGAAGCCCGCTGGTGGCACAGTGGGCACATGTGCAGACTCTTACCATGGGCCTGGTCTTCACTCGAGGTTACCCAATGATTTCCTGGTTCTTTGACACTCCCCTTCAGCAGATCAACAGCCAGTACTGTGCTGGCAGGCACCGCGGTGTAGCTTACCTGCTCATGAAATGGGTGCCCCAGTAGAGGCGATCAGAAGCGCGCTGGTGGCACAGTGGGCACATGTGCAGACTCTTACCATGGGCTTGGTCTTCACTCGAGGTTACCCAATGATTTCCTGGTTCTTTGACACTCCCCTTCAGCAGATCAACAGCCAGTACTGTGATGGCAGGCACCGCGGTGTAGCTTACCTGCTTATGCAACGGGTGCCCCAGAAGAGGCGATCAAAAGCGCGCTGGTGGCACAGTGGGCACATGTGCAGACTCTTACCATGGGCCTGGTCTTCACTCGAGGTCAATGATTTCCTGGTTCTTTGACACTCCCCTTCAGTAGATCAGCAGCCAGTTCTGTGCTGGCAGACACCGCGGTGTAGCTTACCTGCTCATGAAACGGGTGCCCCAGTAGAGGCGATCAGAAGCCCGCTGGTGGCACAGTGGGCACATGTGCTGACTCTTACCATGGGCTTGGTCTTCACTCGAGGTTACCCAATGATTTCCTGGTTCTTTGACACTCCCCTTCAGCAGATCAGCAGCCAGTACTGTGCTGGCAGGCACCGCGGTGTAGCTTACCTGCTCATGAAACGGGTGCCCCAGTAGAGGCGATCAGAAGCCCGCTGGTGGCACAGTGGGCACATGTGCAGACTCTTACCATGGGCCTGGTCTTCACTCGAGGTTACCCAATGATTTCCTGGTTCTTTGACACTCCCCTTCAGCAGATCAACAGCCAGTACTGTGCTGGCAGGCACCGCGGTGTAGCTTACCTGCTCATGAAATGGGTGCCCCAGTAGAGGCGATCAGAAGCGCGCTGGTGGCACAGTGGGCACATGTGCAGACTCTTACCATGGGCTTGGTCTTCACTCGAGGTTACCCAATGATTTCCTGGTTCTTTGACACTCCCCTTCAGCAGATCAACAGCCAGTACTGTGATGGCAGGCACCGCGGTGTAGCTTACCTGCTTATGCAACGGGTGCCCCAGAAGAGGCGATCAAAAGCGCGCTGGTGGCACAGTGGGCACATGTGCAGACTCTTACCATGGGCCTGGTCTTCACTCGAGGTCAATGATTTCCTGGTTCTTTGACACTCCCCTTCAGTAGATCAGCAGCCAGTTCTGTGCTGGCAGACACCGCGGTGTAGCTTACCTGCTCATGAAACGGGTGCCCCAGTAGAGGCGATCAGAAGCCCGCTGGTGGCACAGTGGGCACATGTGCTGACTCTTACCATGGGCTTGGTCTTCACTCGAGGTTACCCAATGATTTCCTGGTTCTTTGACACTCCCCTTCAGCAGATCAGCAGCCAGTACTGTGCTGGCAGGCACCGCGGTGTAGCTTACCTGCTCATGAAACGGGTGCCCCAGTAGAGGCGATCAGAAGCCCGCTGGTGGCACAGTGGGCACATGTGCAGACTCTTACCATGAGCTTGGTCTTCACTCGAGGTTACCCAATGATTTCCTGGTTCTTTGACACTCCCCTTCAGCAGATCAGCTGCCAGTTCTGTGCTGGCAGACACCGCGGTGTAGCTTACCTGCTCATGAAACGGGTGCCCCAGTAGAGGCGATCAGAAGCCTGCTGGTGGCACAGTGGGCGCATGTGCTGACTCTTACCATGGGCTTGGTCTTCACTCGAGGTTACCCAATGATTTCCTGGTTCTTTGACACTCCCCTTCAGCAGCCAGTACTGTGCTGGCAGGCACCGCGGTGTAGCTTACCTGCTCATGAAACGGGTGCCCCAGTAGAGGCGATCAGAAGCCCGCTGGTGGCACAGTGGGCACATGTGCAGACTCTTACCATGGGCTTGGTCTTCACTCGAGGTTACCCAATGATTTCCTGGTTCTTTGACACTCCCCTTCAGCAGATCAGCAGCCAGTACTGTGCTGGCAGGCACCGCGGTGTAGCTTACCTGCTCATGAAACGGGTGCCCCAGTAGAGGCGATCAGAAGCGCGCTGGTGGCACAGTGGGCACATGTGCAGACTCTTACCATGGGCTTGGTCTTCACTCGAGGTTACCCAATGATTTCCTGGTTCTTTGACACTCCCCTTCAGCAGATCAGCAGCCATTACTGTGCTGGCAGGCACCGCGGTGTAGCTTACCTGCTCATGAAACGGGTGCCCCAGTAGAGGCGATCAGAAGCCCGCTGGTGGCACAGTGGGCACATGTGCTGACTCTTACCATGGGCTTGGTCTTCACTCGAGGCCAATGATTTCCTGGTTCTTTGACAGTCCCCTTCAGCAGATCAACAGCCAGTACTGTGCTGGCAGACACCGCGGTGTAGCTTACCTGCTCATGAAACGGGTGCCCCAGTATAGGCGATCAGAAGCGCGCTGGTGGCACAGTGGGCACATGTGCAGACTCTTACCATGGGCTTGGTCTTCACTCGAGGTTACCCAATGATTTCCTGGTTCTTTGACACTCCCCTTCAGCAGATAACAGCCAGTACTGTGCTGGCAGGCACCGCGGTGTAGCTTACCTGCTCATGAAATGGGTGCCCCAGTAGAGGCGATCAGAAGCCCGCTGGTGGCACAGTGGGCACATGTGCAGACTCTTACCATGGGCTTGGTCTTCACTCGAGGTTACCCAATGATTTCCTGGTTCTTTGACACTCCCCTTCAGCAGATCAACAGCCAGTACTGTGCTGGCAGGCACCGCGGTGTAGCTTACCTGCTCATGAAACGGGTGCCCCAGTAGAGGCGATCAGAAGCCCGCTGGTGGCACAGTGGGCACATGTGCAGACTCTTACCATGAGCTTGGTGTTCACTTGAGGTCAATGATTTCCTGGTTCTTTGACACTCCCCTTCAGCAGATCAACAGCCAGTACTGTGCTGGCAGACACCGCGGTGTAGCTTACCTGCTCATGAAACGGGTGCCCCAGTAGAAGCGATCAGAAGCCCGCTGGTGGCACAGTGGGCACATGTGCTGACTCTTACCATGGGCTTGGTCTTCACTCGAGGTTACCCAATGATTTCCTGGTTCTTTGACACTCCCCTTCAGCAGATCAGCAGCCAGTTCTGTGCTGGCAGGCACCGCGGTGTAGCTTACCTGCTCATGAAACGGGTGCCCCAGTAGAGGCGATCAGAAGCACGCTGGTGGCACAGTGGGCACATGTGCAGACTCTTACCATGAGCTTGGTCTTCACTCGAGGTCAATGATTTCCTGGTTCTTTGACACTCCCCTTCAGCAGATCAGCAGCCATTACTGTGCTGGCAGGAACCGCGGTGTAGCTTACCTGCTCATGAAACGGGTGCCCCAGTAGAGGCGATCAGAAGCCCGCTGGTGGCACAGTGGGCACATGTGCAGTCTCTTACCATGGGCCTGGTCTTCACTCGAGGTTACCCAATGATTTCCTGGTTCTTTGTCACTCCCCTTCAGCAGATCAACAGCCAGTACTGTGCTGGCAGGCACCGTGGTGTAGCTTACCTGCTCATGAAACGGGTGCCCCAGTAGAGGCGATCAGAAGCGCGCTGGTGGCACAGTGGGCACATGTGCAGACTCTTACCATGGGCTTGGTCTTCACTCGAGGTTACCCAATGATTTCCTGGTTCTTTGACACTCCCCTTCAGCAGATCAACAGCCAGTACTGTGATGGCAGGCACCGCGGTGTAGCTTACCTGCTTATGCAACGGGTGCCCCAGAAGAGGCGATCAAAAGCGCGCTGGTGGCACAGTGGGCACATGTGCAGACTCTTACCATGGGCCTGGTCTTCACTCGAGGTCAATGATTTCCTGGTTCTTTGACACTCCCCTTCAGTAGATCAACAGCCAGTACTGTGCTGGCAGGCACCGCGGTGTAGCTTACCTGCTCATGAAACGGGTGCCCCAGTAGAGGCGATCAGAAGCCCGCTGGTGGCACAGTGGGCACATGTGCAGACTCTTACCATGAGCTTGGTGTTCACTCGAGGTTACCCAATGATTTCCTGGTTCTTTTTCACTCCCCTTCAGCAGATCAGCAGCCATTACTGTGCTGGCAGGCACCGCGGTGTAGCTTACCTGCTCATGAAACGGGTGCCCCAGTAGAGGCGATCAGAAGCCCGCTGGTGGCACAGTGGGCACATGTGCAGACTCTTACCATGGGCCTGGTCTTCACTCGAGGTTACCCAATGATTTCCTGGTTCTTTGACACTCCCCTTCAGTAGATCAGCAGCCAGTACTGTGCTGGCAGGCACCGCGGTGTAGCTTACCTGCTCATGAAACGGGTGCCCCAGTAGAGGCGATCAGAAGCCCGCTGGTGGCTCAGTGGGCACATGTGCAGACTCTTACCATGGGCCTAGTCTTCACTCGAGGTTACTCAATGATTTCCTGGTTCTTTGACACTCCCCTTCAGCAGATCAACAGCCAGTACTGTGCTGGCAGGCACCGCGGTGTAGCTTACCTGCTCATGAAACGGGTGCCCCAGTAGAGGTGATCAGAAGCCCGCTGGTGGCACAGTGGGCACATGTGCAGACTCTTACCATGAGCTTGGTGTTCACTCGAGGTTACCCAATGATTTCCTGGTTCTTTGACACTCCCCTTCAGCAGATCAGCAGCCAGTACTGTGCTGGCAGACACCGCGGTGTAGCTTACCTGCTCATGAAACGGGTGCCCCAGTAGAGGCGATCAGAAGCCCGCTGGTGGCACAGTGGGCACATGTGCTGACTCTTACCATGAGCTTGGTGTTCACTCGAGGTTACCCAATGATTTCCTGGTTCTTTGACACTCCCCTTCAGCAGATCAACAGCCAGTACTGTGCTGGCAGGCACCGCGGTGTAGCTTACCTGCTCATGAAATGGGTGCCCCAGTAGAGGCGATCAGAAGCCCGCTGGTGGCACAGTGGGCACATGTGCAGACTCTTACCATGGGCTTGGTCTTCACTCGAGGTTACCCAATGATTTCCTGGTTCTTTGACACTCCCCTTCAGCAGATCAGCAGCCAGTTCTGTGCTGGCAGGCACCGCGGTGTAGCTTACCTGCTCAAGAAACGGGTGCCCCAGTAGAGGCGATCAGAAGCCCGCTGGTGGCACAGTGGGCACATGTGCAGACTCTTACCATGAGCTTGGTCTTCACTCGAGGTCAATGATTTCCTGGTTCTTTGACACTCCCCTTCAGCAGATCAACAGCCAGTACTGTGCTGTAAGGCACCGCGGTGTAGCTTACCTACTCATGAAACGGGTGCCCCAGTAGAGGCGATCAGAAGCCCGCTGGTGGCACAGTGGGCACATGTGCAGACTCTTACCATGGGCCTGGTCTTCACTCGAGGTTACCCAATGATTTCCTGGTTCTTTGACACTCCCCTTCAGCAGATCAGCAGCCATTACTGTGCTGGCAGGCACCGCGGTGTAGCTTACCTGCTCATGAAACGGGTGCCCCAGTAGAGGCGATCAGAAGCCCGCTGGTGGCACAGTGGGCACATGTGGAGTCTCTTACCATGGGCCTGTTCTTCACTCGAGGTTACCCAATGATTTCCTGGTTCTTTGACACTCCCCTTCAGCAGATCAGCAGCCAGTACTGTGCTGGCAGGCACCGCGGTGTAGCTTACCTGCTCATGAAACGGGTGCCCCAGTACAGGCGATCAGAAGCCCGCTGGTGGCACAGTGGGCACATGTGCAGACTCTTACCATGGGCTTGGTCTTCACTCGAGGTTACCCAATGATTTCCTGGTTCTTTGACACTCCCCTTCAGCAGATCAGCAGCCAGTACTGTGCTGGCAGGCACCGCGGTGTAGCTTACCTGCTCATGAAACGGGTGCCCCAGTAGAGGCGATCAGAAGCCCGCTGGTGGCACAGTGGGCACATGTGCAGACTCTTACCATGGGCCTGGTCTTCACTCGAGGTTACCCAATGATTTCCTGGTTCTTTGATACTCCCCTTCAGCAGATCAGCAGCCAGTACTGTGATGGCAGGCACCGCGGTGTAGCTTACCTGCTCATGAAACGGGTGCCCCAGTAGAGGCGATCAGAAGCCCGCTGGTGGCACAGTGGGCACATGTGCTGACTCTTACCATGGGCTTGGTCTTCACTCGAGGTTACCCAATGATTTCCTGGTTCTTTGATACTCCCCTTCAGCAGATCAGCAGCCAGTACTGTGATGGCAGGCACCGCGGTGTAGCTTACCTGCTTATGCAACGGGTGCCCCAGAAGAGGCGATCAAAAGCGCGCTGGTGGCACAGTGGGCACATGTGCAGACTCTTACCATGAGCTTGGTGTTCACTCGAGGTTACCCAATGATTTCCTGGTTCTTTGACACTCCCCTTCAGCAGATCAGCAGCCAGTACTGTGCTGTCAGACACCGCGGTGTAGCTTACCTGCTCATGAAACGGGTGCCCCAGTAGAGGCGATCAGAAGCCCGCTGGTGGCACAGTGGGCACATGTGCAGACTCTTACCATGGGCCTGGTCTTCACTCGAGGTTACCCAATGATTTCCTGGTTCTTTGACACTCCCCTTCAGCAGATCAACAGCCAGTACTGTGATGGCAGGCACCGCGGTGTAGCTTACCTGCTTATGCAACGGGTGCCCCAGAAGAGGCGATCAAAAGCGTGCTGGTGGCACAGTGGGCACAAGTGCAGACTCTTACCATGGGCCTGGTCTTCACTCGAGGTCAATGATTTCCTGGTTCTTTGACACTCCCCTTCAGTAGATCAGCAGCCAGTTCTGTGCTGGCAGACACCGCGGTGTAGCTTACCTGCTCATGAAACGGGTGCCCCAGTAGAGGCGATCAGAAGCCCGCTGGTGGCACAGTGGGCACATGTGCTGACTCTTACCATGGGCTTGGTCTTCACTCGAGGTTACCCAATGATTTCCTGGTTCTTTGACACTCCCCTTCAGCAGATCAGCAGCCAGTACTGTGCTGGCAGGCACCGCGGTGTAGCTTACCTGCTCATGAAACGGGTGCCCCAGTAGAGGCGATCAGAAGCCCGCTGGTGGCACAGTGGGCACATGTGCAGACTCTTACCATGAGCTTGGTCTTCACTCGAGGTTTACCCAATGATTTCCTGGTTCTTTGACAGTCCCCTTCAGCAGATCAGCAGCCATTACTGTGCTGGCAGGCACCGCGGTGTAGCTTACCTGCTCATGAAACGGGTGCCCCAGTAGAGGCGATCAGAAGCCCGCTGGTGGCACAGAGGGCACATGTGCAGACTCTTACCATGGGCTTGGTCTTCACTCGAGGTTACCCAATGATTTCCTGGTTCTTTGACACTCCCCTTCAGCAGATCAGCAGCCAGTACTGTGCTGGCAGGCACCGCGGTGTAGCTTACCTGCTCATGATACGGGTGCCCCAGTAGAGGCGATCAGAAGCCCGCTGGTGGCACAGTGGGCACATGTGCAGACTCTTACCATGGGCCTGGTCTTCACTCGAGGTTACCCAATGATTTCCTGGTTCTTTGATACTCCCCTTCAGCAGATCAGCAGCCAGTACTGTGATGGCAGGCACCGCGGTGTAGCTTACCTGCTTATGCAACGGGTGCCCCAGAAGAGGCGATCAAAAGCGCGCTGGTGGCACAGTGGGCACATGTGCAGACTCTTACCATGAGCTTGGTGTTCACTCGAGGTTACCCAATGATTTCCTGGTTCTTTGACACTCCCCTTCAGCAGATCAGCAGCCAGTACTGTGCTGTCAGACACCGCGGTGTAGCTTACCTGCTCATGAAACGGGTGCCCCAGTAGAGGCGATCAGAAGCCCGCTGGTGGCACAGTGGGCACATGTGCAGACTCTTACCATGGGCCTGGTCTTCACTCGAGGTTACCCAATGATTTCCTGGTTCTTTGACACTCCCCTTCAGCAGATCAACAGCCAGTTACTGTGATGGCAGGCACCGCGGTGTAGCTTACCTGCTTATGCAACGGGTGCCCCAGAAGAGGCGATCAAAAGCGCGCTGGTGGCACAGTGGGCACAAGTGCAGACTCTTACCATGGGCCTGGTCTTCACTCGAGGTCAATGATTTCCTGGTTCTTTGACACTCCCCTTCAGTAGATCAGCAGCCAGTTCTGTGCTGGCAGACACCGCGGTGTAGCTTACCTGCTCATGAAACGGGTGCCCCAGTAGAGGCGATCAGAAGCCCGCTGGTGGGGCAGTGGGCACATGTGCTGACTCTTACCATGGGCTTGGTCTTCACTCGAGGTTACCCAATGATTTCCTGGTTCTTTGACACTCCCCTTCAGCAGATCAGCAGCCATTACTGTGCTGGCAGGCACCGCGGTGTAGCTTACCTGCTCATGAAACGGGTGCCCCAGTAGAGGCGATCAGAAGCCCGCTGGTGGCACAGTGGGCACATGTGCAGACTCTTACCATGAGCTTGGTCTTCACTCGAGGTCAATAATTTCCTGGTTCTTTGACACTCCCCTTCAGCAGATCAGCTGCCAGTTCTGTGCTGGCAGACACCGCGGTGTAGCTTACCTGCTCATGAAACGGGTACCCCAGTAGAGGCGATCAGAAGCCCGCTGGTGGCACAGTGGGCGCATGTGCTGACTCTTACCATGGGCTTGGTCTTCACTCGAGGTTACCCAATGATTTCCTGGTTCTTTGACACTCCCCTTCAGCAGATCAGCAGCCAGTACTGTGCTGGCAGGCACCGCGGTGTAGCTTACCTGCTCATGAAACGGGTGCCCCAGTAGAGGCGATCAGAAGCCCGCTGGTGGCACAGTGGGCACATGTGCAGACTCTTACCATGGGCTTGGTCTTCACTCGAGGTTACCCAATGATTTCCTGGTTCTTTGACACTCCCCTTCAGCAGATCAGCAGCCATCACTGTGCTGGCAGGCACCGCGGTGTAGCTTACCTGCTCATGAAACGGGTGCCCCAGTAGAGGCGATCAGAAGCCCGCTGGTGGCACAGTGGGCACATGTGCTGACTCTTACCATGGGCTTGGTCTTCACTCGAGGTTACCCAATGATTTCCTGGTTTTTTGACACTCCCCTTCAGCAGATCAGCAGCCATTACTGTGCTGGCAGACACCGCGGTGTAGCTTACCTGCTCATGAAACGGGTGCCCCAGTAGAGGCGATCAGAAGCCCGCTGGTGGCACAGTGGGCACATGTGCTGACTCTTACCATGGGCTTGGTCTTCACTCGAGGTTACCCAATGATTTCCTGGTTCTTTGACACTCCCCTTCAGCAGATCAGCAGCCATTACTGTGCTGGCAGGCACCGCGGTGTAGCTTACCTGCTCATGAAACGGGTGCCCCAGTAGAGGCGATCAGAAGCCCGCTGGTGGCACAGTGGGCACATGTGCTGACTCTTACCATGGGCTTGGTCTTCACTCGAGGCCAATGATTTCCTGGTTCTTTGACATTCCCCTTCAGCAGATCAACAGCCAGTTCTGTGCTGGCAGGCACCGCGGTGTAGCTTACCTGCTCATGAAACGGGTGCCCCAGTAGAGGCGATCAGAATGCCGCTGGTGGCACAGTGGGCGCATGTGCTGACTCTTACCATGAGCTTGGTGTTCACTCGAGGTCAATGATTTCCTGGTTCTTTGACACTCCCCTTCAGCAGATCAGCAGCCAGTACTGTGATGGCAGGCACCGCGGTGTAGCTTACCTGCTCATGAAACGGGTGCCCCAGTAGAGGCGATCAGAAGCCCGCTGGTGGCACAGTGGGCGCATGTGCTGACTCTTACCATGAGCTTGGTGTTCACTCGAGGTCAATGATTTCCTGGTTCTTTGACACTCCCCTTCAGCAGATCAGCAGCCAGTTCTGTGCTGGCAGGCACCGCGGTGTAGCTTACCTGCTCATGAAACGGGTGCCCCAGTAGAGGCGATCAGAAGCCCGCTGGTGGCACAGTGGGCGCATGTGCTGACTCTTACCATGAGCTTGGTGTTCACTCGAGGTCAATGATTTCCTGGTTCTTTGACACTCCCCTTCAGCAGATCAGCAGCCAGTTCTGTGCTGGCAGGCACCGCGGTGTAGCTTACCTGCTCATGAAACGGGTGCCCCAGTAGAGGCGATCAGAAGCCCGCTGGTGGCACAGTGGGCGCATGTGCTGACTCTTACCATGAGCTTGGTGTTCACTCGAGGTCAATGATTTCCTGGTTCTTTGACACTCCCCTTCAGCAGATCAGCAGCCAGTACTGTGATGGCAGGCACCGCGGTGTAGCTTACCTGCTCATGAAACGGGTGCCCCAGTAGAGGCGATCAGAAGCCCGCTGGTGGCACAGTGGGCGCATGTGCTGACTCTTACCATGGGCTTGGTCTTCACTCGAGGCCAATGATTTCCTGGTTCTTTGACACTCCCCTTCAGCAGATCAGCAGCCAGTACTGTGCTGGCAGGCACCGCGGTGTAGCTTACCTGCTCATGAAACGGGTGCCCCAGTAGAGGCGATCAGAAGCCCGCTGGTGGCACACAGGGACCGCTGCGCGCCTCGTGGCTCGCTGCCATGCTCCAGTCGTGATGTAGCTGGAACGAGCGCGGTGCTCAGGGGGAAGGCCGCGAACAATGAAGACATCAACACAGATTTGTACAAGACAAAAGCAAACAAACTCCCTATTGTGTACATAAACTGCAGTTTCAGTGAATTATGCATAGACTTAATTAGCAGGTTTAATTGCTAATCATCTCCCAATAGGATTGTCGCGGCTATCTATTAATTATCTGTGGGGCGCACGCCTGCCGCAGACAGCAGAGAGGAGCTGTCGGAGTGGTTACAGACACCAGCAGTAAATCAAGCACCCCCAGACAGGGCTGGCGCTCTGGAACATGGCAAGGGGCTGACGAGGGCATGCTCGGTGCCGGGGCTGGCGCGGGCTACGGCGTGCGAGAACTCCCAGGGACATGGGCCCGAGCCACGGGAAATGGATCCACTGTCATTGATAACGCAGGGACCGCAGGACTGCAGCAGGAACCCGTGGCTGGCGTGACTAGCAGGGCAGTGCCTGGGGGCAGCGCGGGGGCATCTTTATCGCTGCCTGTCACGAGCGCCGCCCTCCACATCTCTCCTCCCCGTGCTTTGCTTTCTTTCCAGGAGCCTCCCTCCATATCTCCCCGTGGCTCCGCATTGCAGGCAGCCGCGTGCATTCTTTCAGTCGAGATATCCAGTTCTTTCCATGAACCTGTAGCTCCCTTCTCTGCCTCCACCTGTCTGCTTCCGGGTCCAGTTCTAGTGCCATGTGTTCCTTCGTCCCTGTGACTCTGCTGTGCCGCTGCGGTACAACCTACCAGCGTTTACAGCCCACTGCTGCCTTCACGACTAAGAGGTGGTTTACCTGGGTACTGTCTACATATAGCTTTCACAGCCCAGAGCAGAAAGGAGGTTTAATAAACATCAGAACACATCTGAATCTCATGGCACCTTCCAACAGCGACCAGGGGCAGAACGAGGATGTCACCGCTGCATTTGTTGCCTCAACCAACCAGAAGGCTGTAAGAATGGGCATTGTGGTGAGAAAGGCCTACCCTGTTGACAGTCTTCACTTCAAGATGTTCAGTACATGTCATGATGGCTTATTACAGCCCCCATCTGTGGCTGTGGGTAGAGTACGTCTGTGTCCATTGCAGGCCCCTCAAGAGAAGATGGAAACTGCCAAATTCCACACCAGATATTGCATCCTTTGACCTGATGATACAATACGCATCGGACCAATAATTAGCTGTTTATTGGTAGGTCACAGCTGAGTCATCCTTGTGTGCACATGGACGTCACACACAGGACTGTGGGCATCTCCTTTGAGGGAGTCACCTTGCTTCTTCTGAGCAAGCCCCAAAGAGATATTCTAGTAAGTTTACAACATTAATTGACCCTAAAGGGCAAAACGACTAGAAGAAATATTTATGCAACCTTAATTCCAGAAGCAATCTGTTCTATGCAAAGTGTGGAAACTAAAGAGCTCTGCGATGACCGGATCTGGAGTTATTAGAACCCAGTCGTTAATCCGATATATGGTGTAGAGGACACTGGCGTAAGGAAACATGAGGGGGCCCCCTGCATAGTACATGAAGGGGCCCCCCTTCAGACTCAATCTGGAGCTCTCTGGCCACAGTACTGTGCTGAGGGGGGCCCCCTGGAGCTTGGGGGCCTCCCCGCACGGCGGGGGCCTGTGTTACACCACTGGTAGATGCCCATATAAAGTTACCTTCTCACTCACTGAAGAAAGTCAAATTGGTTTTCTGCCGCAATGGGTCAATATATTACCAAACCATTGGAGCATGGCTGTATGCTATACCCCTCAATATAGGCACCTCGTGGTTGTCATGTCTCAAAATCCTAATCGGAAGATCCCCTTGGGTTGTTAGCTAGCAAACCACATTTCTTTAACAGTCTGCCAAGCGCGACGGTTAAAGAGCGCGCTTCTAGGGCCCGGACCCCCCGGTTCACGCCCCCCCCTCCTTTTCCTCCTGTAATCTGGGGGGTGGACGGATCGCCGCATGGCCTCCGCCCACCCATTTACTTCCGGGTCAGTCAGTGACGCATTCCCGGTGAGGTGCGAGGGGGGAGGAGACCGGGGCCTATTTAGGGGCTCGGGTCAGTGACCCCGGTCTCTTTGTCTCCCTCTTCCTCGCCAGACCGGCTGCACTCGCCCGCGACCTGTGCCTCCGCACTTATCCCTAGCTTATTTAACTTAAGTTTCCCCCGTGCTGTGTGGAGGTCAGGCGGTGAGCCGTCTCGAGGCAGCTGTGACGGGGAAGCGTGGAGGCGAAGGAACACTGCGGCGTCCTTTCGGCGGCGACTGGTCACATCAGGTAAGGGGGTGTGTGCGGCGAGGGGGGCCCCGGGCGTAGCTGTGGGGAGCGGGTGCAGCGGCGAGACACAGCGCTTCGGCTCTGAGGCCCGGATTCCCTGCGGCTGCGAGCGGGGACCTCCGGTGTCACTGCTCCCCTTCCACATGTGCGGGAAGTCGGCGAGAGGACTACGGGAGGGGCGCGAGTATCGCGCACCAGGCGGGCGGGAAATTAGTGCGGGCGGTCTTTGTTGATGCGGGGGCCAGCCTAAGATTAGCGAGTCAGCCTGGAAGCAGCGTGCGAGTAACCATAGCACGTACTTAGCATACAGTAGAGATCGGGCAGTCGGGAGGCACGCAATAAGCGATCGCTGGGAACTCGATCATACCTAGTCACAGGAAGCCTGGAAGGAAGGGTAGCCATAAGCGAAAGGATACTGATCCAGAAATCGCACAACTGCTGAAAATGGTGTTAGCCAAGCTGGGCAATGGCGATGAGAGTAGCGAAGAGGAGCTAGAGGCTCCTGAGGACCCAGCACCTGTGAGCATAGGGGAGCGCCCAGGCAGAGAAGGTGTACCACCCAGGGCAGCTTTCCCTCCTTTAATTAAGAAACCTAGAGTTCAAGGCAAGGGGAAAGGGGGGGCAAGCACAGAAAAGGCAGGGCTCAGGCCGCGAAGGTGCCAGCATGCGGGGGCGAGAGTCCAGTAGGTCCCTCCATCCCATCCCCGCAAGGATTAGCGCCCTCCCCTGCACCCACTCCAAGCAAAGAACCGAGGGATAAAAGCGCGAGCGCGCCGGCTGACCCGGTAGGGACAGCCCTGGCAAAGATTAGGGAAGCCCTAAAGGTATTGGCACCAGCGGAGACGGCGGTTGAGCCACTTAAAACATTGGTAACCCCCTCCCCAGCACCTCAGCAACAGATAAGTGTGCCGGTAGGGGTGACACAAGACCACACAGCAGGAATCCGAGCGACGATGGCCACCCTTGTGAGCCAATTGGCAGCGCCCCCGGGTCTAATAATACAGCAGTGGCTCCCTGGGTGCCCCCGAGTTCGGCAGAGCAGGTTGCACTAAGCACTGTACAAAAACAATTAGCCCTCTTGGTTGAGGCCCGTGGCAAGACACCCATTGCACCTGGGCTTGATTTCCCTATGGCGGCAGGTTCATCAACACCCTTGGGAGGTAAGACAGGGGACGAACCAGGCAAGGCCGCTGAGGGGCTGGTGCTGGCTGCGGGGGCCAGAGTAATGTGTTATCTCAACCAGGCACGCTAGCCACCCATGTGTCCAGTGAAATGAAAGAAAAAATTTGGAAAGGGGTATATGTGGACATATTCGCGCTGATTAGGCCAAAGAGGCGGGAAGTGGAATACAAAGAGAAAGAGGGGAAGGAGGGGTCCTTCAGGGACAGAAAACCTAGAGTGGAGGAGTCATTTGCCAATTGGTTGGAGGGTTGCATGTGTTTAATAATGTGATGTTGGAGAAGAAGCTAGAGTTGGCAATTTCATTGGTGTTCTACACGAATAAGATTCTGAAGGCCCATGCGTCCCTGGGTGCGACAGCGTGGTTGGACTACGACAGAGACTTTAGGTGGGCGAAGGCGACCAACCCGAACATAGGGTGGGACCAGGTTGAGGTTAACGTGTGGTTAGAGAGTGTTAACAATAGGGAACAGCATACCAAACAGCCCTTTCGGACATCTCGGGGGGGCTCAGGGGAAAAGAAAGGTACATGTTGGGCCTTCAACAAAAAGGAGCAGGGGCAGTTCAGGATGATACATAACCTCTCAGCTCCCCGCGGGGCGTCGGTTAATGACGCCATCGACCCAGCCTTGTGCACAGTGACTTACTCCTTCTTTGATGCTGCCTTGCAAAAGGTGAGGGCCTTAGGGCCTGGGGCTATCATGGCCAAGACAGATATCGAATCCGCCTTTCGCCTATTGCCAGTACACCCTGATGATTATCCTCTATTGGGGTTTCAGTTGAACAACCCTTTCTACTATGACAGGTGTATGCCAATAGGGTGTGCGGTTTCGTGCAAATACTTTGAGACCTTCAGCTCCATGCTGCAGTGGGTTTTTACCTTCAGGACTGGCTGTGAGGAGGTGGTGCATTACTTAGACGACTTCATGGTCATGGGGCCGGCCGCCTCAGAAAACTGTGTTAGAGCCCTAGAACAGCTAGTAGCTTTGTTTCAAGAATTCAGGGTCCCCTTGGCGCCAGGGAAGACAGTGGGCCCAGAGACATGTATGACCTTCCTGGGCATTGAGATTGACACAGTGGCAGGGGAGTGTAGGTTGCCCCTGGACAAGGTACAGGCCTTTTCGCAGGCCATTGACGATGCTCTGGTGGGTCCTAAGGTGACGTTACATCAGTTACAGGTTCTGGTGGGCCAGCTCAATTTCGCCCTGAGGATAATTCCCATGGGGCGCCCGTTCTCCAGGTCAATTGCCAGGGCAATGGGGGGGTTGCAGCACAAGCACCACCGAGTACGCCTAAGGGCCGAGGTCAAGGAGGATTTGGTGGTTTGGCGCAATTTTCTGAAAGACTTCAATGGTAAGGTGGTGTGGCCGGCCCCTATGGTATCTAGCCCTGATCTGGGCCTGTTTACTGACTCTGCAGGCAGTTGTGGCTTTGGGGCCATTTTGGGCCCGTCCTGGTGTGGGGCGCAGTGGCCACCAGAGTGGAATGAGGTGGGTTTAACTAAGAACATAGCCTTCCTGGAACTTTTCCCAATTGTTGTAGCAGTAGCCATATGGGCTGAGCGATTCAGGAACAAGTCAGTGATCTTCTGGTCTGACAACATGGCAGTGGTAGAGGCCATCAACAGGCAAGCATGTTTTGAGGTTGTTAAAACACTTGGTGTTGGAATGTCTAAAACTAAATTTAACATTTAGGGCGGCACACATACCGGGAGTTGACAATCACGCTGCTGATGCTCTGTCTCGTTCCAAGTTACAGGGCTTTCGGAGATTCCACCCGCAGGCGGAAGAGCGGATGACCGGGTTCCCTTCATCACTGTGGACGATTGGAGCCCGGCGTTAGCGGAGCTGGTAGGTGCCACTCTGAGTGACAGTACCAGGAGAGCATATCAGCAGCATTTCAATTCCTACAGGTTGTTTGTGCAAGGGGCCGGTATCCCAGCACTGTTTTCCCAGGAAGCGATATATGGCTTCCTTCAAGTTTTAAGGAACCAGGGCAGGGCGGTGTCATATGCAAGGGCGCACGTGTCAGCGATAGGTTTCTTTGCCAGGCTAGCGGAGGAGAGGGACCCAAGCTCATATTTTGTGGTACAAAAGGCCCTCTCAGGGTGGGCCAGACTAGAGGGGCCCAGGCGAGATTGCCAGAAGCTGCTGGATATTGCTACATTAGCGGGCATCATAGGAGTCCTTCCCAAGGTGTGTTGTTCCCGGTTTGAGTGCGCCTTATTTGGCTCAGCCTTTACATTAGCCTTTTATGGGGCCTTCAGAGTAAGCGAACTGGTGGGTTCTTCTAGAACAGATCACGGGAGGGGCCTGCATTTCAGGGATACATCAGTATCGCCGAGAGGCTTGGTAGTGGTTCTAAGGAGGTCCAAAACGGATCAGAATGGGAGGGGATCTACCATTCTGTTGAGTGCGGTCCCCGGGGTGATCACATGTCCAGTTACCAGTTGCAGGAATATTTGTCCCTGCGCCCTGCCATGGGCGGGCCTGCTCTGTATGTACACGAGCAAGGCCATTGTCTTTCCCAATACCAATTTAAGGCAGTCTCGGGCCAGGCGTTAGCACAGATGGGATTGGGGGCCTCGGGCTATTCCTCGCATTCCTTTAGGAATGGGGCAGCCACTTTGGCGGCGGGGGCAGGCTTGCCTTCCAGCACGGTGAAAAGGGTAGGGCGCTGGTCGTCCAATTGCTTCAGGAGATACATCAGACCCGTACTGTTGTGACTGAATGTTGATAACCTGCCAAAACTTGTGTTGACTCTTCTATTTCTATCTTATGCAGTAAGATGCCTGCAAAGGTGGTGTGGGTATTGGGGCACTCGTTCGTGCGGCACGCCACGGTGCGGTTGCGGCAGCGGCGAGTGGAGAAGCCGGTGGGGTTGCGCAGAACGGAATTCCTGTGGCGAGGCGTTGGGGGCCTGCGTATTTGGCACCTACAGCGGCTCGTGGAAGAGATAAGAGACCAGGAAGGGCCGAGGACTCCCGACTTGATCATCCTTCACTTGGGAGGGAACGATATGGTGGACAGAGGTCGGCTAGCGGTCAAGGAAGCACTGCTGACGGAGTTCGCATGGTTGGGGCGAGTCTTTCCTTTGGCAAAAATAGCTTGATCTTGCATGATCCCGCGTAGGACCTGGGGCCCCGGAGTGCGGGCGAGGTCCCTGAACGTGTCAGTTCGGCGGCTCAACGGGGAGTTGGCCAAGTTGTGCTCAGAGAAGGGCCGCTTGTGTCTGATTCCACACAGGATGATTTCTGGTGAAGCAATGTACCACCAAGATGGAGTGCATTTGTCGGACTTGGGCACAGATGCTTGGATAAAAGGACTTTGGTCATTTGTACAGAACGCAGGTGGGGAGGATGACAGACCTAAGGCCCTTGGTCACCCTTGTGGCGGTAAAGAGACCTGCGAACATTGACATTTACTCACAGAATGGATGGGAGTCTGCCCTGCGTACTCCCTAGGCCAGCACTGAGGGGGGGAGACGGTAAGTTCTCCACTGGGAAAAGGTAACCACCAGCTGGGGAGGCTATGGCGACAGGTTTCGAGCCTCCTGGGTTCCTGGGCAGCCTGGTGGTCGGGGTGTGGGCCCCGGAATGGCAGACAAGGTCAGAGGGGAGGGCCCATCACTCCAGGGCGCAGGTGGGTTGCACCTGGCGCAGTACCTCTACCCCCCCCTTAGGGCTGGGGGGGTTTTCTACCATCTTTGAATGTCAATTATTAAAACTGTGTGTTTTCTAATTATGCAATTTAACTTCTTTGTCATGTTTATGTGGTAATGTGTATTAAACATGGGCTTTTTAACCCACGCAAATCTCTTGATGGATATTCATGTGGGTTTGGGGATTCGGGTGGGGGCGGGGATGTGCTGGGGGGATCCGGGCCCTATGCCAAGCGCGACGGTGAAAGAGCGCGCTTCTAGGGCCCGGCCCCCCCGGTTCACCCCCCCCCCTCCTTTTCCTCCTGTAATCTGGGTGGTGGGCGGATCGCCGCGTAGCCTCCACCCACCCATTTACTTCCGGGTCAGTCAGTGACGCATTTCCGGTGAGGTGCGAGGGGGGAGGAGACCGGGGCCTAATTAGGGGCTTGGGTCAGTGACCCCGGTCTCTTTGTCCCCCTCTTCCTCGCTGGACCAGCTGCACTCGCCCGTGACCTGTGCCTCTGCACTTATCCCTAGTTTATTTAACTCCCACCCGCCCGTCCCTGTGATCAGTAGGGTGAGGGGGCGAGTTGCGGTAAAGAGACCCGCGAACATTGACATTTACTCACAGAATGGATGGGAGTCTGCCCTGCGTACTCCCTAGGCCAGCACTGAGGGGGGGAAGACGGTAAGTTCTCCACTGGGAAAAGGTGACCACCGACTGGGGAGGCTAGGGCGACAGGTTTCGAGCCTCCTGGGTTCCTTGGCAGCCTGGTGGTCGGGGCTTGGGTCCGGAATGGCGGACAAGGATCAGAGGGGAGGGCCCATCACTCCAGGGCGCAGGTGGGTTGCACCTGGCGCAGTATCTCTACCCCCCCTTAGGGCTGGGGGGGGTTTCTACCATCTTTGAATGTCAATTATTAAAACTGTGTGTTTTCTAATTATGCAATTTAACTTCTTTGTCATGTTTATGTGGTAATGTTTATTAAACATGGCCTTTTTAACCCACGCAAATCTCTGGATGGATATTCATGTGGGTTTGGGGATTCCGGGTGGGGGCGGGGACGTGCTGGGGGGATCCGGGTCCTATTGGACAGCTACATTTAAATGTGGACAAGCAAACCACAAGTCTCAGAAGGCACTTGTTTGCTGGCAAAAAATCCTCGAGTCGCTAAAAGTGTTACACATGACATGTGGCAAATTGATAGTACTGCATTCACCTCACAAGATTATCTCAGAAAGGTGAGCAGGGCCTATTGCATGTCAGTAATATCATTCGGCAGACCGTTAGCACTGAGGAATAGTTGTTTTGCTGAAGGATTACATGTAAGAAGGCCAGTAGTGGGGTAGGGGACAGTCACCTGTCCGATTTGCTTCTAAAAAGCTTGTAGCTTTAGCTCTGAACAACGTGTCACCAAAAGATCAGTCGTGCTGGGCACAATCAGTGAGTAACACATCCGATTCACCTCTGAAATGTCGGCTAGGCTGGGGCAGAATCTTTCCAATATCAGTCTTGCATCCTGAAGTGCAGAAAAATTGGGGAGGAGCTAGTTTCTCCCCTTGCACCCTCATATATCTGACTCCACCTCAGCACTACTGTATCACATAATGAAAAGTAAATAAACAAAAACACATGAAAGCTGTATTTGTAGGGCGCACGGTCAAATCGAGGGGCCTCAAAGTGCCTCGGGAGATTCAGACCAATGGCCATAGAGTTACTGGCCCACCACCTATGGCACCACCTATGGCTTAATGCAATAATGCTGATATGTATATTCAGTGCAGGGTGCTGAGGAAGGCACATCTAATGCCGAAATGCATTCATCGCCACTGATAGTTGCATTGAGGAAATAAAGCGTATTCAAAGGATTCCCCTCGGGCCTCTGCTTTCTTTTCGGAGGGAGTTGCTTGTCATATATTCTGCGCCAGCCAGGGGCGCAGCTCAGATGGCCCTGCTGCTCAGGTGATCCGGACGGCACTGGCACTGCTTTGCAGCGATTTGGAGTTTGAGGTGTCAAGAGGTCCGGTGTCCGCCACGATGCCCGGGTTGACCCAAGTGGTGAGAGGCAGGGCCGGACTGGGAACTAAAACCGGCCCTCGCAAAGGGCTCGGATGCCCCCCCCCTCCCCACTGGGGGGGGGGGGGGGGGATTGGAGGTGCTGCCGAGGTGCTGCTAGGGCCTGTTTTCGGCCGATTTTGTTGCAGGGACGATTTTGCAAAAACGGCCCTCTAACAAAATCGGCCCCCAGGGGCTCAAAACCGGCCCCCACCCTTGTGGCGTACCGGGGGATCGCCCGTTGCTCGCTATGGCCAGTCCGGGCCTTGTGAGAGGTATTTACCTCCGGTAGGCCATTTTGTGGCTACATAGCTGCCCCCGCTTATTTGATTCCTGGGCTGAAGGGCTGCAGCAGTACGAGGGGACCCGAGGAGGCGTTTTGTGACTTTGGTGCTATCTCTGGGGTTACATCACCATAGCCTGCACAAACAATAACATCCTTCACCACTTGGCTAGAACCCCCCACACCGCCGACCCAGATGCATTAACATGTTGCATTCTGGGAGTTGGAGTTTGCATAAAGGTCGCAACGATCAACAGGTGAGCTGTTACTACCTGGGGAGGAGCGTATTGTTCTCTGCTACATAAAAAGAGAAGCAGGACTATTTGCCTATGATGACAGACTCTATTCAGTGCAGGGCGCTGAGGAAGGCACATCTAATGCCGAAATGCCTTCGCCGCCACCGATTGTTGCATTGAGGAAATAAGCTTCAAAGGATTCCCCTCTGGCCTCTGCTTTCTTTTCAAGAGGGAGTTGCTTTATATATATATATATATATATATATATATATATCTCAAGAAACAAATCCCACCAAATTCCTTGATCCTCAAGGTTAGTATGAATGTGTTAAGATACAAAGAACTTTATTGAAACGTACAATTGTAAGCGTTATTTTGCACGAAATACATTCACACTAATTTGGTTTTCAACCGTTTTGGTTGTTCTAAGTTTAAACATCTTATATGGAAAGGGAAAATCAAACCCACTTGGGTTAGAGCTCTCTCCTAAGAAGAGGAAGCCGCAGTGACTGTATGTGGCTTTAAATCTTTATTTAACATGCCGAATATTTTACAAGAAATCGGCTCTATAATTCTTAACTGAGTTGCTGGTGTCTCCATTATTATTGTTTATTTCAGTTTAGAACTACTCTGCAAAATAACACGGAGAGCTACGCACCCTGTTAGTTATTTGAATTGAAGCACTAACGAAAGTCTTTTGTTTGTTATCCTATGTTGTGATCACATGTTTTGTTTATTTAACCAATAGTAAACTCACACAACTTAACTCGTGACCAAGGGACGGCTTTCCCGAAACGCGTCGAGTTGCTACTTTGTTGCTGATGGTTTTTGTCAAATAAACCACTTTGATGCAATGTAAGTGTTCGTGCATTCATACTAACCTTGAGGATCAAGGAATTTTGGTGTGATTTGTTTCTTGAGATTAAGGATTCGCCATCCAGCACAAACCGCTGTCATTTGGTGGAGGGGTCATGGCGCCGTTCAGCTTTTGCTGAACCTTGTTGATATATATATATATATATACATATATATATCTCAAATCAGTTGCAGATTACCCATTTGTACATAATAACATTTCATTTCCGGCTGCACCGTGCTGTCTGATATTGCTGAACATTTCATTTCCGGCTGCACCGTACTGTCTGATGGTGCTGAACATTTCATTGCCGGCTGCACCTTACTGTCTGATGGTGCTGAACATTTAATTGCCGGCTGCACCTTACTGTCTGATGGTGCTGAACATTTAATTGCCGGCTGCACCGTACTGTCTGATGGTGCTGAACATTTGATTTGCGGCTGCACCTTATTGTCTGATGGTGCTGAACATTTCATTGCCGGCTGCACCTTACTGTCTGATGGTGCTGAACATTTAATTGCCGGCTGCACCTTACTGTCTGATGGTGCTGAACATTTCATTGCCGGCTGCACCTTACTGTCTGATGGTGCTGAACATTTGATTGCCGGCTGCACCGTACTGTCTGGTGGTGCTGAACATTTCATTGCCGGCTGCACCTTACTGTCTGATGGTGCTGAACATTTGATTGCCGGCTGCACCGTACTGTCTGATGGTGCTGAACATTTGATTGCCAGCTGCACCTTACTGTCTGATGGTGCTGAACATTTGATTGCCGGCTGCACCGTACTGTCTGATGGTGCTGAACATTTGATTGCCAGCTGCACCTTACTGTCTGATGGTGCTGAACATTTGATTGCCAGCTGCACCTTACTGTGTGATGGTGCTGAACATTTAATTGCCGGCTGCACCTTTGTCTGATGGTGCTGAATATTTGATTGCCGGCTGCACCGTACTGTCTGATGGTGCTGAACTATTCATTGCCGGCTGCACCTTACTGTCTGATATTGCTGAACATTTAATTTCCGGCTGCACCGTACTGTCTGATGGTGCTGAATATTTCATCGCCGACTGCACCGTACTCTGATGGTACTGAACATTAAATTGGCAGCTGCACCGTACTGCATGATAGTACTGAACATTTCATTGCCAGCTGCACCATACTCTGATGGTGCTAAACATTTCATCGCCGGCTGCACCGTACTCTGATGGTACTGAACATTAAATTGACAGCTGCACAGTAATGCATGATAGTGCTGAACATTTCATTGCCGGCTGCACGGTACTCTGATGGTGCTGAACGTTTCATTGCCGGCTGCACCGTACTGTCTGATGGTGCTGAACATTTGATTGCCGGCTGCACCGTACTGTCTGATGGTGCTGAACATTTGATTGCTAGCTGCACCTTACTGTCTGATGGTGCTGAACATTTAATTGCCGGCTGCACCTTACTGTCTGATGGTGCTGAACATTTGATTGCCGGCTGCACCGTACTGTCTGATGGTGCTGAACATTTGATTGCCAGCTGCACCTTACTGTCTGATGGTGCTGAACATTTAATTGCCGGCTGCACCTTACTGTCTGATGGTGCTGAACATTTCATTGCCGGCTGCACCGTACTGTCTGATGGTGCTGAACATTTGATTGCCAGCTGCACCTTACTGTCAGATGGCGCTGAACATTTAATTGCCGGCTGCACCTTACTGTCTGATGGTGCTGAACATTTAATTGCCGGCTGCACCGTACTGTCTGATGGTGCTGAACATTTGATTGCCAGCTGCACCTTACTGTCTGATGGTGCTGAACATTTGATTGCCGGCTGCACCTTACTGTCTGATGGTGCTGAACATTTGATTGCCGGCTGCACCGTACTGTCTGATGGTGCTGAACATTTCATTGCCGGCTGCACCTTACTGTCTGATGGTGCTGAACATTTCATTGCCGGCTGCACCGTACTATCTGATGGTGCTGAACATTTGATTGCCAGCTGCACCTTACTGTCTGACGGTGCTGAACATTTAATTGCCGGCTGCACCGTACTCTGATGGTGCTGAACATTTCATTGCCGGCTGCACCGTACTGTCTGATGGTGCTGAACATTTGATTGCCTGCTGCACCGTACTGTCTGATGGTGCTGAACATTTGATTATCGGCTGCACCGTACTGTCTGACGGTGCTGAACATTTCATTGCCGGCTGCACCGTACTGTCTGATGGTGCTGAACATTTGATTGCCAGCTGCACCTTACTGTCTGACAGTGCTGAACATTTCATTGCCGGATGCACCGTACTGTCTGATGGTGCTGAACATTTGATTGCCAGCTCCACCTTACTGTCTGACAGTGCTGAACATTTAATTGCCGGCTGCACCGTACTCTGATGGTGCTGAACATTTGATCCTGGCTGCACCGTACTGTCTGATGGTGCTGAACATTTGATTGCCGGCTGCACCGTACTGTCTGATGGTGCTGAACATTTGCGGCTGCACCTTACTGTCTGATGGTGCTGAACATTTCATTGCCGGCTGCACCGTACTGTCTGATGGTGCTGAACATTTGATTGCCAGCTGCACCTTACTGTCTGATGGTGCTGAACATTTAATTGCCGGCTGCACCTTACTGTCTGATGGTGCTGAACATTTGATTGCCGGCTGCACCGTACTGTCTGATGGTGCTGAACATTTGATTGCCGGCAGCACCGTACTGTCTGATGGTGCTGAACATTTGATTGCCGGCAGCACCGTACTGTCTGATGGTGCTGAACATTTGATTGCCAGCTGCACCGTACTTAACAATACAGTTGCCAGTGCAACAATACACAACAAATACACACCAGGGCCACTCTTTGTAAATAACTTGATGTTGTATTATTATATCATCAAAGTTCTGCAGTTATTACTTGTTAGTGAAGACGGCACAGTGCATGAAGGTGATAAGCTTGTGATCTATGTGGGTAAATAGAGAAATCTCAACAGGGGCGTTACATCAATTTTCAACAAAGCCCAACTCATATGTTGGCATCTTTGTACAGAAGGGTTTTCAAGGACACGCTGAGGCTACGTTGACGTTTCGACCCTATGCTGTGAATCTGTAGGTCTCATCAGGACACGGCCTCTGTCTAATAGCCTCTGTTGAATCTTAAAATCTATCCATACACCAGGATAAAGACCTCTGTCATCTCAGTCCATACTCTATTAAATACCGTTGACTATAACTCTGGCCAACCCTCCACCAATACCAGAGCCGCCACTCAGTGTCTCAGGTAGACACCCAATGCAAACAACAATGCAGGAAATATTTTATTACCGGCTGAACATTGTATTACTGACTGATGTGATTCCTGCACAGTCCTCTGTATCCTGGATAATGCAGTGAGTTCTGTACACCAATGGTTGATAAACTAGATTTTCAAACAGTGGTGGGGAGGCGGACTGAGTATTGCAAAATGCTGGGAGTTCAGGGGGACTGCTTCTCGAAATTTCGTGATGTGGTGACATAGTGACAGGCTTGTAATTCTGGGTGAAAGTACTGAGTACCAGAGTGATGCAAGGTTACTACACATTTGCAGATTCCTACACTTTACTGAATGCTGGGGTTATGGCTACACAATGCCTACTAAAGAGATAATTGCAGTACTCTACTGGCTAATGTGGGTTGTGGCTTCACAGTGCCAATTGATGGGGTGATTGGGCACTGTATTTGCTAACAGGGGTTTAAGGGGGTTATGGGTTCACTGTGCCAGCTGATAGGGGGATTACAGCACCGTACTGGCTAATGGGGGTTATGGCTTCAGAGTTCCAGCTGACGGGGTGATTGAGGCACAGTATTGGCTAATGAGGTTATGGATTCACTGTGCCAACTGATGCATAGCTGCTAAGGTTTCAGATTGCTTATGTGTGACATTTTCATAATTCCACTGTAAATATGAGTGCCATTCAAGAGGGAATATCCAGTGGCAATTTAACTATGTTTGCAAACTTTTACTGGATGGAATGCAGTGCTAGAACAACCCACCCTTCTAAAGGATCTGTGAAGTATGGAAAATATGGCAAGGAATTTCCTTTGATATATGGGGTTTGTCGTATTCATCACACTACCCAAACTACTCTGCAGAACTTGACCGTTATTAAAGCCAATGGGATTATGTGACAATGGAGAACCAAATTATGCAGCACAGGAACCGCACATGATGTTGCAGTATGCAGCACATTATCTGGCAGTATTTCTTTTTATCATTTTGAGCAAGAAACTACATTTTTTGTTGAATTCTGGAAATTGTGGAACAGGCAGTCACATCCTAATTCCATTGATCCTAACCATTGCAATTGTTTTCAATAATCTATTCATGAAAGGTAAAACATAAGCATTCTGATTCCAAACAGGGTCACTTGTTAGATGCACATTGAGGAGATTAGCTTCTATAATCTCTCCTTTCTACAGACAGAATGTCTTCTTTAACAGCCAGTTTATTTTTGTCAAAAATTTTGCATTCTTAACTACATATTGAACTATTGTTATTTTCTTTTTACAAATACACAAACAGTATAGTTCTGTAAATTGTGAGAAGCTGGCTTAGTATATGGTGCATACTTGTGTAAGTGGGCACTCTGCACCAATCCAGACAATCCTTACTGTGATTTTAGTGGTCTTAAACAACCTTAGAAAGCTCTCTAAGTGGTAGCTGTGGAGAGCAGCCTTCAGGCTTAGTCCAGGAGGAGTGCAAAGCAGCTTCTTTTACCATAGCATAATCTTATTGATATAGATTAAGTGAAAAAGAACCACACAGTGTAGTTATAAAAAATATGTATTTATTATAAGACACTTTCTAATACATACAGATATCTTCCTGCTTGAGATATACACAATACACACAATACTTTGCAATAGAATCAGGTAAGTAGCACAGATATAAAGTGGTCACCAGGGGGAGATCAAACCATATACTAAAATAGTGGCATGCGAACCCTGACTCCAGTCAAGACTATACTCAGAAGACTTAGAAGTACCGGGGGCTCAGGGAATCACCGGAGGTAAGTAACCAGGAACCCCATGAAGGCCGTGTGCAAAGTGAAAACACGACTGCGGGCTCAATACAAGTCAATGGGCAAGTCGCAGTTGCAATTTTAAAGACGGACCCTTCCCAATGGACCCTGACGAAACCCTGTTGAAGACAGAAGTTTGAGAGTCACCCCACCCGTGGATACCCTAGAAACTAGGATACCTACACAGGGGAAGCCGGGTGCTTAGGTGTGAAGTGGCGTCGGAAACCAATGTAGACCACAATGGAGGACTTCAGTGAAGATGCCACTGCTGGAGAAGGTGAAAGTATCCAGTGGAACCCAACGGTGGATTAAAGATAAGAAGTACCTGCAAGCAGAGGGTGCAGATTCCATACCACTCAGGAGTGACCAGGAGGAACGGAAGACGAATGCCCACCAATGTTGGGTGCTGAAGAAAAGTTGACAGTGACCGTTGAGCTGCAGCTGTGCAGACCGGGCAACACTGTGGAAGACCAGGAGCCGATCACGAGCTATCCCACGTCGGATGTCGAGAGTTTAGGAGTTGGTGTCCGTCCGGAGCACCAATAAGCCTTGGCAACTACAAACAACGTGGAAAGCAAAGAAGGTGCAATGTGGGACCAGCAAGGTCCAGGTGACTCACCACAGTCAGAGGAGTCAGGGCAGGCACGAGCAATCAGGGGAGCCTTGTGAAATCAAAGAAGACCCTCAAGAGGACCCACAAGTCGGAGGCACTGGAGTCGCAAGAGGACTTCGAGCAGCTCACCAAAGATGCAGGCCCACTGTGAAAGTGATGCGGTGAGGACAAAGATCTTGGTCATAGGAGATGCTTGGGGTTGGAGCTACTTGGAGCCCAAAGATCTTGTAGGATGGAAGCCAACAAGCCTATGCAACAGCAAGTTGATGCGGTGCACTGAGGTTTGGTTCCTGCGACTCCGACGAGGGATACTGGCCTCAAACTTGGTGAGAGTACAGGGCAGGCCTTGAGTAATGTGAAAAACCACCACCTGTATTGCTGAGCCTTTTGGCGTTTGTGGGAGCCCAGGATCAGCTTTGTTTCCCTGCCTGCAGATGCAGGGAAGTAACTCCTTCACTTCAAGGGAGATTCTTGCAGGAGCACCCTCACATTTGGGATCAAGCACCCTGTGTTCAGGATGGAAAGTCCTGCTTTAGAGTTGACTTTAGGTTTTAAGTGCAGTGACCTTAGATATAGAGAATCTATTTCTTCCGTAAGTGGTGCTAGACCCAGCTTACATAGGCTGCAATGGTAGGCCTGTAGTTACAGTTTGAGTGGTCTCCCATGGGTGGCATAATGCATGCTTCACCCCATGGGGGACCCCTGGGGTACCTATGCCCGGGATACCTCGGTACCATATATTAGGGACTTATAAAGGTACACCAATATCCAATCTGGGAGGTACCTAAGTACTTACTATAACCAATTTCGGGGAAAAAGCACAGTAACGGGGGCCCAGGTTAGCAGGATCCCAGTCAGACTAGTCGGAAACAGCATAGTACCAGGCAAAAAGTGGGGGTAACCATAAAAGCAGATCCTACTTTCCTACATTCATATTTTAACATATAATTCTCACTTAATATTTTGATTAAACATTTTTTGTTTTTAAACCCGCCGCTCCTTTCGTCTCAGTTTATGGTGTCACCAGAATCTTTTATTTAAAATACTGGACTATATTGCACAGTTACATAATATCTTATGTAGAATTGTAGAGTGCTTTATCACCTGTGAGGACATCCTGACACTTAGCAGGCGTGAGTCTAGCCAAACCTAGTGCTTAGTGGTACTGCTGAAAAAGTCAGGTCTTAAGCTACTTGCCAAATTCAAAAAGTGAGGAGGAGGCTCTTCGCTACAAGTCATTCTGCACTTTAAGACC
Organism: Lissotriton helveticus; assembly: GCF_964261635.1. Taxonomy (NCBI): domain Eukaryota; kingdom Metazoa; phylum Chordata; class Amphibia; order Caudata; family Salamandridae; genus Lissotriton; species Lissotriton helveticus. Next base: position 279,287,682 of record NC_136058.1, on the reverse strand, counting down.
AATGTATGAGAAGGCTCGGCCACAGAATCTTTTTTCCCATATACATGGGATGTGTGCATGTACTAGTCCGGATGAGAGGAGGGGGTTAGAAGGTTTGTAAAAGCAGATACGATTTTGAGTTATGCTAGCTACTGTTATGTGGTGCCTTGAAACTGTGGTTGAGGAGTTGAATTCTGCTTGTTTGCGTGTTTCCAAGTGTCTGGGAAGGTCGTGGAAGAGGTGAAGGTGTTCAGAATGGGTGTGAGCATGGGTGGCAGTTCTCTGCTGTAGGCATGGTGGGGTCAGAAATCTGATGGGGCCCCTGACTGGATGAACTTCATGTTGGTGGTGGTCTCTTATGGGGTGATGTTGTTAGCATTGGTTCTTTGGATAAGATCAGGTGGTGTTTGGGAAGGTTTTGGTGTTTGGGTTTGTCGGATCCGGTTGTGATTTGAAGTTGCACTTAATGGCTGTAATTTTGTTGCTGAAGAATTCACAGCAATTGTTGCAGAGTTCCTACAAGGGGGCAATTGAGTTGAAGGTACCCTCTGATGAGATGAAATCCTTTCCAATGGAAAATATTTTTTTGCTTCTGTTGCCCGCGGCATTGGTGTTATCCACTAGGGCGGCACATTTGGTGGGCCATATCATTTGGTGGTAGCATCTCAGGCCTAATTTTTACATGCTCCTGTCTGTATTGTCCTGGCTCATTCTCCATTTTTGCTCCAGTTGTCTGCAGTGGCATTTCATCATTCTTGAGTTCCTCCATGTACCAAGTGGCCTAGAGTCGAGATCTTGTATTGCTATGTTAGAGAGGGCCAGGAGGTGATCCACTTGTTTATTTTATTTATTTATTTAAGAAGTTTTATTTAGCACTAGCCTGACCGGAGGGTATCGGAGCGCTTCACATCAGTTACACAGCAGAGGAAAAGAGAGCAGAAAAAAATACACTAAGGCAAGACAGTCTAGATAATAATAATCATAGTCACAGTGACGTAAAAGTTCCATTTCAAGGTCATGCTAACATCGAATCCAGGATGAGGGATGTGTCAATCTCAAGGCTCCAGCTGCTCCTATCTGTTCGTTATGGATAGGTCGAGGAAAAGGGTTTTGAGCTGACTTTTGAATTTAGCGAAGGAAGGAGTAGTACTGATGTGAGGGGGAATAGAGTTCCAGATTTTGGGCGCGTTGCCGGCGAAGGACCTGGCTGCGGTTTTCTGTTTTCGTGATTTTTGCAGGATGAGAAGTAGGGTGTTGGAGCTTCTGAGGGCCCTGTTCTGGCCAGCTTTTTTGAGTTTGGCCGCCAGATATTCGGGTTTGTCTGTGTGAAGGACTTTGTGGGTGAGGCAGACTGTTCTGAAGTTCGCCCGCAGTTCTATTGGTAGCCACTTGAGTTCTTCGAGCGCAGGAGAGTTATGATCAAATTTCTTTATTCCAGTGACCATTCTGGCAGCCGCATTGAGAGTTGTTTTCAGAGGAGCAAGATGTGTTTTAGCTATTCCAGAGAGGACTGCATTTCCATAGTCTAGTCTTGACAGCACCAGTGCTTGGGTGGCTTCTTTAAGATCTTTGGGTGGGATAAAAGGTTTTATTTTGTTTAGTAGCATCAGGTTGAGGAAGGCGCTCTTCGCCGAGATCTTAATGTGTTTAGTCATGTCCAATTTTGAGTCTAGTGTAATGCCTAAAGATTTAACAGAAACGGCCAGGGTGAGGTTCCCGTTGAGCGCATTGATAGCTTTTATCCCCTCAACCGTTTGTGGGTTTTCTTCTTTGTTCGGAATGAGGAGGAGTTCGGTTTTGTCCGGATTCAGTTTTACGTGGTTACTAACACAGCCACAGTTGCACTTCTCTTAGTGTTTCGTTGAGTCTTTGAATGTCTTTGGCCGATGAGATTTCCAAGTTAATTTGAGTATCATCAGCATATAAGTGGAAAGGGATGTTAGCTTTTCTGAGTAGGGTGGTGAGGGGTTCTATGTAAATGTTGGAGTTGAGGGGAGAGCACGGATCCTTGGGGTACTCCCTGTTGACAGGGTGGAGGTCGGACTCAAAGCTTTTGAGTTTGATTCTCTGGAAGCGGTTATGGGAATGAGAAGAACCATTTGAGGACCACCTCGTCTAGACCGGCCCTATCTTTGAGGGCCTTGAGGAGAAGTTTGTGGTCTACTGTGTCGAATGCTGCCGATAGGTCTAGGAGAATGAGTAGGCAGCATTGGTCCAATGATTTGTAGATGTCATCTATTATGTTGAAGATTGCGGTTTCAGTGCTTCAACCTTTCCTGAATCACGACTGATGGGAGTCGAGAAGGTTGGTGTTGTCCAGGTGTTGGGTTAGTTGTTGCAGTACACATTTTTCTAGGATTTTGGAGAGAAGAGGAAGGTTAGAGACGGGTCTGAAGTTGTTCAAGTAATTTATGTCTAGGCCTGTTTTTTTAGCAATGGGGTGACTTGTCCCACTTTCAGACAATCCGGAACAATTCCGGTTTTAAGGGAGCTATTAATAATCCTGCACCAGAGAGGGGCTAGGGAGAGTTTCAGCTTTTTAGTGAGTTGAGCAGGTAGAGGGTCTAGGGCATGTGATGAGGGTTTGGAAGTGGAGATAAGTTTGACTATCTCTTCTTCTGGGATGGACTGGAAGAGAGATCTGGGTTTAGTAGTAAGAGAGGGAGCGCTACCAAACACCTCACCCTGGCTGCTATAGAGAAGTGAGGCGCAATTGGTGTTGAGAGATCGCTCGATCTTGGAGATCTTATCACTGAAGAAGTTGTCAAAGTTGCCGCACCGTTCTTTGGATGCCAGCCCTAGGGACATCTGATGATGTTAAAGAGCTCCTTGGGTCTGTTTTTCGCGCTATCTAGTGCGGAGTGGAAATACATGGATTTTTTATTCTTGATATGTCTGTTGTATTTCTTCCGGACTGTTCTGAGTTGATCGCGATGATTGGTGCTGGGCATGGTCCTCCAGCGTCTTCCAGCGTCTTTCTGTGGCTCTTAGTTGTCTCCTTTCATCATTGATGTCTGAGTCGAACCATGATCTGGACGGAATAGGACGATTTTTTATTTTTTATTTCAGGGGAGCAAGTTGGTCAAGCAAGGTTACCAAGTTTGCATTATAGAGCAAGGTGAGATCAGTTGTGGAGAGCTCATTGTCACTAGGAAGGAGCAGATTTAGCCTCTCTTCCATGACATCCAGGGGAATCTGGGTGAAATTTCTGGACCATTTGGGGGGGGTCAAGGACCGGAGGCAGGGATAAGACTCTTTGGTTGATGTGGAATAGGAACATATGGTGATCCGACCAGTCCACTAAAAGAATGTTGTCGATCGTAATTGCGTCCTGGTGGGCAACGATGGCATCCAAGGTTGCACCTTTGTTGTGCGTTTTTTCCGAACAGTGTTGGGAAAGATTATTGTCACAGAGGAGGTTGTTGAGAGATTGAATTAGAGAGTTATTGGTTTCATTCCAGTGTAGGTTGAGATCTCCCAGGATTAGGTAGTTATTGTCTTTGAGTGCGCAATGGGCAATCAGGTTGGATAAGTGTTCCCCAAATGTGGGGGTGTTGCCTGGGGGGTGATAGAGAAGGTGACAGACTAAAGGGCTGTTGTCTTTAGTCTTAATGTTGACAGAGAGACATTCAAATGAGCTGTACTTGCAGGAGTCAGTTACAGCGATGTCTATGTCATCTCTATGGATGATGGCTACACCTCCCCCTCGTTGATCTTTTCTATCTTTGTTGACGATGGAGTAGCCTGGGGGCACAAGCATATCTAAACGGGGAGGGAGATCTCATTTAGCCATGTTTCTGTGATGAACTCAATGTCTAGATCGTGAGAGAGGATGGCTTCTGCTAATTCCGTTGCATGTTTGGGAGCTGATCTACAGTTAATGAGCAAGCAGTTAGTGGATAGACTCTTTTTTCTAGGGTGCTTTCCTGGTGGGGTCTTAGGTATGGTGGAGAGGGAGGGCGGGGTCTTTTGACTTTAGAGGGGGGTATTCTCTTCTGCAGCCTGTGGACACTTGAATATTGGATTCAGTGAGGCTGTGGGAGGAGAGTCGTAAGAGGAGGCTAGGTCCGCTGCTTCTTCCGCGTACATTGCTGCTTTGGTCCTAGAGGGTCTTTGTGTCTGGGACACAGCAACCTTACTTGGGGGACTCAGTAGCTTGGACACGGGGGATTTGGTTCTAGTGAGGGTCAGTAACAACGGGATCTCAACGACTGTTTTTGTGGGCCTCTAGCCGGTTATCGAGGACGGGAAAGGGCTCGGACTGGGATTTTAGAAGGTTAGAGTTGGTCGGTGGAGAGGCCCTTGTATGGGATTGCTTGGGCATTTCGAGCCTTGTCTAGGTTGGTTATGATTTCATCAAGGCCTCTGAATATTATTTCTAACTGATTCTCTAATAAGATCAGCCGGTGTTACATGTTTTCCGGGGCAGGAGACATGTCGTTGTGGGTAGGGACAGCCCTTGAGGTGGTGGGCAAGATCGAATTGTGGGGTTGAGGAGTTTGGGGAGGTTGTTGCTGTATTTGGGTCTGTGGGTGTTATGAGTGGTGTTCCATTCTTTGTTAGTAATACTGTTCAGCGGGCTCGGCTGGCGGTGGTATGTGTACTTTCGATTGGGACAGAGAGACTGAACTTGAGGAGGGCATGGTCTATCCAGAAGACTGGTGTGCATTTTCGACTAAGTTGTTTCAAAGGTGGTAAAAATAGTGTCCAGGAGATGTCTGATGGCGTGGGTAGGTTTGCTCGTTGGGTGGGGTGCAGGCTTCCAAGGTCTAAGATGAGTGCTTCTGAGTTGGGATCCGTATTATCTTCCAGGTAAAAGTTCAGGAGTAGGATATAATTGCTGGTGTCGGGTGCGAGAGATGCAACAAAGTTCATAGCTCGGAGTGGTCTGTAGATAATAGTACTGCTTAGGGTGAAGTTAGCTGTGACGTGGGGCTTGAATGACAGGCATTCCATTTTGGAGGATGACCGGTCAGTGGAGGTAGTTCAGATGATGGCGTTCTTGTGGATGATGGCCATTCCTACCTATAGGCTTATGAAGTCTGCCTTGCATGGTGATCTTGTAGCAAAGAGAGTTGACTGTTGTGCTATCATGTGCCAATGTGGGGTTCAGCCAGGTTTCCATAAGGAGAAGTAGGCCTTGGGTGATGTCAAGAAGCAAGTTCCCGCTCTTTGTGGCGTCCTTGGTGAGTGAGCAGGTGTTGAGAAGCAGGAGTGTGTAGAGTGTTGTGTTGGTGGCTGCAGGACTGTGGGAGTGTGAGAGAGTGATGTGTTGAATGCTGTTAGTAGAAGTGCAGTTAGTGTTGAGTGTGGGTAAGTGCATGAAAACTTGCAGTAGAACACTTCCTTTGCTGTTGTGTCGTGCAGCAAGACAGCAGCGTGTTTGCTGGCGGCCGGTGTTGAGGACGTGGAGGGTCGCAGTGGTTTAACAGCAGGACTGGAGAGGGCCAGGGTTCCTGATGCTAGGCCGGGTCCAGGCACAGATGGACATGCCTTTGGAGTGCCAGCATCATGCTTGCTGCACATATCCAAGCTGTGGTCACAATTAAGTAGTTCCTGGAAGGAGGAAAAAGTGATGTCACTTCCTGTGCTGGTGGATGGTGGAAATGAGTACTCTTATTTGGCTTCTCAATTTTCAATACTGTAACCTCACAAAGTAACTTATCAAGACTGAATGCAAAGAACAACACACTGTCCAACCCAAGCTGCTGCCTCTGATCACTAAAATGGATGCGATCCTTGTGCTATTCATAGCTCTTTCAGGGCACTACATAACACTGGCCCATAATAACTCTCCAATCACATCTGCTTTCATAAATCCTCCAGACACCTACGGTCGGTTGGACTCCTACTTGCACAAATTCCACGCATACAGAAAACCAGATCCCACGGCCAAGCCTTCTCCTACACCACTCCTAAAGCATGGAACAACCCACCGCTACACAGAAGAGCTTCCTCCTCACTTTTTGAATTCCGCAAGAAGCCGAAGACCTGGCTTTTCTATAGTCCCACTATGTGTGGCTACACTCACACCTGCTCAACGCTAGGAAACCTTCCTGGGTGATAGTGAGCTCTACAAATCTGCGTAACTTAACAGCTAGAAATGCAGACAGCATGCCAACAAAGTCCATTTATGATCATCAGGTGGTTGCTACCCCTATGAACATTATGAGCAAAGCACAATGTAATTGATACATGTGTAAAAATTATTCAAGACCCGCATGTAAATGTTAACCATCTAATGCTCAATTTCTAAGATATTAATTTGGGAAATCTGTTAGGTCTCCTGTTTTAAGGATGTTGTTTTCACAGTAGTTTACACTGTGGGTTATAGTGATCGGTGTGTGCTCAAAGACCAGCTGAACTTGGGCAGTGGTTGCAGGCAAAGGACAAGGTAGGAGTATTCAGAGAGACGAAACAAATGCATTGGAGAGAGTGCTCACAAACCAGATTTCCTTTTCAACCCCCCTGCACCTGTAGGTTTACCATGGGCAGTCCTCCTTGGGGCTATGGTGAGAGGCAAGATGGTTCCTTGGGGGTCAGGGGCAGTTTCAGTGAACTCTAAATGGCTGCGAAGCTTTGAGAAGGCAACGCCAATAGAAGCAGGCCAGAGCAACAGAGCTTAAACAAAGCATCTGACTTAGTTGGAACCTTCAAGTAATGAGTTGGACTCAGATCAGCTTTCAAGAAGCACCATAGCGGTTAACTTATGTCTGTGTTGATGTAACTCTTCATATCTAAACTGTAGCCGGGACCTCAGGCAAACACGGGGAGGCGGGTGCTACCACCAAAGATGCCTTCGCTTGACGCCCCTCCACAGCCCGGGGACTTATGGGCTGAGCAGGCCGCTTTTGGATCTGGGGAATACATTTGAGATTTGTTTTGGGATTAGCTACTTTTCTCTAGATCTTAAGGGACAGAGGGAAAATGGCAGAGATCGGACAGCTGGTGAATCGGGGTGAGGCATTCCTCCTTGGAGCGGCCCTTCCCCTCCTGCAACAATGGAGCAGAAGATAACATCTGGGTGATGAATGCCATCTCCGGGTGAGCAAAGGAAGCGAGACCAGCGTCTTCTCGAGCTCTTCCTTTCATAGGGAAGTGTGAGGGCATTACCGAGGTACGAGAGATACATGGCGTTTTACCACGACTGGAGTACGGCGAAGGAATACATGAAATGATCACTCCCTCTGCCGTGTCTCGAAAGGTTCCCTGTGCCGTTTTCCAGAGTGTGCAGACAGGCAGGCCCCTCTGTCCTCGTTCAAGCGGGAGCTCTGAGGCCCTGTGTGTTTGCCGTGCTGCAGCATCGGCGGCCGAGGTCTGACTGCGGTAAACGGATCCTGTGTTGCGGCTTCGGGTTCGCTGCGGTGCTATCCGATATACAGCTCTTGGAGAGCTTGCTGTATTTACAGGTCAGCTCGGCCACCGGGGATCTGGGGCGAGAAGATGCTGTCTGCAAACGCCTCCTGCCTGCGATGCGACCCCCTTCCTCCTTCTGGGCTGCTTCTTTTTTTACATTCACACATTGTCGCCCGTCCTGCTCTCGCGGTGTCCTGCAAGGTGACGGTGAGGGGGTCAGAGGTGACACTGATCAGTGCCCGTACTCCTTTCCTGATTTACAAGATGGCGTTAGCTCGTGATTAGCTTGACCTCTGTGCTTGTGATTCCTTCCCTGGTTCCTCGGCGCAGGGTGGGGTTGGGCAGGGCGTCTCTGCCCCGGTGTCCGCAGTCTGTGCCCCGAGCTGGTGGCCAGCAGGAGAGCAGCTCGAGGGAGGCTCCGCCTTCAGGACTGAATGGATCGGGAACACCTGCTGCAAATGTAAATGATCAAAAATACCAATGGAGTTGAACTGGTGCAGAGTCACACCGTGCAGCCATGGACCTGCAGTAAACACGGGCCGAAGTTTCACCTGTCGGAAATATGACGTCACATCCTAATCTTGAAAATGTAACTGTTCACCAAAGCACTCTTTTTCCAGGTCCGCAACTGCCGGAACTCCTTCATCAGACCCCTTCAGGCCTCGGCGGCGATATGCGACACCTCGTACATATCCCAAATAAGATCGGATAATAACTCTCAAGTTTCATATCCAACTCTGCACACCTGTACGAATCACGAGCGTCCGCTGGGGGCACATGGCTGCATACTAGAAGAGCACAAACTCCTTAGCAATCCCGTCAAAATACAGATACAGAGATAACCATGTATTTAAATCCAAAGCCCCTATTACTCACAACCTACCGAGCGCTTCCTGCAGAAATGAGGTTAGTGAAGGCTTGAGTGCGAGGTTTCTACGTTCACCCAGCAATGGATCATCAGCACCGAGGCAGTTTTACTGGGGGCTGCCATTAACTCCGAAGTTCTTCAAGTTTACAAACTACTACCGAATAATAACGCGTGACAAAAGGATTCCTTTCTCGCATCACACAAACCACCTCCTTATACGTGTCCTCGCTCTGTTCCAGTGATCTGTAGAGTAGGAGGCTCACCCAGAGGAAATAACAATAGAAGCGGGGTATCGTCCAATCCCTGCTGCTGTTTAAACGTGCCTCAAACCGAATCTGTGGGGATACGGAGACTTCTCAGGGAACCCAGGTGAACTGAAGCGCTCGCCCTCCCGGTGCTGTACTTCTTATGATTTTCTTCAGTCCGTACTTGGTTCACGACAGGCTCATGACTTTCCCAGACGAGGCAGGCTCAGTATAGACCACGTATCATACATGTCCGCGTCACTCACATGGACGTCCGGAGTCCCGATGAAGGTGCATCGTAGGTTTACTTCGCTTTGACACGTGTCTCGGTCTTGGGTTGTGGGTATAAACATGCTGCTTATATATATTTTTTATTTTGGACAGCTTTTTAAGAGATAACAATGAACAACTTGAGGTTGGATCGAAGTTGTGTATTTATTCAATAAGTCACATCTACACAAAGAACAACGTTTTTCTTCTTTTCTTTAGTTACTCTTTCATATCTGGTTTTGATCCATAATACATTTCACCCAAGTGCGTATGGTGTGTTGGTATTGGTGTATAGAATCTCTGGAGCCCTTGGTAATTGGCAAGACAACGCCAGGAATACAGTATAACACAGAGTAGCTGACTGGAGACGAGTGCAGTATTGGTGTCTGCCAAAGAAAAAGGGTGCATCCTTGGCTGAACCTGGACGACTGGTGGCATCCTTCCTAGATTGTATGTGTGTTTGGAGGAGACTTTACTACATATTGTATGAAGGGATGTTCCTCAAATATAATAACACCTCTGTGCTCCTAGCAGTATGAATGTACTGCGTTCTTGAGAGAGCGCCCACTTTCCGGCCATGAGCGTTTCTTTTGTTGGTTGCTGTATCCATTTGCTTCCTCCCTGAGTATGATTGTCACAGTCAATGCTTCCTCAGTAACCTTCTGGTTCCTGTACAGAGAGTGTGGTTATTGTACAGTTTACGCCTGTGTTAATTTCACGGTTTCTTCAATTCCAGGCGTACAGCTTTGCCATAGGGACGTGGCCCAAGAACGGACTCCTAGACATGAACAAAGGCATGAGCCTGCAGCACATAGGAAGACCCCACAGTGGGATAGGTGAGTGTTTCCTCTCTAATCATATACCTACAAATGCTGCTTTTGCTTGTGGACCCTCCATGGAGCTTAGAGGCCTGCTGGGACAAGGCCTGATGCAAGATGGTGGCAAGTGGCCGCGCAGAACTTAGTTCTAATGATACTGGATCAAGCACCAACCTCTGCCATCCAAATCTCACTACTTACCTCTCACTGAATATCTCCCTGCTTTTTCATTTGCCTGACAATTTCCATGTTTCTGCCTGTATTCTTGGTTATCAACCTATCTCCTTACTTCTGTTACTGATCTGCTTCTTTGATTTTCCACCTCTTTCTTTGCTTCCCAGCCTGTTTCAGTTGCCGACTTCTTTCCTGATGTTGTAGCTTGAGCCCACCATCACCCGTGACTCTTCCCCATTACCCGCACTCTTCACCTTTGTTTTCAAGCCTCCATCTTTGGTTGCCTTGCTTTTGTGTCACTCTCTTTCCTTGTGTTTTGTCTTTTCTGTGCTAGTTTTAGTTTTGTCTCTTTGCCTGCACCTTATTTTTGGTTTGGCCTTACCTATCCCTTTTTGTCCTCATTAGCTGGTATTCAATCCTCTCTCCTGGCTTGCCGTCCTTTCTTTCGATTGTCTTCCTCTGTTCTGGTTTGTCTCGTTGCTCCTGGTTTGTCCTGCACTCTCCTGCTTTGCATTCCTGTCTATACTTGTTTCTTTTCACCAGTCACTTAGTTTCCTTGTCACGTTGCCAGCTTGTTTGGTTTCTCTTTTTCTGTCTGCCTCTTTCCTGATCATCTTTCCTATTTTAATGCCTCTCCTCTGGTTTGCCTGCCTCTCTCCTTGTTTACGCATCACTCTTCTACTTGACCCACTGTGTGTTCAACGTTACGTATCTTTCTTTTGATTTACTCTCCTGGTTTCTTGCTCCTCTCCCAGTTTCCTTGACTTTTTTCCAATTAGCCTCGGTTTTCCACCTCTCTCCTCAGTTTGTAGCCTCTCTCCATATTTTCTTGCCTCTCTCTCCCCAGTTTTTGGCTTCTATCATCACTTCTCCTCCTCTCGACTCAGTGCCCTGCCTCCCTTCTCAGTTTCTCTCTTTTCTCCTTGGTTGCCTGCTACTCTCCAGGTTGCTACCCGTCTGCCTAGTTGCCTGTCTTTCCTCAGTTCCCACTTCTCGTCTTGGTTTGCCTCACCAGTTTCCCACCCCTCTTCCCAATTTCCCACCCCTCTTCCCAGTTTCCCACCCCTCTTCCCAGTTTCCCACCCCTCTTCCCAGTTTCCCACCCCTCTTCCCAGTTTCCCACCCCTCTTCCCAGTTTCCCACCCCTCTTCCCAGTTTCCCACCCCTCTTCCCAGTTTCCCACCCCTCTTCCCAGTTTCCCACCCCTCTTCCCAGTTTCCCACCCCTCTTCCCAATTTCCCACCCCTCTTCCCAATTTCCCACCCCTCTTCCCAATTTCCCACCCCTCTTCCCAATTTCCCACCCCTCTTCCCAATTTCCCACCCCTCTTCCCAGTCTTCCCACCCCTCTTCCCAATTTCCCACCCCTCTTCCCAATTTCCCACCCCTCTTCCCAGTTTCCCACACCCTTTCCCAATTTCCCACCACTCTTCCCAGTTTCCTGCGACCCGTCTGTTTCTCTCTCCAGGGACATCTTAGGATTTTAGAAGCCCCTGTTCGGAGCAGATTTTAATTTATGATCCAATTTCAGCTTCATGCCCTCTTTGGCAAGGTCACTGACAGTGTACATGCACATTGGTCCAAATTCTAAATGTGTTTACATCTAATCTTTAGGGATAGTGATGTTTGTTTTCAATATCGTAACACAGCAGCAGCTGACTAATGTTACTGCAAACAATCTCTGTGACCCCTTCCCATTTCTCTTTTGTGAAGTTCTATTTTGTTCTAAAATAAACATTTTTATGGATGTTGCTTGAAACATCAACTCAACATGTTCACTCCGTTTAGCTCCTGTCTCTATCCTCAGTTCCCTGCCTCTCTTCTGAAGTGCCTGTGTCTCGTCAGTTCCCTGCCTCTCTTCTGAGGTGCCTCTGTGTCTCGTCAGTTCCCTGCCTCTCCTCTGAGGTGCCTGTGTGTCTCGTCAGTTCCCTGCCTCTCTTCTGAGGTGCCTGTGTCTCGTCAGTTCCCTGCCTCTCTTCTGAGGTGCCTGTGTGTCTCGTCAGTTCCCTGCCTCTCTTCTGAGGTGCCTGTGTCTCGTCAGTTCCCTGCCTCTCTTCTGAGGTGCCTGTGTCTCGTCAGTTCCCTGCCTCTCTTATGAGGTGCCTGTGTCTCGTCAGTTCCCTGTCTCTCTTCTGAGGTGCCTGTGTGTCTCCTCAGTTCCCTGCCTCTCTTCTGAGGTGCCTCTGTGTCTCGTCAGTTCCCTGCCTCTCCTCTGTGGTGCCTGTGTGTCTCGTCAGTTCCCTGCCTCTCTTCTGAGGTGCCTGTGTGTCTCGTCAGTTCCCTGCCTCTCTTCTGAGGTGCCTGTGTCTCGTCAGTTCCCTGCCTCTCTTCTGAGGTGCCTGTGTCTCGTCAGTTCCCTGTCTCTCTTCTGAGGTGCCTGTGTGTCTCCTCAGTTCCCTGCCTCTCTTCTGAGGTGCCCGTGTCTCCCCAGTTCCCTGCCCCTCTTCTGAGGTGCCTGTGTCTCGTCAGGTCCCTGCCTCTCTTCTGAGGTGCCTGTGTGTCTCCTCAGTTCCCTGCCTCTCTTCTGAGGTGCTTGTGTCTCGTCAGTTCCCGGCCTCTCTTCTGAGGTGCCTGTGTGTCTCGTCTGTGACCTGCCCCTCTTCTGAGGTGCCTGTGTCTCGTCAGGTCCCTGCCTCTCTTCTGAGGTGCCTGTGTGTCTCGTCAGTTCCCTGCCTCTCTTCTGAGGTGCCTGTGTCTCGTCAGTTCCCTGCCTCTCTTCTGAGGTGCCTGTGTGTCTCGTCTGTGACCTGCCTCTCTTCTGAGGTGCCTGTGTGTCTCTGCAGTTCCCTGCCTCTCTTCTGAGGTGCCTGTGTGTCTCGTCAGTTCCCTGCCTCTCTTCTGAGGTGCCTGTGTCTCGTCAGTTCCCTGCCTCTCCTCTGAGGTGCCTGTGTGTCTCCTCAGTTCCCTGCCTCTCATCTGAGGTGCCTGTGTGTCTCGTCAGTTCCCTGCCTCTCTTCTGAGGTGCCTGTGTGTCTCGGCAGTTCCCTGCCTCTCTTCTGAGGTGCCTGTGTGTCTCGTCAGTTCCCTGCCTCTCTTCTGAGGTGCCTGTGTGTCTCGTCAGTTCCCTGCCTCTCTTCTGAGGTGCCTGTGTCTCGTCAGTTCCCTGCCTCTCCTCTGAGGTGCCTGTGTGTCTCGGCAGTTCCCTGCCTCTCTTCTGAGGTGCCTGTGTCTCGTCAGTTCCCGGCCTCTCTTCTGAGGTGCCTGTGTGTCTCGTCTGTGACCTGCCTCTCTTCTGAGGTGCCTGTGTGTCTCGTCAGTTCCCTGCCTCTCTGAGGTGCCTGTGTCTCGTCAGTTCCCTGCCTCTCCTCTGAGGTGCCTGTGTGTCTCGTCAGTTCCCTGCCTCTCTTCTGAGGTGCCTGTGTCTCGTCAGTTCCCTGCCTCTCTTCTGAGGTGCCCGTGTCTCGTCAGTTCCCTGCCTCTCTTCTGAGGTGCCTGTGTGTCTCGTCAGTTCCCTGCCTCTCTTCTGAGGTGCCTGTGTCTCATCAGTTCCCTGCCTCTCTTCTGAGGTGCCTGTGTCTCGTCAGTTCCCTGCCTCTCTTCTGAGGTGCCTGTGTGTCTCGTCAGTTCCCTGCCTCTCTTCTGAGGTGCCTGTGTGTCTCGTCAGTTCCCTGCCTCTCTTCTGAGGTGCCTGTGTGTCTCGTCAGTTCCCTGCCTCTCTTCTGAGGTGCCTGTGTCTCGTCAGTTCCCTGCCTCTCTTCTGAGGTGCCTGTGTCGTCAGTTCCCTGCCTCTCTTCTGAGGTGCCTGTGTGTCTCGTCAGTTCCCTGCCTCTCTTCTGAGGTGCCTGTGTGTCTCGTCAGTTCCCTGCCTCTCTTCTGAGGTGCCCGTGTCTCGTCAGTTCCCTGCCTCTCTTCTGAGGTGCCTGTGTCTCGTCAGTTCCCTGCCTCTCTTCTGAGGTACCTGTGTGTCTCGTCAGTTCCCTGCCTCTCTTCTGAGGTGCCTGTGTGTCTCGTCAGTTCCCTGCCTCTCTTCTGAGGTGCCTGTGTGTCTCGTCAGTTCCCTGCCTCTCTTATGAGGTGCCTGTGTCTCGTCAGTTCCCTGTCTCTCTTCTGAGGTGCCTGTGTGTCTCGTCAGTTCCCTGCCTCTCTTCTGAGGTGCCTGTGTCTTGTCAGTTCCCTGCCTCTCTTCTGAGGTGCCTGTGTGTCTCGTCAGTTCCCTGCCTCTCTTCTGAGGTGCCTGTGTGTCTCGGCAGTTCCCTGCCTCTCTTCTGAGGTGCCTGTGTGTCTCGTCAGTTCCCTGCCTCTCTTCTGAGGTGCCTGTGTCTCCTCAGTTCCCTGCCTCTCTCGACTGCCCCCCTCTGATGGACAGTCTCTCCTCCACCCTCCTCATGGCCATGCCAGCTGAAGATCCTCAGCCCTGTCCCTCTCTCCACGCCAGAGTTCGATGACTCGGGAAACTGTTTAATATTGTTCCCTGGCTCCAGCCGCTAAACTATCAAATCAATACAAGTTAAGCAGATGAATTATTTAAACCTCACCAGCTTTTAATTAGTGGGCTATTTCCGAGCTATGGATCTGGCACGTTATTGACAGAGGCTGCATTAAAGTTTTTTTTTGCTTGTGAGGACATTTCTTTTACAGGTGTGTGGGGAGAGGCCTGCTCCCAGGGTGCATCAGGGAGCGAGCAGGCGCAGTCACATTTCAAACGGCGATGCCTTTTATTTGTAACCTGTCTGCAGACCGAGACCTCCTCTGCTGCATCAAAGGGCTTCATTATTGCTTGGAAGGAGGCTGTGCTTTATGGACAGGCTGGCCACACATGCATTGTTTACTTCTGTCACGCTATCGCTCACTGGTCTCCGCAGAAGACGGAGAGACGGCTGCCTGCTCTTCACATGAAAATGCTTTATACATTGGCCTAACTAAAGTGGATTGGATATGTCCAGGCGCGAGCCGTGGTGCCAGTGGTGTTGGTGACTCGAGCTATTCCTCAACAATGAGGCAAACAGACCTCTAGAGTAAATTATTCTGTGCAGAGACTCTATGTCCACGCAGTATGGGACTAGGCAGCTTCTTCTGGGAAGCAGCCACTGGTTTACACGTGGTTTGGCATCTTTCTATAATTACTAAACATAGGTGTAAATGCTGCCTGAGGTATCAGCAGCCATCATGTTGAAGCTTTAGGCTTCAGCACTTCCGCCATATTTGTTTCCTCTGACCAGTGTGTGCACACCAGCCTGCTAGGTGCTGGGATATAGGGGTTCAGTTACAGCTCTGGATACAGAACTAAAAGCGCATGGCCACCAGCCTCAGGGCACTGGTTTCAGCAGTACCAAGCCTGTGGTACTGAACTTGGAAGTACTATGAAACCAGTACATGTGCTGAGCGTGGCAGGCCAGACCTGAGCTAACCTCATTGTACAGACCTGTGCTTGTTGTGGCTACCAAGAATCCTCAATCACAACAGGTTATGCCAGTTCTCTCGATAAGTTCCTCGATACTCCACTGCCTTTCTGATACTTGGTAAGTGGTTTTAATAATTTATTTATTTAAAGGTTTTCTTAGTCGTGGCTCAGGAGCTACTGAGTACCAGAGAGCCGTCCTGCCCGGAAGTACATTCTGTTGTGAGCCAGTAAACATAAGCAAGAGGAAAACATATATAAACTAAAAAAGTGCACGAGGAATGCGAAGGTGTACACATGGCTGTATTCCTTTCAAATGTAGAGAGTAAAAAATATAGGCATCAGCCCTGAGTTTCTATTCTAATTATGCCAGGTAGATTTAGAATGAGCCACGGTTGTGTTAGTGTTTCGTATGGTGTAATATATATAGGCTGTCCGGTTTTAAGTTTAAACCTAAAATAACTGATAAAACTCCACTGAAAGAGAAATAGCCCTCACCAGTGAAAACATATAAACACTTAAAAAACACCTGCACAACCACAAACTAAATGCCATTCAAAGAAAGGAAAACAAGAGGGAATCATTTTTTTCTCCCAGAAAGGGCCAATACAATGTAACTTTGTTATATAAGCTAGCAGTAAGAAAGACTGGGCTAACATTATTCTGCTTGAGTTTTGTTGTTTAGGGATAACACTAAAATATTGTTTTCTTCCTTTTGCTTTTTTCTGTTTTGTTGCCTTTGATCTAAGGATTTAGAAGTATGTTTTAGGTTTTGTTTAATTATTTTATAAACTGTAGAGAATCAGGAAATATCAAAATCATATTTGATATTTTAGCTGTGTTTGATTCTTTTACTGATAGGTAAAATGGCTGGTTTCATAAGAATCTTTCCTAATATGTGTTATCACATTTACCCACAGAGAGTGGGTAAAAACCCTTAATACATCAGACTGCAGTATCTAGTGAGTTAGTACTGATAGTAAGTGAATTGCCAACACCTCAGGCTTTAAACATTCAATGCAGGGAAAAGTGACAAGTATATGTGAAAAGAGCACTATCACCAGGCATCTCGAATAGTGGTGAAAATTTGACACCAGACTTTTTGAAAACATGGAACGCAGTGTCACTTGTAATGCTCTGCAAAAAAGGTTCTTTCCAAGTTCAACAAAGATTGGAGTGATATTGTTCGTATTTGCAGTGATTCCTGCTATGTATATGAACATTTTGTGTGATGACCTGTCAAAATTGATACCTGACCTGAAGTGCTTCCCTGTAATAGATCCTTGCCACTTGTGAGATGGTATGCTGAAAGCATCTTTATAATCTTCAGAATTAATAAGGAATGCTATTGAATTTTAGTCCATTTTGGTGCACTGTTTTCTAATGCACAGGAACTAAAATTCAAATATTTATCATTTCATGCGTTGTGTGGCCTCAAAGAAAGTGTCATCCCAACTGTGTACCTTAGCTGATGGTTCTCAGTCCAAGGGGCTATGAATGCTATATTATCCATGTGGGAACCATTTACAGAATTTTTGCTGAGTGATGCCAAAGACAACAAATGTGAGGATCTTTGGTTGCATATTAATAGTCATGTGAAAAAAGTACACTCTACTGCATTCTTTGATTTTTACAGGAAAACATAAATGCTGTAGTGGATATATTAAAAAAAAGTTCCAGATCCCTTCTGTAAAGAGGAATTTCCTCTGTAGTTTCAAAAGTGCTGCTTCATTTTTGACCTCTTCAATAACTCTGAGGGCATAAGCACCCAGCTCAATGCAATTGTTGCAGACCCTGCCTTGAGAATCGCAATCTTAGATACACCAGTATTGGCATTGAAAGCTATGTTAGGGGCCAGGGTTAACAAATTGTGTACTGGCTGTTTTGGCGTTGCCCTTCTCAAGAGCCAATGTTGAGAGGGCCTTTTCACTGAAGTTTACATAGGAAGGAAAGAGCGAGCAAACATGACCAAGGCTCACTGAATATTGTATGGTGTACTTCAATAAGTTTAATTTTCAAAAATCTATTTGGATCGCATATACACTGTACGTACAATAATAAAAGCAAAACGTTGCATAAACACCGGAAAAACACGGTTTCTGTTGTTTTTAATGACGCAAAAATGTGTAACCACTGATAACTACTGTATTTTTAACGTATTGAAATCACTTAAAAACATTGGGGAAAAAACATCAGTATTTACCAAAATAGAAACTGAAAACAGGAAAGCCTAAATATATATAACGGCTTGCTGCCCGGCTAATAAGATAGGTCAGTGGTTTTCTGCTGCTGCTCAGGAATCTACGCTTGGCCTGAGAGTCGCAGCCTTGTGCCCCAGTAAGAGAACTCACTGTTATCTTTCTAAGACTGATACAGTAAGTGAACGCCCTCTTATCCTTCTAAGACTGATACAGTAAGTGAACGCCCTCTTATCCTTCTAAGACTGATACAGTAAGCGAACGCACTCTTACCCTTCTAAGACTGATACAGTAAGTGAACGCCCTCTTATCCTTCTAAGACTGATACAGTAAGTGAACGCCCTCTTATCCTTCTAAGACTGATACAGTAAGCAAACTCACTCTTACCCTTCTAAGACTGATACAGTAGGCGAACTCACTCTTACCCTTCTAAGACTGATACAGTAAGCGAACGCCCTCTTATCCTTCTAAGACTGATACAATTTCGTTTTTGCTGTGTTTGTTGCTTGGGCGCAGGGATCACAAGCATTACAGGAGTTTCTGGAGCAGGCAGCATATTGGCACCAGTCTTGGTTTCTAGGTGGCCTACTCACAGACAGTAATCGAGGCGAAAAGGAGACAGTAGTAACATACAAGGTCCTCCCTTTTGACACTTGTCTCTCGGATGACCTCCTGAAAAGGTTCTTGTTTGGAGGAGCGTGGAGTATTTGACTCTACCGTGCAGAGAAGTGGAGATAACCTAAACAAAATGTGGCAAACTAGTGCCTTCACGGTGCTCCTGCAAACTCCTGTTTCACCACTTACATGCGTGGCTCTCTTTGTGGAATATGCCAGAATATGAGTACATTCATTTGTGTTTGCTATGTTTCTCACAAAATACTTAAATTAAGTTAAAATAAGATTGATTAAAGTGTAAGAGATAAGAGGAAGGTGCAAAGGTAGTAGAGGACACCAGACAAGTTTATTATGACGAGTACTGACCGTAATCAATTAAGTGATCATCTTTGAATCTATGAACTTTGGAATATCTCAGCTTCATTTTGGGATCCAGAACACATTTCAGTGGATTACATCAATTTTTAAACATGGCCCCCTAAAGTAGACTCCTCTTTTGTATACGTGCCCTTCTATAGTAGAGACAAACATGCAGTATGTGTAGCCACACAAACTGCATTTGTGTCTCTTCTGCCTTTCCAACTGCCACACCGTTGTGTATTGTGATTGAGATGAAACTCATGAGATAAAAGGACAAAGGCTGAGTGCTTAGCTGATCCTATGAGCGAAGAGGAGATATCCATTGACCTCCGAACCCTTCTCATTCACTAGAGGTCTCTCAAGGGAATGTTACCATCACAATTGTGTCCGGTGCTGGTTGATGCCTTTGATGGTGACCTGTTCAACATCACAGCCTATTTCAACAGCAAGCTCGCCCTCTGCATTGAGAGCTTCACTATCAAATCGAAGACCCACCGATGAGGAACTGTCGTCAATGCTGAACCACTATTGAACCATGAGAGTAGGCTAAACATCTAAATGAATGATGTCCGAGAGAAGAGATGTTTGAAGAACTCACCACTGTCAATCGTACATGAAGAACCTCGTACATAAGCCTCATGTATGCAGCCCCTTTCTCCATCACTACATGATCCTCTTCATAAGCCTCCGCTGCCACAGCCTCGGCGGGCCCTCCCTGGAACTGCAGCCCCTTTCAGTGCCTCCCCCACAAGAAGAAGATAGATCCCGCTCCCCACCCCTCCCCACAAGAAGAAGATAGATCCGCTGTTCCGCAGATGCGGTTAGACTAGCGTAGCAGGGATGCTGTTGTTGTAAATAGCTTTATTTCGATATAATTGATATCATAAAAAGCAATACATTTATATTAAAAACAATAAAAACAACATTAATAATAACATATACTTTAGGCAACAGTTAACAAAAGATCTGGAAATATACAGTCTAAAATTTTCTCAAACGCAGAGGGAAAGTCTGTTGAATCTAATACGCCAAGCCCAGCCTAAAAATTTTGCCAGACCACTAGCAAACAATGGCCGGGGATCCGTTTTTAAGATTCTTAGGGCCTCCTTGTGGGATCTGGTTCTAAATTCTCTACACAGTGGCTTCAGCCATCTTCTACGGGGGACTGCGTAGGCCGGGCATTCAAACAGTAGATGTGGTACTGTCTCTAATCTATCCACACAACAGGGACAAAAAGGGGTTGTCTGCACCGGGACCTTCCAGCTAGCGGTCATGATTCCTACTGGGAGGACCCCTACCCTAAATTTAAAATAAAGGGCCCTGTCCCACGGAGCTCGGATAAAATCCAGATACGGCTCACGGAAGTGCACCTCCTTTACCAGGAGAAATTCTGCCGCTGACCTACACAAGTTGGCATTACTCTTCCTGCCCTCAATCACCCATGCCCAGTATAGGTTTTTCAGAATTGGCTTGGGCGGGGCAGATCTAGTGATCCAGACGTCCTCAAGCCCCAGATCTATTAGGAGGCGCTTAACTTCCCTTAGCCACTGAATCTTAGCCCAGCCAGGCATTAGGAGAATCTCTTTTAGGCCGTCTGCGTAGCTGGACAGTTCGGGAACTCCCAGATGCGAGCCCATAAAAGAAGTGGGCGCAGCCTCGCCTGGTCGCTGATGGGGCGTGTACCCATATCAAGGAGAAGAGGAAGAGTTGGGGTGCTGTGAGGGAGAACCATTAAATCTTTGTGGAATTTGTTTTCAGAACAAGTCAACTGGTCCACGTTCTGCACACCCCATAATTCTGCCCCATAAAGAGCTGCACTGACACCTCGTGCCCTATAGATATCAAGAACCGGTGCAATAGGTTTGAGAGAGGAGCCCCAATGTTCCTTAAGAAGGGCTCCCGTCACCCTCTTATGTGTCAACAGCATCTTATGATGATGGGATTTCCAACTCATAGAGTCAGTGAGGCGGATGCCAAGATAATCAAACTCCTTGACCCTCTCGAGTCGGACTAAATCAAGGGTAGGTGGTATGACTGATTTCTTCGGGGGGTTTAAGACCAGAAACTTCGTCTTCCCCGTGTTGATGACTAAACCCCTTGCGTCGCAGAAGGTCTTAAAGCTGTTTAGGAGACTCTGCAGGCCTGCTGGTGACTTAGAGATCAGGAGGGTATCGTCTGCAAATAGAAGTGTAGGTATTTTCTTACCCGCCAGGGAAGGTGCGTCTGCTGGATGTTGTAGCAGATGCTCCACCACTCCATTGACATATAATACAAACAGAGTTGGAGCTAGCACACAGCCCTGACGGACACCTCTATTTACAGGTATTCGTGATGTTCTCTATCCCTGATTACCCCACCTGATCTGTGCAAAGTTATTTGCGTGGAATCTTATCAGCATGTCCAGTAAATATGGGGGAATGCCTAACGCATCGAGAACACTCCAGAGGTGGTTATGTGGGACCAGGTCAAAGGCAGTCCTTAGATCTATAAATGCAAGGTACAGACTGCCTTTGCCCAGTACAACCACTTTCCAAAAAAGTATCATCAACCGGAATGCTTGCTCGATCGTTCCCATGGCAGGTGTAAATCCAGCTTGGAAGTCTGATAAAATATTGCTCTCTTCAACCCACTGCAAAACCCTACCTAAAACCACTTTGCCTGCCACTTTCTGCGAAGAATCCAGGAGGCTTATAGGACGGTAATTGGCAGGGTCGTCCCGACTCCCTTTCTTAAAGATAGGGACGACCTCTGCACCCCTCCATGAATCCGGTAGGGCCGAACCAGCCAAACCACCATTCAATACGGAGGCAATATATCTCCCCCACTCAACTAAGTTGACACGGAGCAAATCCCCCGGTAGGCCATCAGGGCCCGCTGCCTTGTTGGGAATCAGGCACTTAATCGCCCCTTCTACTTTTTTACAGGTGAATAAAACTTCCTCATTGGGCTCAAAGTTGCCCGATGAATACTGTTCCTCCTCGGTAATCTTGGGGTCCACGGCCACTGTATAAAGCTTGGTAAAGTGATCAAACCATACTCCCTCAGTTATGTTACATGTTATGAGAGAGTCCGTGGGTTTGTCCCTAGTTCTTATTAGGTCCCAAAAACCCTTGGAATCCTTCCTCGAGCTAGCCACCAATAAATCTTGCCAAAACTGGTTCTCATGCTCAGCCTTCGCCTTTGCTAGGGTCTTTCTATAGCTACGCCTAGCGAAGCTAATCTGGGCCCCATCCTTAGCTTTCACCGCCCTGACCAGCTTCATCTTGGCAACACTGCAGGCCGGGGAGAACCAACCTGCATTACGCATGCGTCTACCATTAGGATTACCCCTAGGACCTGAGGAATGAGCGACAAACAGATCCCCTAACGCTTTTGTTGTTTCAGAGAACAATTTGGAAACCTCAAGATTGGTGGCTCCCAGGGAGTCTAACCGCGACGTGATATTAGACATAATAGATTTGGCACCCCGGAACTTATCTTCATTAGCCACAAAGGTATTCCATTTTAGGCGTCTACCGCAATTAGTAGGGATTACTTCATGCGTTGTTTTCCAGACATGAGGGATTTGGTCTGTGGAAGCGCCCGTCCAAAGGGAGAACAGGGACAGAAATAAGGGGTTGTGATCACTAACAGAAGTCTGAAGGACCTCCATATCTATTAAGTGCGCCCAAAGGCTATAGTTCAATAGAATAAAGTCAATACGCGAAGAGTGACCTACTCTATTGAACGTGTGCGCTCCTGCTGAATCTGAAACAGATCTACCATTGGTGGCCCTAAGGCCATGTTCCAGACAGAGGGCATTAAGATAGATGGCAGTTTGGGACCAACTTCTAATGGGGGCCAATGAGAGAGAAGGAATGCCTCTCCTGGCATCATCCTCCATAGTACCCAGTATATCCTCCCTAGCAAGGGGTTCAAATGTGCAGTTAAAATCCCCGGCTAGTATAACAAGGGAGTCCGGCGCACAAGAACTGAGGCCCTCCTCAATGCCCGTAAGAGACAGTGAGGAGGACCCGCCCCTTGAACCTCTGATATAAATGTTAAAAATTTCAAGCCTCCTCCCCCCATGTGGCCCTCTAACTGAGATTCTCTGTAAGTCAGGTGATTTATTAACAATAGGCCTAAAAGAGAGACCCAGCGAGATGCTGGCCCAAATTAATAGGCCGCCGGAAGGACGGCCTTTCCCTCCTGGTGCTTGTATCGCAGGAACAAAGTAGGTGGTAAAACCCACCTTGTGGTATGGTTCCAAGCACCAAGTTATCTGAAAAAGACACAACCCGAAGGAGTTAACAAATGTATTCCAATCGGGTAAGTCTACATTCCGTGCAAGGCCAGCTATGTTCCAGCTAAGCACCTTCAGTCCTTCACCACCAATACCCTCTAGACCCAACACACGATCATTAGTAGAAGGGACAGAAACAATACTAGAGGCCACAGCCGGGGTCAAAGATAGCAGTTCCCTCCCAGGAACCACCGCAGGGGACCAGGCAAACTCCCAACCCGTAAGCAACGGCGACTGTGAAATATGGCTGCTAGCCGGAGGACCCTCACCTCGGGTGGCTACTTCAGATGAAGGTGGCTCCGGGCCAGCCAATCCTTCTGGCGGCAACAAACATATTCCAAGCGGCTCCCCAAGAAGGGGACTATCCTTAGTGTTATGATCGACTGGTATTACATAACCAATTTTATCATTTAAAAGCTCAGGGACTATTTCACCAACTCGAAGTTCAGCCACATGACCCTCTATGTACAAGGCCCTATTTACCAATAAGTTGCAATTTTCAGGGGTACATGGGGATAGCACAGGGACAGGGCGGGATGAGGGGCAAGATAAGTCATCAGGGCAAGATGTGCAAGGAGCCGTACAGATAAGTCAATCAACTTCCTCAAGACACCCAAACCTGTTATAAGTGGGTGCCCCATTCCACCTGCCTTGAGTATCCTGCCAGCAATCAGCTGACCCCCCCCATCCACAATTTCTGGCCAAAATTCAATTCCAGTTCCCCCCGTTATTGGAGCATGAAAGCGGGGGATAAAAGTAGGTAAGAGGTCTAGGTACTATAGGCGAGTTCCCCCCATAATTGTTCCATGAACATATGTAATGTGCAGTATTGGGGTCTTCAAAGGAAACAATAATGCAATCGCCTGAGATAGATTTGTGCGAGGTACCTATCCAAGGTACCCGTCGCACCATAAGGATTTTACTTCTCAGGTGATTGGATAACGGCCTGTTTACATTAAGCCAATGTCTTACCTTGTTTTTCAATGACCCGAAATTTTCCTGCTGGTGATATGCAATTTCCGGAACTCCTGTCAACACAACTACGTAGGGCCTTGCATCCGGGGGGAGATCAATGTAGCCCCTACGCTGATTTTCATTAAATTTTACCCTCTGCGGGATGGGATGATGAATCTTATGTTCTTGGACCCTCGGGACTGCCGTGACTTTCGGGGCTGGAAGAGATTGGACAGGCAATTGATTTGGAGCCTCCACCACTGCGTTAATAGTATTACTTGTAGCGGCCTTAGACCGGGGTTTGGGAATGGGTTTAGTCGCAGGAGTTATTGATGGAGTATCAGCAGGTGCTGGTAAGGTATGAATTGTGCCAAGTGTACTATTCGGCTTATTTTCGACTATACTCATGGTTGCCAAAGTTAGGATACTTTTTTCTGTCTCCATCAGCTGATTTTCTATGCGCGATAGTCTGAGTTCCAAGGTGGTTAAAAGTTTTTTTAACGTTTCCCAGACAATCGACAAAAATTCCAAACCCTTTCCCTCTATCACACAGAGTGGTGCCCCATCATTCTCACCTTCTATTACCAACTTATCATGATCCCCCGCCGATTTTGCCAGGCTAGTTTCTACTGCAATAGGACAGTTAATTTCAGTAGGTGGGGGTACACGGGGGGTAAATGAAGGGTTGTGCCACCCACCCCCTCATCAATAGACTTAACACCCGTGAAAAACTGGGCCTTCGCTACCTTCGCCTTCTTCCTAGAGTAGGCAGATGTGTTATTACGCTTTCGTTTTTGAATAGCTCCCTTTTGGGAGGTATAAGAAATCCTCCCACTCACCCCCTTAGCATTAGGGGCTATCTCCGATGGGGCCCCCTCAACCCCAACTGCCCCACCCAAGGATGGACTAAGGGTGGGAGATGATGAACGGGGTAGCCCCACCATCGGGGCTGGAAAGAGGGAGTCTAATGACTGATGAACGACTGCCTGCGCCAAGATAGAAACAGGACCTAGCGGACGCTCAGGGGTTTTAGCAGAGGCAAATTAACTTGGGTAAGATTTTTTAGCCATAGTCAACTCCTGGGAAAGCCTTCTAGCTTCGTCAAGTTCCATGGAGACTCTGTGCTGCATTTTATTAATCTCCACGTCTATAGCAGTGTTAGTCCTGGTAATAAAGTCATCAAGGGTCCCAGTTTGCTGCTTCCCTTTAACAGCCCTGCTTCTGTATTCACGCATGGCCATTGTCCCTTGGCTTCAGCAAGGGGCTAGTGAAACAAGAATTAGGATAACAAAGTTAGAGCCAAGGGGGGTAGCCCGGTCCGGTCTCTACCGATCTCTAACGGCCCGCCCTTTGCCCGGGCTTCGCCCCGGGCGCTCCCGCGCGCTACCGCGCTGCGGTCTAACCAGTTATTTAAATAGAGCAAAGGCGGGGGCGTGGCCGGCAGGGAGAGCGGCCCAGGTGTTTCGGGCTAATCAAGCAGGGACTCCTGGGAAGTTGAGTCCCTGCTGCACTGCTCGCAGCCCTGCCGGTGCGATGCTGCTTCCCCCGACGATGCTATAACCTGCAGCCCCTTTCAAAGTACCGCGATGCCGTCCCTCCCGCAGGCACAGGAGACGATGCGGGACCCGCGCAGCGGGTCCGGCGAGGCGTAGGTGTGTAACCAGGCACACGAAGAACAGACCAGCAGCCAAACCAAACAGCCCGACCGGCGTCCACAAGGCGTATCCACAGCAAAAGGTGTCCTCGTAGCAGGGATGCATCTCGCTCCAAGGGCAGGTCTCCTTGGTGAAGACACTGTATTTTAATAGAGGTAATACCACAGGCATTTCACGAGGGTTGGAAGCATAGATGACATAGACCCCAATATGGGAAGTGTATCCCCTCAATACATCCCTTCAGGCTTTCTGTTTGATGATCTAGTGACCTTTCCTGAGATTACAAAGAGTGACCAAGACATGTCATCTTGACATCTCCGCCTCATCAGTACGTGTCTTTAACTTATTTTAAATCCTCCCTGAGCATCTCTAGTGCCTTTAGGGTTTCAGCTCCTAAATTCCACTCTGGTCCTCTAGCAGAGGAGATGGGAGAAGTCCCACTCCCACTCCCAGTACCCTGTGCTTGTGAGGGAGAGTCCCCACCAGATTCCTTGACTCCTTCAGCCTTTTGCAAGAGGTTCCTCTGTTCTTTGTCGTCTGTTCACTGCTACAAAGACAGCAGGTGTATTCTTGCTCTGCTAAGTAGCAGCAGCAGCATCACTTTGAACAACCGGTCTGCAGCCCTCCTAGTTTCACTTTCCGTCACCTCTAAGCCCCCTGCACAGTTTGTTGGGCAGAGACTGCATAGAGGACATCTCTGAATTCCTGAAGGTGGTAATAACCGCGTATGATCAAGTGCTTTGCGCTGCTAGAGAGCTGGCAGAGCATTCTGTCCGGATCAGCATGCAGTCTGGTCGTGAGGGCAGCTCCTCCCCCCGCCGCCACCACGGATCTCCCTTCCTCTGCAGACATGCACCTTGGGTCTGGTGCCGAGGAGAGACTCCAGAAGAAGAAAAGAGAAGTTTCTACTCTGAGGGCAGCTGGACGAAGTGTGATAAAGGTGTTTGCTGGTGTCCAGCTTAGCACGGATGGGAGGCGCGCCGTCTACTTGAGACCGCAGCAACTGCAGAGGCACGCACGGTCTCGAAGGGGCAGAGGAAAGCAGCAAACTTCACAAGTGACAGGTGGGCCCCTGGCGGCCAATAAGCAATGCGCCCTCTGCTGAGGGATCCCAGCCAGTCACCCTCCAGCCCGGCGACTGGCCAAGCTTCAGAGACAGGTGGGGGTCCTCCCATCACCCCACCCAGAGCCTCCAGACCTCGCCTGCTGCCAGCGCCTGGCACCAGAAGCCCATCTTTGGAGAACGCTCTGAGCCACCAGCGGTGCAAGACATTGACTTCAAGGTCTGCGTCAAGACAGACCAGTGTAGGCTGCTGGGTCCACTTTCCACCGGAGGGTTGGTGTGTGCTGAAGGCCTACCCGGTCGAAGATGCATAGACCTAGTACCAGATGCCAGGACGCCCTGCAGCTTCGCTTGGATCCAGATCAGTAACCAGCCTTGTCTGTGCAGAGTCAGCTGGAAGCCCCGGGTTAATCCCAGCGTCTGCCCGGTTTACTCCTTTTGCCTTCATCTTTTTGTAAGCGTCTGCGTGAATTCCTTCATCCAGCAGGAAAACTTCAGGCGCCGTGCAGGAATGGTTCGCCCCGCCTCCTGCATAAGAGCTTCTATTGAAGCTTGCACCTAGGTTTTTATATGCATATTTCCTGTGACCGTAGACAAAAGCTTCTTCAGTTTGGGACCTCCATACTATTCTGCAGACCAGCCTTCCCTCACCGTTCGTTTCGACCCCATTAATGAAGTTTTGCTGATCCTCCTCTATTCCTCCATGTGTCTGTCTTTGCCCTTCCTTCCAGTGTTGTGCACTGTTCCTCTCTCCTGCATATTGTCTCTGCAGAGACGCTGCTTTGAATTTCGGTTTCTTAAAATCCCTGTTGTGTGTGTAAACACTGAGCAGAATAAGATGAAACGTTTTATTTGTTGCCTTTACTTTCTGTTGTATTTAAAACGTTTTTGTGGATGTATTAAAAATGAAATTCTGGCGCAGGTGCACGTGATTCTAAGCATTTGACCGTGCTTGCTGTTAGTAAATGATCCGAACAGCTCTCCTAGTGTCTCGCGGTAGTGTGGTGGCTATCAGGGCTCTCGGGCTAACGCCGAGCCTTCTCGGAGCCGCTGGCCCACAGACCGGAGCCGCTGGCCCACAGACAGGAGCCGCTGGCCCACAGACAGGAGCCGCTGGCCCACAAGACAGGAGCCGCTGGCCCACAAGACAGGAGCCGCTGGCCCAAAAGACAGGAGCCGCTGGCCCAAAAGACAGGAGCCGCTGGCCCAAAAGACAGGAGCCGCTGGCCCAAAAGACAGGAGCCGCTGGCCCAAAAGACCGGAGCCGCTGGCCCAAAAGACCGGAGCCGCTGGCCCAAAAGACCGGAGCCGCTGGCCCAAAAGACCGGAGCCGCTGGCCCAAAAGACCGGAGCCGCTGGCCCAAAAGACCGGAGCCGCTGGCCCAAAGACCGGAGCCAGGACAACGGCGTGGGCCTGACCGGCCGCCGAAAACAAGACTTGTACAAATGTGTCTCCTCCCGGCCACGGTCGTCGATTCGCCAAATACCAGATCCTCCGACCTGATTGCACGCCCCCTTCAAATGCTGACGAGAGCGTAGGGATGACTCCTTGTCCGACTATTGGCCTTTAATAGGGGGGCTTCTAGTGCCTCCTTCTGCCCTTTAATGGGCTCGTGTTTGCTCCTGGTGTGCCACCGAAGGGCATGGAGTCATCGTTGCAGAAAGCAGGAACCAAGGCTTTTAGTGCCAAGCCTGCTTTATTTTCCTGCGGCTGCCTCTTGAGCTCCAAGACCAGAGGCATCGAGGCTTGTCAGCCTCAGGGGTGTCGAAGAACGACCCTTTACTACTCACATTGACAGCTTTGCTTCCAGCTGCAGATAAATGCCGCTTTCCATTGTGCATGTGCTCTGCCCATGGTGCTGAAAGAGAGCGGGAGAGAGCGGTCTGCATGTGAACCTGGAGAGGCAAACCTGGTTGTGCAGTGGTGGGGGACAGTGTACATGAACCTGAAGAGCTCAAGGCTAGTTGTGCACGGTTAGGGGACAGTGTATGTGAACCTGGAGAGCTCAAGGCTAGTTGTGCACGGTTAGGGGACAGTGTATGTGAACCTGGAGAGCTCAAGGCTAGTTGTGCACGGTTAGGGGACAGTGTATGTGAACCTGGAGAGCGCAAGGCTAGTTGTGCACGGTTAGGGGACAGTGTATGTGAACCTGGAGAGCGCAAGGCTAGTTGTGCACGGTTAGGGGACAGTGTACGTGAACCTGGAGAGCGCAAACCTGGTTGTGCAGTGGTGGGGGACAGTGTACGTGAACCTGGAGGGCGCAAACCTGGTTGTGCAGTGGTGGGGGACAGTGTACGTGAACCTGGAATGCGCAAACCTGGTTGTGCAGTGGTGGGGGACAGTGTATGTGAACCTGTAGAGCGCAATGCTAGTTGTGCAGTGGTGGGGGACAGTGTACGTGAACCTGAAGAGCTCAAGGCTAGTTGTGCATGGTTAGGGGACAGTGTATGTGAACCTGGAGAGCGCAAGGCTAGTTGTGCACGGTTAGGGGACAGTGTACGTGAACCTGGAGAGCGCAAACCTGGTTGTGCAGTGGTGGGGGACAGTGTACGTGAACCTGGAGAGCGCAAACCTGGTTGTGCAGTGGTGGGGGACAGTGTACGTGAACCTGGAATGCGCAAACCTGGTTGTGCAGTGGTGGGGGACAGTGTACGTGAACCTGGAGAGCTCAAGGCTAGTTGTGCACGGTTAGGGGGACAGTGTATGTGAACCTGGAGAGCTCAAGGCTAGTTGTGCACGGTTAGGGGACAGTGTATGTGAACCTGGAGAGCTCAAGGCTAGTTGTGCACAGTTAGGGGACAGTGTATGTGAACCTGGAGAGCCCAAGCCTAGTTCTGCAGGGGTAGGGGACAGTGTATGTGAACCTGGAGAGCGCAAGGCTAGTTGTGCACGGTTAGGGGACAGTGTATGTGAACCTGGAGAGGGCAAGGCTAGTTGTGCACGGTTAGGGGACAGTGTATGTGAACCTGGAGAGCTCAAGGCTAGTTGTGCACGGTTAGGGGACAGTGTATGTGAACCTGGGGAGCGCAAGGCTAGTTGTGCATGGTTAGGGGACAGTGTACGTGAACCTGGAGAGCGCAAACCTGGTTGTGCAATGGTGGGGGACAGTAACGTGAACCTGGACAGCACAAGACTAGTTGTGCTGTGGTAGGGGACAGTGTATGTGAACCTGGAATGCGCAAACCTGGTTGTGCAGTGGTGGGGGACAGTGTACGTGAACCTGGAGAGCGCAAACCTGGTTGTGCAGTGGTGGGGGACAGTGTACGTGAACCTGGAATGCGCAAACCTGGTTGTGCAGTGGTGGGGGACAGTGTATGTGAACCTGTAGAGCGCAATGCTAGTTGTGCAGTGGTGGGGGACAGTGTACGTGAACCTGAAGAGCTCAAGGCTAGTTGTGCATGGTTAGGGGACAGTGTATGTGAACCTGGAGAGCGCAAGGCTAGTTGTGCACGGTTAGGGGACAGTGTACGTGAACCTGGAGAGCGCAAACCTGGTTGTGCAGTGGTGGGGGACAGTGTACGTGAACCTGGAGAGCGCAAACCTGGTTGTGCAGTGGTGGGGGACAGTGTACGTGAACCTGGAATGCGCAAACCTGGTTGTGCAGTGGTGGGGGACAGTGTATGTGAACCTGGAATGCGCAAACCTGGTTGTGCAGTGGTGGGGGACAGTGTACGTGAACCTGGAGAGCTCAAGGCTAGTTGTGCACGGTTAGAGGACAGTGTATGTGAACCTCGAGAGCGCAGGGCTAGTTGTGCACGGTTAGGGGACAGTGTATGTGAGCCTAGAGGTCGCAAGCCTAGTTCTGCAGGGATAGGGAACAGTGTATGTGAGCCTGGACAGCACAAGACTAGTTGTGCAGTGGTAGGGGACAGTGTAATGTGACTGTTTTGGAGTTGCTGCTTGCTCAGGAAACTGAAGGGCACATGAGGCATTTCTGCGCACTGTGCTCTGTCCATGGTGCTGAAGCGGGCGCCAGTGTTATTGCACAGATAGAAAGAGCTCTGTCTGTTTGTTAACACACGGAATCCAGGCAAAACGGGCACTCACCATGAGGTGGAAACCCGCCCACCGCCCTACAGCACTGGTCTGGCAGACGGAAATGATCAGGTGGGGCACTGTGGAGAGCGCTATCCTCAGACAGGAGGAGTTCCGAGACCACCGCAAGACTCCTATTTCAATGGATCGGGAACAAATGTTAGAAACACTTATAGCCCTTGACTCACTCACTCCTCCCCCTCCCCACCTCCCCTGGTGTCACCAACTGCGCCCGCGTCACCCGCAGCCCCCCTTTCTCCTATAGCTGACCCGCTTGAAATTGAGTAACATGTTATATTCTATTGTCAATGCCCAGGGATGCGTGGAACTGTTTGCTCCACCTAATGGTTCATTTAACCCCTTCGCAGCTGCGGCGCTCCGGTGCTCATGATGAGCTGAGCTCGTCATGACCGCACCAGTTCCAGTGGACCTGCAGCAGGGGAATCAGCCAGGGGCGTAGGAGACAATAAAATTCTGGGGGGGACAGGGACAACCTTGTGGACTTTCCAGTGACCCTATACAAATCACCTCCCGTTAAACAAATACAATCGCATACTTTTGAAGTGAAATATTGAGAAAAGCAGGCATGTAGTCACAGTTTGCATGTATGCTTTATTGTTATTTACATTCACAAAGTAATCAGATCAAATGTTAAAAAAAACATGTATCTGAATCTTGCATCTTCATGCACCGAGCAAACAAAGGTCGCTGACTTAGGGTGGGGCGTTGTGTTTGTAAGCACATTATGGTTTGAAAAGTACCTGCTGCTGCATTCCTGGTCTCCAGCAATTTTTAGGCAACAATAAAAATGTGACGATAACTTCGGTGATTAATGTTCTTTATTGAGAGAGAATAGAGGTTTGTCTAGTCACTAGTGGAAGTTTTGACTCATGGTAAGGTAGCCACAGTGGGGTAATATGCCTGCTGCAAAGAACGTGTACCACGCCGATCATGAAATGAATATCATGTAAATAGGTCAGTGAGTTACTGCTTTTGTCTGAGAGATTTTTTTGGTATTTGCAGTTTATAAGTTAAAATCCTAACATTGAACAGTGAGCTATTAACTGTCATCAAATAGCTGCATAAAGGTTGATATGTCATTTTAAAGGTATCCATGTCTGTGTGGACATTTCCACCAATTGTCCATACCTTGTTATATAATGAACTGCAAAGTTGTGTTATACCGTACCATATTGGACAAGATGTTGATGGGGTGTACATGTATTGATGCTGCTGCTACATCTGGAATGGGACCACTGTTTATAGGGCGGGGGGGAATTACAAGGGAGGTTTTTGAGAATATCCGTCATAAGGTGATAGATATGTGCTCTGTCAGTGGAAAATGTAACAATGATTATGTGAATGACATGCTATCAACCTTATATGACCACTCTACATGACTGTATACGGTACTTAAAAATCAATAAAATATGTTTAAAAAAAAATCAAAGAGCTGCATAAAAACTTCAAGGTATAGATTAGAACGTTATCCTTTTCCCCCAATCTTTCCATGTCCCAATGTTGGAAAATGGGTTAATTAGGATGGAAATGAATTCTGATTATTAAAGAGCACGGCCAACTATGGTGTAATGTTTTAAATTCTGCGTTTGTGCTTCTCCAGTGTTGCAAAGCCATCCTGTGCACTTGGCACTCCCCAACTTTTTGCTGACTGGCAATGGTGTTACCTGACTCTGACTGGCCCTGGCCTCTGCCTAACCAGGCCCAGTGCTATCTTGAAAGAGGCACTTAAAAATACAGTGAAATCACCTACATACACTAGGGTGCACTATGGGTTAGGGCATCCTTATGATTCGCATGACCTCTCCTATAAGACCCAAGTACATAATAGGGCAGGGGGATTAGAACTATCTTTAAGTCCCTAGAATATAATAGGGCATGGCAGATTAGAGGCCAGCAGTCCTTCATGCTCTTGCATGTGTGCACTGCTGAAGCCTGCGGTCAGTTTAGAAGTAGCCCTGTATTGTAGAACTGATTTTAAAATGCAAATTGTGCTCAAACTCGACTTTTGGGCTTGGGGAACTTACAAATCGATCAACTACAATGTTGGGGCAAAATTAAGTTAAGTAGAAAAATGTTTTCCACTTGAGTATGGCTGTTTCATTGTTTCATATTTACCTCATAATACATCATCTGCTGCATAATCTAACGATTTCACCCAAAACTATTTTGTAGCTCAAATGGATCGAAAATTACTAAAGAAATGTGACTTATGTTGCTGTGAAGTGTAGGGCCCTTTCCAAAGGTTGACTGTCACCTTTCCTACTGCTGCATTTGTATGTTACACAGGTACTAATGAGGCAAAAGCTTTGCAGAGGCTGTTAGTATGTATAAATATGTCAAAATAATAAAGTATCATCAAATGTACCGCATTACGCTGCAGCCTTTTTATTGTTGCATAATTTAGTCAACACTGCAACATAATTTTGGCCTCCATTGCTTTATTACTCTAGTGGTCCGAAAGCAGGCTGCAAGTGTTAAAAGTGTTTGTGCATGAAGCAGAGACCATGAATTTTGCAAACTTAGGGGCTGCTAACAATGGAAGGCAGACTTCAGTCCGTCCTCCATCGAATCGGGAAATGCGACCGCTGGCCTTCAAGGTGGCGGCCCCACGATAGGCATTACAATGCAGCCCTCACTCCGGCGTTCGCAGTGCCTATCTTTTACATTGCAGCAGGTGCTGCTGACTGCATCATCCGCTGTAATGTAAAAAGGGACATGTTAAATATATCACTGAACTACGAGGCAGGCATAATGCAGTGCCTGCCACATGGTGCAGTGATATGTAGGGGTGCATCATAGGTGCCCCCCCTGGTCCCATGTCTGGGGGCTATGGGGAAAGGGGCCTGCTGCAGCCCCCAAATGTCCCTTTCTGCCAGCTTTTCCATGGCGGGTAAGGGACATCGTAATTCCTACAGTGGTGCCTGGTAGGCACCACCAGCATTGATGGAACCACGAGCCCCTCTGCCGCAGTGGCTGGCTCAAGGAGCCTGTTGGGTGCGTGGCGGTTGGTCTTTCCGACCGCCAGGGAACCGCCCACCGTTGTAATATGGCGGGCGGTGATGCAGTCACTGATGGCAGTGGGACTGCCACCGAAAGGGTGACGTGGCAGTCCCACTGCCATTATAATCACCCCCTAAGTTTGGTGTGCATGCAAATCCTGCATTGCCAACCCCTGGTAAGTTGCACTATTACTGCTGAAAAAGGCCAATGGAGGTACCAATGGGTGAGGTGGACTGGCCTCAAGGTTCTTGTGACCTCAGTGACAGAGTCACTGTCGATCTAGGGTGTGCTTTTTTGTATGCCTGCCCGCAAGACCAGTGCTTAAATTGAGCCGGTGCTTTCCGGCGCTCGGCACCTGCACTTAATTGCCAGCACCGGCACTTGGAACATCTGCTCATTTAAAGGTGAGCAGGAAAACAGATATTTATTAATTTAATACATGTGTAAAACAACTAATACCAGCTACCCAAGCCATTTTTAAAGCTTGGGAGTCTGAATTCTCACACTTGTAGCAGTGTGATGGTTAGTAGTTGTGTAAGTTTTGTTATTGGCAGCGCTGGCAGGGGAAATGTGTGGTGCAAACTGCAGTGGCCCTGTCACGAAGGCCCCAGCACTTATTTGTCTACAAATTAAGCACTGCGCAAGACTGAAAGTGAACTGCAGTATGGATTGTGGTGGACAGGTCTTTAAGGTTAACTCACACACTGTTAGGGTCCACCTGCGGGTGCTAAGACACCAGAACTTATAAGGTCTATTGGGCTTTCTAAGGTGTAGCATAGGAAGGAGCTCTGTCGGGAGTGTAGTCTGGTGGACTGGTCATGAAGGTTGAACATGGTTCTCCAGTTCCAAATTCAGCAGCTCTGGCCAGAGTGCCACATCTTCTCCCATACTGAACACCATACTGCCCCACAGAGAGAAACTGGCACTGCCTTCAGCTACAACTCAATTGTGCTACAACTAAATTCAAATTATGCACTAGACAATAAGTAAAATGCTGCCTGAAAAATATTAATAACACCCTGGAAAAAAGCAAACACTCATAGGGAATGCAAGAATAAGCAAAGCATGTGAAATGTAATCAGAAACCACATGGTTACCTTAACGTTTTTAAACTCATTATTCAGAAATCAGTAGATGATTTTGCCTGAAAAGTTCAGCTACAGGACCAGGAAGGGGTTCATTTCAAAGTCCATTGTTTATATCCTTACAAAATATAAGCAGTTTGGTTGAAAAAAGACCACATCCCCAAACACAGAGCTGTGGTACACATTTTAGAAGCTAAAATAATTAAAACAGTTGAAAACGATTATATTAAACGTTTCCACTCTACCCATTACCATGTATTGCAGTCCCTTTAGGAATGGTGCACTTCCTCACCCTGGGAAAACAATGTTGTTCAAAAAACGAAGATAAGAAGAAAGTAGCGCTTTCACTGGTAAACTCTGTAAAGTGGCGCTAATGTGTGTGGGTGTAAATAACAATCTGGCCTGTCTGCTGACCACTCTGTATTGCTTTATTTAGGTATTTATTTGTTTTTCCTCTCTGTCCCGAGGTTGTTGTTTGGAATAGAAAAATCAGCACGTAAGGAGGAGTGAGACAGAGACAGAAAGATGGAGGAATAAAGAGAGAGAGAGAGGGGAGGAGGGCAGCTGCCAGAGACAGATCCGGGGAAGTGGACACAGTCCTTGCCTTCTCTGGCCATGAAGGAAAAGAGACAAGAGTTTTTTTTCCTTCTCTGCCCTGAGGATGCCAGCCTTCCTGCAGCATAACAAAGGGCAGAGGGCGGGTGGCCTCTCTGACTCCAGGCAGGTCAAGTACAGGGCCGTTAGGTAGCGCTTTCGCGCGCTAATGGCCCTGTGAATAACAGAAGGGAGAGGGGAAATTCCTTTGTCCCCTCGACCCCCCACCCTTGTCCCCCGTGTCCCCCCCACTCTAAAATCTGGGGGGGATATGTCCCCCGCGTCCCCCACACTTCCTACGCCCATGGAATCAGCCCAGCGTGCGAGCGTTCCACGGAACGGAACGGGCGCGGTCATGACGAGCTCAGCTCGTCATGAGCACCGGAGCGCCCGGCGCTCATAACGAGGTGAGCTCGTCATGAGCATCGAAGAAGTAAAGAGAAAACTTGAGTTTCAATCACTGTTCAGATGGCCACGTGTGCGCAGCACTTGGCGCATCTCCATGCCCTACTGACTTGAGATGTCGATACACCATGGATTGTATCATTTATTGCATGTGTATATACTCTTGCAAACGGACACTCAATAAAAACACTGAATCCAGGCATCTAAGCTGGCGCTGCTTGGACAGATGGAAAGAATGACAGACCCGGCCCAGCAGTCTCCCAAGGGAGCATCCTGCAGCTGCAGAGTTCACTGCTTCTAAAGGATTGTTGGGGCCCCGGTCAAGACTTATTTGGGGCACATTCTAAGAGCAGCTGTGAATTTATTTTCCATCTTCCCCTATTTCAAGCCCTTGAGAAGACGAACGATATTTACATGCTAAACTTTCAGGAAGAGGGCATACAAAACAGGTGAACGTTTGAGTTAGCTGGTGTTCGCTATACTAATAAGACCAAAAGAAAGCTTCAACAAGCATTGATAATAAAAACATTTCTTTTTCTCTTGGATGTAGATTTGTATTCGTCTTTCAACTACGTTTTATGTGGAACTCTGTGTCTAAACAATCTATTACTGTCATTGTAGGAAAGAATCGGCAAGGGTGGCTTGATGAATGCACATAATATTAAAACGAGACCTAGGCGGATAGCACAATGGAACTGTAGCTTTAATTGCCAGATATTTGAAATCATAAATAAATCACTTGAACAGCTGGCTATCTTGCTGGATATTCGCCATCCTGTCGGGTGAAGTCTGACCATGCTCTCCGTCATTCTCTTCCCCTGCTGTGTCTTACAAGCGCGAGGCTCGAAGAGCGCGCCATTAGGGCCCTGCCTCCCGGCTCCTCGCCACGCCCCTTCAACTTGAGGCGGCCGGGCTAGCCCAATGGGTGACCGACTGCGGGAATTCCTTCTGGGGGCAGCCATGACGCATGTCCGGTGCAGGAGGTGGCAGAGACTCAGGCCTATTTAGGCTTCTGGAACCTTAGGTTCGGTCTCTTTTTTTTGCCTGCACCGGTCTGACCCTGGACTGCGCCTCGTGGCCACTAACTCCCACCCACCCGTCCCTTGGATTAGTAGTTTGAGGCGGGTCTTTGGCGGAAAAGAGGCCACAGAACATTGACATTGATTTACAGGGTTAACGTGAGTCCTCCTTGCGTACTCCCTAGGCCAGTACTGAGGGGAGAGACGGTAAGCTCTCCGCAGGGAGAATAGGGCCACCGGCTGGGGAGGCAAGGGCGCCAGATCACGAATTAGGGCAGGGGGCAGAAGCCCCTTGGTATTCCCTACGAGCCTCCTGGGCAGCCTGGTGGTAGAGGGGTGGGCCCCGAATATGGCGGACAAGGACCAGAGGGCTGGGGCCCACCACTCAAGGACACAGGTGGGTTGCGCCTTGCGTGGGTTCTCAGATTTGGAGATGCGAGCCAGAGGACCCCTTAGTGCTGGGGAAAAAGTAATTAGTCCAAATGGATGGTCATTAAAATTTGGAATGTCGATATTAAAAGTGTGATATTGATTTCGTCAATTTTAATATGTATTGTTTTAGTCATGTTTATGAATGTTGGAAATTAAACATGGCCGTTTTACACCCACTTTCTGGTAGTACTGAATTTGAGTGTGGAATGTATCACTTGACTTGGCGGGCGGGGCGAGGGAGCATGCTGGGGGGGTCGGGCCCTATTTTTTCTGTCTATACTTTGGCAGGCAACACAGTGACTTTGGACTCTGATGAATGCTTGAGGAGACTGAGAATGCCACAGAGGTAATAAGAACGGCATAGGGAAAGAGGTGACATAGATGGAAAAACTAGTGATGAGGTAGAAAGAGACATAAGGCAAATCCAGAAAGATGCGATAGTCAGGAAAAAGATACACACAGGTGTATAAAGATGAAGAGGAAGTTAGACGAATAGGAGTACAGAGATAGGTTAGATTTTAGATTGAGTTAGAGATGCAACATAAGATTGCAAAGAGATTGAATTCGAAATTAGAAGATATAGTGGGAGGGAGAATGGTGGGGAACATTGATGGGTGAGGTAGCGAGAATGGTTAGGTAGAAAGTGAGATCAGTTAGCGAGTTGGAGGCAGAGAGAGGTGGACGGGTAAAGAGGTGAGGTATTGAGAAGTATTGAGGGATGCAAGGTGCAGAGAGCAGTGATGAAAAGTGAGAGACAAAATTAGAAAAAGGTAAAAAGGCTCATCAGGCAAACAGAATAGTGAGAGCTGAGAGACGGGTAGAAAGAGGTACTAAGAGTGAGATAAAGAGATAAGGGAAAGAGAAATAAATTCAAGCGAGAGGAGAGATGAAGTGAGGTCCGATGGAAACCGAGTAGTGAAGCTCACAGAGAGGAGTGAGGTAGAGAGAGAGCTAGAGTACAGATAGGGGGCAAAGGTAGGTACAAAGTGTTGTAGAGAGAGAGGTAAGGCTGTGAGAGAGAGGTGGTGAGAGATGTAGCTGTACTGAGATATAACTGAGGTAGAAATAGATGAGATATTAAGATGGAAAATATGGATAGGTGCATAGAGATTTTGAAAAGAGGGGTGAGACAAAAATCTGTCGTAGTCAAATATTCACACCCAAATGGGCGGGAGAAAAGCAAAAAAGACTCCTGCTTCGGGTCTTTAGGGCTTCACGGGGTAGAGGGATGGAAAAACCTCGCAAAGTAACGTACTAGTTACTGCGTGGTTCAATGGCAAAGTACCTACTCGCCTCTCCGTGTCTCCCCGCTTTTCTCCCGCCCATTTGGGTGTGAATATTTGACTACGTGATTTTTGTCTGTAGTCTTAAGGAATTTAGGACTGGCAGGACGTTAGTGTGCCCTGACCACCCACCTTCCTTTGGTCCTGACGAAAACCAGGTAACTTCCACCTGACGGGTTGAAACATGTAGACCCAACACATAGTGATACACAGGGTCATAATATACCTTTTTGTATCCACACACTTGATTTTAATATTGTCCAGTAGCTTGCAAATAAAATTATTTTTCACGCTAGTATACCAGGACAATTTTTAACATCTTTTTGTTCACTTCACACACACAAATACCAGCTCCACTGTAATTCAGGTGTCGCAGCACACCCTGATGGCACTCGGCTATCAGGGTGGACCCCGATGATGAAGCATGTCACCAACCAGGTTGGTGAGTGAGGGGTTTTATAAATAAAAGAAGGACTCTCTCTTTCTTTTGTAGTCATCCCACTCAGATTGTTTTCTCCAAGCAGTCTCTGATGGTACTCCTCTTATGTTTTTGTAATATTTGAACCCAGGGGACCAGGAGTACTCTCCGTTCACCTTTGTGAATTGATCCCTTACTCTTTCTTTGTTTAACTATAAAGAGAAATAACTTCATAATAATTTTTTGAATAACTTTATTACACACTGTTTTCACATATATTTAGGCCTTATTCATTTCTGTGTAAAAACTTTAATATATCTTGTGGTTAGCTGTCAATGTAACAGGACACAAATCTCTGGTAATAGGACAACGTGACCTGTCAAAAGCTATGCCTTGGAAGATTCAAGGCCAGTTTTCCTCACCAGCCCCCTTCCGGTTCTCATTTAAAAGTTTCAGTCACCCGCAACTCTAACCAAAGCGAGACTCTTTACCCGCCACACCCCCACATAAAGCACAACGGTCTGTGAGGAGCGCAACTATCAATTCATATGCGGTGTGCACCCTCCTCCAATCAAGAGCGCGCCTATACCAAATCTATACTCAGTCAGCAAAGTGTCTCCGACCAACATGAAATACCTCTGTGGCTCGCATTAAAAACCTGCTTGAGCAGTGCAATCTCACGCACAGCGATGTGCTCTCTTACAGTCACCTGACAAGGAGGTGTCAGTATAAATACACCACACATTTTCTACTAACAAAGGCTCGTCTATAAGCGCCGAGAATGATCACAATACCCAGTAACGGGGCGCGCCGCACAGCCGTCACCCTGCCGTGAACTGGGCACTCTGCCTAGCCGGTGATCTCTCTCCTTAACGCCCGGCCGCTCTTCGCCATGGTGCCCGCTCACGGCCGGTAGTATTCTTCAAATGAGTGTGAAGTCACTCACTGCTGAGGAGGAGGCGGCCCCGCCCCGAAAGGATGGCTATGAATGGAAAGGGGCGCGGCTAACAAGCCTGCCCTTCGGAGAATATAGTGTTGTTGTACCCATGCAGTAAGGTAGGGTGGCAAAGCACTCGTGCTTGTGCTAGCTTGCCCCTAGCGGGAGCAGCAGCGCGCCGCCATGCTAATAGATGGTCGGCGCGCCGCTGCTTGCTCCCGCAAGGTGGATGCCACCATAAGCATGAGTGTGCTTGAAAAGGAGATGACCAATTTCTAAAGGTAATCTCCTAGACCACGCATGAGCTGCTTAGGCGAGACCTAAAAAGGACAAACAATGGCGGAATCCAGGGGTAGGACCTTCTCCCCTTTCCAAAATCCATTACCAAATAACCGCAAGACAATCACCAACCACATATTTGATACCATGTTAATGAACTCTCCCTTGCACTGAGCGCAGTTTGACATTCATTCCTGGGAATGGATTTTAAGAGGCGATAACAAAAGCAGGGCTGAGAACTAACGGTGGCGCCCTCTGTGTGCTGAAACTGCCCTTAGCTCAGCTGCCCACACCAGTAACGTCACCTGCACTGGCAGATGTATGCCCCCTATGGACCAGTGTAGGGCTCTCGTGGTATTTATGGCCTCGGGGCTGCTAGTGAGTGAGTGTCTGCTGTGCCCTCCCGCCTGTGAGTTGTTGTACACACCGTGCTCCCGCCATCCGGCCCGGTAAATGATGGGAACACAAGAGGAATAGCATTGATTTCTCTCTTTAATTACCTTGCAGCATTTATCAGGGTTTCATTAGCTTGTTTGTGCGACGCTAATTAATATTTCAAAATGGAAACCGGCATCCCCTGTGCTGTTTGCTCGCCCTATCAATCTCTTCTGGGATTGTCCCTCTAAAGCTGAGTCTCTCAGCTCCCTTCTCTGGCCTCTGGAAGAAGTTGTGTGCCTTCGGTACACACACTTGTTTTTCTGTAGCTTGCAGGACTTACAAATAGGTCTGCCAAGCACCCGTTATTTGGCCCCGTGCCCAGCACTTCATGGGCGGCCTACCTCCACTGCACATAGCTTCTGACTGTCGCACAGCAGGGTTTGCAGAGGGCCTGGCCTTTAGCTGCGGCGATCGTCTAAATGTGTTTGTTAATCTGTGGTCCACAGACCGCGGTGTCTGTGACACCTACTCCAGGAGCCTACAACCGTTTAAAAATTAAATAACATTAGTAGATTAATAAAGTATACGTGTGTGGGTGTAAAATTGAAGTTAAAAAAAATGCGCTTCAACGTGTGCAGGAATTTGAAAATGGCCTCAAAAACAT
Source organism: Lissotriton helveticus (assembly GCF_964261635.1). Lineage (NCBI taxonomy): Eukaryota > Metazoa > Chordata > Amphibia > Caudata > Salamandridae > Lissotriton > Lissotriton helveticus. The sequence continues at coordinate 279,246,957 of NC_136058.1, read as the reverse complement.
GAACTTGTGTTCTCCTTAGCTTGATTTGTGTAAGCAATGCAAGTTCAGCAAACAACACTTGTATGGACGACTGATGGCCCAGGTATGCACTGACAAAAAGAGAGCATTGTGAGAGAGTGAGTTCCTGTTGCAGTACCACCCTCACCCCCCCCCCCAAATTTCTGCCTGATACCTGATGCACTTTTCCTAGGTGTGCCCTGGGTCCCTGCCAATCAGGTACCCAGGGCCTGTGTTTCTTCCCTAAAAACTATACTGAAGCCTAAACCCAATAGGCATCTCTGGCCACATATCAGCCCCTAGTAAATGGTACCCAGGGCATTGTGACCAGAGAAGACCGCTAAGGGCTGCCGCACTTATTGTGCCACCCTTAGGGGCCCTGTACCTTGACACCCACACACTGCCTTTGCAGGCTGAGTGTCTAGGTGCAGAACTAAACCAAGAGTCAACGTGGGGCACATCCCTGTGTGCCATGCCCACAACCCCACAGCCACCCCTCTAGCTTGTTGCCCTATGCCAGTGGTGTGGGCACGGGTGCATGAGCCCTGTGCCCCTACAGTACCCAGGGCCATTTCTGGGCATTGTAAGTACAGTGATGCCATTAAAGAGTATATGGTGCTGGGAGGTTGTCATTACGAACTCCACAGCACCATAATGGCTACACTGAACACTGACAAGTTTGATATCAAACTTCTCAGCACATTAAACCCACACTGATGCCAGTGTGGGATTTAATGTAAAATGCACTACAGAGGGCATCTTAGAGATGCCCCCTGAAACCTAACCTACAATTCACGTCTGGGCTGAGTGGCTGCAGAGGCTGCCACACAGCAGACATGTTGCTGGACCCCTGGGTGGAGAGCCCCCCCCCCGCTCTCCTGGGCCTGCAACAATGCACATCCTGGGCGAGGTGCTATGTCTCCTCCCCAGGATGGACAGGGGGAAGCTTCAAAGGCATGCCGCCTCTGAGAGCTTCTCCAGACCATTTGCTGTACCCAGCAACTGCCCCCACCCGTTCTACCCCCACTCTGTCGGGAAGACTGGCAGGAAAAACTAAGTCAGGAAGGGGGGTGTGCCAACCTTTGCCAACGCCACCCCTCGGGTGGAGGAGGCCATCTGGTAGATGGGGAGCCCTGCCCAATCCCAGCTAGGCTCCTGCCCCCCTCCCACAGGAGAGGAGCAGACTAGGGGGTGTACTCACCCCAGGACAGGGACCCATTGGTCCCTGCCCTTGCCCTACCTGTAACACCCCTACATTTAGTATTTAGGGGCTCCCTGAACCTTCCTTCCTCCGATCCAGATACCGAAACAAGAAAGAAGAACAAGGAACAAGAAGACCTGCTGTGCAGCTGCTAAGAAGAGGAAGACACCAACTGATTTGGCCCCAGCCCTCCCGGCCTGTCGACCCTCGAACCTGCTCCTGCTAAACCCCGGCGTCTCCAGTGGTCAGCAACCTCAAAAACCCCGGAGGACCTGACTGCCTTGTGACTCTGACTACCTGGGTCTCCCACAAGCAGTGGTACTGCTCAAAGCAAGTAACAAGCTCTGGCATCAGCCCGGAACCGCGAACCCTGCACAATCTGCAGCCGCCAAGCCTGGCCTGTGCTGGAGTGAACCAAGACCCTGAGGACATCTCCCGGCAATTCTGACTCGGAATCCAGTGCCCAAGGACCCTCCTCAACGACCCCGACGATGCCTGCAGCCTCAGGACAAAGGACCCCTCCGACCGCGACCAGCAGGGGGTAAGATTTCCCGACCTCAAAAGACACCCCGGCGCCTCACAGCCCCCTGAACCCAAGTCCTGGGTGCCTACCTATCCTCCAAGATCCCAACTTACCCCTTAAAGTGTTGGGCGCTCCTGAAGATCCACCGTCCCCGAGCTTGCAGCCTTTGTTTCCTTTTCATGATCCTCATTGGATAACATTGAGCACCCGACGGATCGAAAGCACCCTGCACCCAGCCGCCCGAGTGTCCCTGGCAGTGCAACCTGTACCCTGTTCTACTTCCCCATTTGCCCTGAGCAAGTGACCAGGAGCCCAGCTCCCACAGCCGCGTTGCCTGCTAGCCAGCAGCTACCAACCGAAGGCCCCCTGCCTTTCATTGGATAACATTGGGCCTACCTACCTCTGCCCCCGGCCGCCCCTGTGCTGCTGAGGGTGTACTAACTGTGAGTCTAAGCCCAGAACCTTAACTTCACCAGTCGAGTACTCACCTGAAAACCGATGACTCACTTTCCTGCCATTGGATAACATTGACTGGTTTGACTCGAAAAATCTTCTAAGTGTGAAGTTTTGGAACTTTAAAATATTCATCTAAAATCAGCCGAGTAACCGAATTACTCGCCTGTGATCGAGAGAAGCCAGGACTGTACCTTGTAGCCCAGAACTGGACGCAAAAGTAATCACAACCGTGTTTGCTAGTAATCTAAATTTCTGCCATAGGAAACCATTGTCTGCTTTTCTGTGAAATTTCTTTTAAGTGTGAAGTTTTGAAATGTTAAAATATTCACCTAAAATCAGCTGAATATCGAAATCCGAAGTACTCACCTGTAATCGGGAGAGAAGCCAGTACTGTACCTTGTAGCCCAGTACTGAACCATAAAAGTAATCCCAATTGTGTCTGCTAGGAATCTAAATTTCTGCCATAGGAAACCATTGACTGTTTTTCTATGAAATTTCTTCTAAGTGTGAAGTTTTGAAACCTGAAAATATTCATATAAAATCAGCCGAATTCTTAAATACTCACCTGTGTTCAGGGGAGAAGTCAGTACTGTACCTTTCAGCCCAATACTGAACCGTAAAAGTAATCCGTACCGGGTTTACTAGAAATCTGTATTTTCTCCATAGGAACCCATTGTCTGCTTTTCTATGAAATTTCTTCTACGTGTCTACTTTTGAAAACTTGAAATATTCTTTAAAAATCATACGAAATACTGAAACGCAATTACCTACTTGTTTTAAGTTAAAACCCCAATGCTGGCCACAGGAGACCAGTGCTGGATTATAAAAGTAACGCGATCGTACTTTACCTGCAACCTGAATTTTCTCCCATTGAACAACATTGTCAAATTAACATTGAAAAGTTTCTAAGTGTGAACTTTTAAAACCGCTTTATATTCATGAAAATTCACTACAGTAACTAAAACCTTTTCTAATCTAGTTTCAGCTTAGATCCCAGGACTGAATCTAGGATCTGGTCCTGGGACTACTAAAGTAATCTGTATAGTAATCAACTGTACTTACATGTGGAAAACTCATTGAGCTCAATGCTATAGTGTGTTTTAGGATTGTGTTGCTTACTGTCAATACTGTATTAATTGTGTGCCCAAACTTTATTGCTCATTTGCAAAGTAATTACATGAGAGTACTCATAACGAGAAAAGTATATTTTTATAATTGTTGGTTCTAAAAATAAAACAACTATAATCTGTAGATATAAAAACAATTGGCCTGGAGTTCAGTCCTTGAGTGTGTGAAACCTTTTGTTGACTGAGTGTGCACAACAAATGCTTTACACTGTCCTCTGGTACTGCCTTACTGCTCGACCAAGCTACCACTTTGGAGAGTAAGGTCAGTTCTGACTTTTACCTCTGTTATACCTCTGGGGTTGGTGGACTCTATACACACTGTACTTCATTCTAGTCCAGTATATACAGAGCCACTTTCTCACAAGCATGCATTAGTGGCAAAATGGCCAAGTAATATGTTAGAGCCTAAAGAAATAAAACCACATTTTGAAAAGCTCTAACTTTTCCGTTAAAATGCGATTTTTTTAATGTATTTTTTATTTGTGAATTAAAAAAACATATCTCATAATTTGTGCACTTGTTTGTATACCCGGTGCGGCGGTTTAGCGCAGTGAGCGGGCCGTGTCTGCCAACGGACGTGCGCAGCACTATGAAGGTAGTGCGCGCGACGGCCGTTGGCTGACGCCAGCAGCAAAGGGGATACTTGCTTCTATTTTTGTGTATTGTTTTGATATTAACATTGTGTAAAGTGATACAAAAGTGGATGATGGACGGAGCGCTTGAACAAATCAAACACTCACCCCCAGTCAACTGATCTGGGTTTAATCCATCACCATTCTTTAGTTCACTCAGCCACCCCAGTTCAGACATGGCTATATGCAAATCAGTCTGACCCTGTGCCTCATGGGAACAGTCCAGCCCGAACCGCAAATTGGTTGTTGGTTGCTGGAATGCCAGAAACCGGTCCTCGGAAGCTTGTTTCCGGTCCAGGGAAGACATGGCTTGGCAGTTCGGGCTGGACTGCTCCCATGAGGCACAGGGTCAGACTGATTTGCATATAGCCATGTCTGAACTGGGGTGGCAGAGTGGGCTAAAGAACGGTGATGGATTAAACCCAGATCTTTTGACTGGGTGTGAGTGTTTTATTGATTCAGATGCTCCGTCCATCACCACCCCCTTTTGTACCACTTTTGGCCGCCATAAGTGTGGCAGGGTATGCTCAGACGTGAGTCCCTTGCTCACTTTGCCACTGGATTCAAACAAGCCGGGCTGAAGACGGCTGGAATGCCAGAAACCGGTCCTCGGAAGCTTGTTTCCGGTCCAGGGAAGACATGGCTTGGCAGTTCGGGCTGGACTGCTCCCATGAGGCACAGGGTCAGACTGATTTGCATATAGCCATGTCTGAACTGGGGTGGCAGAGTGGGCTAAAGAACGGTGATGGATTAAACCCAGATCTTTTGACTGGGTGTGAGTGTTTTATTGATTCAGATGCTCCGTCCATCACCACCCCCTTTTGTACCACATTAACATTGTGTAGGCCAGAGTCCCCGGTAGTGAATCATTGGGGGCCAACATAAGTGAAAAAAGTTAACAGCTACTAGTCTAGACTCCTCGAATACCAATGCCCACAGCATATATCATCTTGGCCCCTGTATGTAGGGTGTGTTCTGCAATAACGCCGTTGGGTATGTTACATTGTTGGTTCCTCTCTGTACCATGCGATGGGTCGAACCCCCAAGTGAAGCCTTCAGATGTGTGTTAAATGATCTCTGAATTCGCATAATCCACCCTAAAGAACGTTTAGTGTAAATGGTGTAAATGCTGTCTCTGGATTCGCTGTTTGGGAGATAGCTTGGAAATGAATAAGCAGGCAGTTTTTAACATACAATTAAAAGTGACGTGATGCTTTACGGCTGATAAAATTTGATTTTTGCAAATGTTTGGCAGTGAACTCTCACCAAATTACTGTCGATAATGTGTTTTTGGAATATTGGGGCATCAGATGTTCCTTCACTGTGACAGAGCCTCTGGGCGCCTAGAGTTGCATTCGCCTATGATTCTGTTCATCTGTGAACACACAGGAAGCACTTGAAGAACAGCTCCAGCAAAGGATATTTTTGAACACGGGGGCTGCACCTCTTTGCATCAAAAACAATCCTTCTGTGACGTTAAATCTGAGATGGAAGGAATGGATACAAATCGAGATGAAGGTCAGGTCTTGAAGCTTCTGTAGGGTGGCCAGGTGTCGAGCCTCAAAGCTGCCTGGAGGAGGCCAAGGCTTCTAATTCTCATATGGTGTTCTGTCCATCACATTTCGGGTTTGATGACACAGTGCTGTCTGAAGCATATGGTTCCCCATATAGATCAAAGGGTTTCAGGTTGCTAGGAACAAGCTTTGGGGGGCACCGGGGAGCTCTTTTATCTTTAAAGGTTATTGGAGCGGGTGTGCCTTCAAGGACCTGGAGGACGCATCTTTTGAGCGTAGCCGTGAAAGGTGTTTCTGGGGAAAATATTCCAAATATACTGCTAGCTGTTGATCATGTTCCTTTCACCGGTCTGTGCTGCTCTTCGCGCAGGGTAGAAATGTGGCTTTAGAGAGGAGCCTTAATATGGCCGAGGCGCTGCTTTTGTACAGCCAGAGGTCAGTTGGCCAGTTCAAGATATTCGTGGTCCGGCTGATCCCCAGACCTCTTGCAAGTGAACACAGCATGTAAAGAGGCGCCCACCTACCAGGATTGATTCGGTTCTCTAGCTCTCCCACCGCTAGCATCAAGTATTAAAACCATGTGTCTTAGTGAGTGAAATATTGCTTAACTCCAACAAGAGATACTCTGCTAGGGGGGATCACAGCGGCCAAAGGTGGTCCAAAAGCTAACTGAGTTCAGGATATTTACAGAATGGCCAGTGAGCTTCTGGACACCTTTAGTCCCCGTCCCGCATCCTGGACAGTGTCTAGCTGTTGCACTTTAATGAAGCCCCTGGGATAGCCGCGGTGCGTCCATTGGGGGGTTGGGGCGTAGCCCCACTAAGCCTGCCCTGGACGCACCGAGGCATTGTCAAATAAAATTCAATCATTCCAGGGCTGAATAATTCAATGTCTTCTTTCTTGAAACAATCAATCAGGCAGCGATAATTTATTATGGTGCGGGCGGCCAGGTCCGGACTCGGAGTGCGCAGGGGGTAGGGGCGGGTCTGCCAGCTGCTGTGAGTGAGTGACAGTCAGTCTGTCTCTGCTGTCTCTGACTGCAGCAGGCAGGCACTTTGCGCATGTGAAATATTGGGCTTTGACTTGCCCGAGCATGCTCAGTAGATGTGACAACAGTGTGAGGCATTACCTGGCATACTAGAGGGGCCGGAGTGCTGTTTCAGCCGGGCCCCGGGTTTTGCAAGGGCCGCCAGGGCGAGTAAACAATGTGCCCCCCTAGCCAATCCTGGTGCTGCATGCAGCGCCAGGATTGGCTGGTCCACCGCGCAACATCATTATTGGATGCCGCGCGTGGGTGGGGCAGATGCTCAGCACTGTGGAGATCTGTGGCCAATCACTGTGTGACTTCAGCATGAAGCCAGGAGTGATTGGCCATTCTGCGCCGTCGCGGGAGCAGGCTTTGGGGGGCATGGAACTGTGACTAAGACTGGACCTAGGGCAGCGGTGGGACGGCGGGCTGAGGGGACCCGGGCCGGCGCCAAGGAGGTAGGTCCTGGACTCATTGTGTATAGGCGAGATGCACTGCAGCATCCCTCCCTCCCCAGTCCGCAGTGCTCGTGCCATGCCATTCATTGTGAATCCCTGAGCAGAGCACGGCACTGGGGCTGCAGACCCCACGGGCCTTGAGGGGGGCAACAAAAGGGCAGCGGTGTGCAGGGGCCGCCCGGCATGCACAAGGGACCCTGTGGCAGCAGCGTGCACCGAGAAAGGCCATTTTGGGCACCCAGAGGAGGGGCTGGCATGGCTGGGGGGTGTTGTTTACTCAGCCCTCCCGTTCACCCTGCTGCGGCAGTGCTGTTTTCGGTGGCATTGTGTGGTGTGCACATGCACCGTCGCAGGTCAGTAGTGTGTGAGCCCCTCAGGGCAGAACCTGTGCCTGTTGGCTGTGAATGCAGGGCATTGTGGCTAGCTGCACTGGCAATGCAGCCTGGGCCCCTGTCACGTCCTTTGCAACGAGAGTGGTGCAGAGTGGTCTACTACTGGCCTGTGCGACAATAAATGACGAATTGGGGGGGCCGGCGAGTTGTTACTGCTGCAAAGGTGCACGTGTTGTAAAGAACCCATAAACAGACCTTTGTAAGCGCTAAGAAGCCGTACAGCGCGCCAAGTTGAATGAAATACCCCTCACTGTAGACTCTTTGGTGCATTATACTACAGTAGCAGAGCAATGGCGAATGTTGGTAGCTTTGACTCCAGCACAGTATTAACCAAATATGCAACCGCTTATTGTTATTCCCGGTAGTAATACTTTTGGGAAATTTGAGTAGGATAGTTGATATGTACGAGCAGTAGGCTAACATGCTGAAGTAATTGTGTGTTATAGATTGAAAATGAATTCGTGCAAGTAATAATGTGGTGCTGTAGGCATGTGCTGAAAGAAGGCAGGTCTTTGGAGGAGATTGGATGCCATGCATGTCATATTGAACGTAGTTATGTTGCTCACGTAATGTCAGAGGTATGGCTTCACAGCGCTGTGATAGAACGCAGGTTCCTTCTCGCGCTGATTTTGAGAATTTTAGCACAGGCAAAAAGCCTGGTGTACAATATGTGTGTTTTAACAATGTGCAGAAAGTCATTAGGTTACTCGGCTTCATGGATTAGAGCAGTGCAACATTGTGGGACTACTGACTGCAGGATCACAAATAAAGGAGACCCTGTGGCTATGCGGCGCGAGACACGTGTGCAGCAGCTCTACTTCACATGTGCGCTTATATCGTAAACTCAGTTTGTATTGGCACATTGTAAGGAGCGTGGCATGGTCCTGCTGCGGCAGTCTGCCTTCTAATTCTGGAATTTTGACTGACGCGTGTGCAGTATTTTTACGATTGTACCTCATTGTCTTGTATAGATGGGGCCACTGGGAAATACTGGGGGGAGGAGGTGGCTGTGTGCGTTTGTTGCACAGGTTAGGGATGCTGCTGTAAACACGTGTACAATATTGCCCCGTGGTGTTGTGTTTTTGCAGTAATAAAGAAAGACACTTTAGAATAACGTGGCTGTTGAAAACTTAAGACATGGCTGCTGGATTTATTTTTTCACTTTCGTGCCATGCTCGTTTTCATTGTTGTCATGAGAGAGGTGTGCAGCAGTGTTATCATAGGCTCCTACTATCTGATGCCGATGTACTGTAGGATTATCATCCCATGTATGACAAGAACTCTAGGCAGCTTGGGGGACTCGGTCGAGGGCTTTCACCAAAACACCGTCTTTTAATAAAAACAGTTTATTGTTGGATGCTGCATTTCTTGGAATCCAGTGGCCCTAGCTAAGCGTATTTTCACTCTGATGGCACCACCAGTACCATCACACCTAGCCGACTATAGTCCTCTCACCTTGCACTATAGATCCGGCCACCAAAGCATTGTTGACCATATGTCTAAATTGACTACTGACTCTCTCTATAAATGTTTTGTCCTTGTCCTTAATGTTTGTTTGTACAGGTATGCATGAGAAGGGAATCCCCCTCTCACATATAGAAAAACGCCTTAGTGAGTGTATCACATAGTCTGTACCACAACACTAAGTCTGTTTTATTTCACCACACCTTTTAAAAAACGGTCCTGAGGAAAGCCAGAATACTCTAAGGCACTGGCTGAAACATGTCGACCATCTGAAGGACGCAGGGGGCAGTAACTCGCCACCCTTACGCGTCCTGTAGCCTTACTTTTAACCGCTGGTGACGGCCCAGTTATTAAAATTTAATTTACCCTCGGGTACTGGGACCACCACCAAGCCGTTTTAAATCACAACTCACTCAACCTCACTCACTGCACTCTCAGCAATATACCAGCTCCGCTGTAATCAGGCGTCGTAGCACACCCCGGACATACTAGGTGTCACTGGGTGGGCCCGATGATGAAGCATGCCACCAACTAGGTTGGTGGGTGAGGGCTTCATGAATACACCAACAAGGTGCCCGTGAAAGAACTAATTAAAGTACTGCAACACTTTGGTCAACTTAAGCTAGTCCTCTTTGATTAATCACATATAAACCCTCGGGGACTCGGACTAGCTATCTAGTCCTCTCTCTCCCTCTTGTTACACGCCTAGCTAAGAGTAGCCATGAGAAAGACTGTTTAAATGTATAAGATGCCTGCGCATGCGCGGCTTCTGCTTGACCAAGTCGGCCCTCGTCTTCGACGAGCACAGGTGCTGTTTTTTGAACTGTTAACTCAGCATGAACACACCACTTTACGATAAGCGCGGTACACTTGGTTCTGCTTTTCTCAACACATCTCAAATCTGTTTCTTTCATAATATGTTTTTCTGTATTTATTTAGCGCTAAATACACACAGTCAGAGCATAATACAGCAGTGTCGAAATGTTGGGGTTCCCGTAGACAAGTAACTTAGACGGCTAACCCTCCAACCAAGAAAATTTGTTCGAATTCTATTTTTTTAACCAAAAGAGCAGTTCAGTTCTGGGGGAAATCACGATCGCTTTGTGCCTCACATAGTAAGCTGTGTAATATGTAACGGGGATATGGTAAAAGTTAAAAAGTAATACTGCAGTTTATTGGCAAACCCAGTCCCAATGATATGGTCTCTTGCCTCTCTCCATCACACTTTGGTTCCTATTATCGGGTCTGAACGGGATCCTGCACATCATATCGTTCTATGTGCTGCACTTTTCACGCACGTCTGCTCTGTAGTATAAAACATGGTCCGCAATAACTTCATTTTTGAGCCATTAGATGCCATCCTTTAAACATATTTTAGCAGAGCCTGTAATGCATTAGGACCTGGTTAGGCCACCTGTTAACACAGGCTTGGAGGAAATGATCGTGCACTTTTAATAACTTGGAGCCCAGCGGGCTTTCTGTGAGCATACTGGCTATTGCTGCGCCATTTCACGTACGAGGAGCTGTGCAGCCATTTGCTCTGCTTGCAGAAGAGTTATCAGTCTCTTGAATTGGAATACTCCGGCGATGAAACCTTTGGAAATGCAAAGCTTGCTTTGTACGATTGTTACAGTGGCTGCGCCACACAAGTACATTTTGTTTCACCTTAACACTATGATCTGTGTGGAAAGACATGCGTGATAGTCGCATGCGTTCTAATGATAAAGGTAAGGCGTGGTTCCCAATGCTTTGTGAAGACTGTTTCCCAACTGCTGTGCAACTTCTTCTACTCTTAGAGCTGAGATTTTCATGAAAGTCTTATAGTCTGAATTCAGCACCTGAGCATAATAGGACGGAATGTATGAAGCTCTGTGGTTATACTGAATAAGCAGCTACCTATGTTATGCCATCTATTAATGTAATAACTGCACTTTCACAATTGCTTTCTTAACCTTCCTGCTTTCTCAAATGTGCTTGAAAATGCACGATTTTTCTTCTTTTTTTTCAAAATTTTCTTGGGGGGGGGGAGTCCGATCCCCCCCAAACCCCCCTTTTGGGGTTCGGGCGCGCTCGCTACGGTGCTGTATGCAAATCACTTTGCGCCCCACCACTTTCAAATATCACCCACCGCCCCTGCCCTGGGATGCTTTTCTTGGTCAGATTTTCATGCAGCTTTTTATGTGAATAGGACTGAAAAAAGTCAACATTGTCATAATTAACGTCATTTTATTTGTGTTTTAAAATTAAAGCCCTTACTACCTTCATTTATTTTTTGGTTCCCAGTCGGGCACATTGAACACCTCTCTCATAATTGTTTAGGGAAGATGCAAGATTTGTGCAGTGAATAAGGTATCATTCAGCTTTCCACCAAAACCTCAAAGTCGGACAGTGGCATGACCGTCTTTAAATGGCCTTTGTCTGCAAGGTAATCACAGGCGGTATTATAATTGGTAGTAGGAGGAGATCAGTAAGTAATCAATGCCTTGAAATTGGGGGCTCAGGCTATGGCTGAGGGTGCTCGGGTGGGACCCAGCTGGTCACCCTGCATTCCCATTCGTAGGCTGCAAATGTACTGGTGCATTAGGTAGTTGTGCTGTGTGCGACTGCCCACGCCGTACCACCAAGTGCTGTTGGGTGTGCTGGCCTACTCATCTGGGCTTCCCAATAGCTGCCTATTACTCCTGCTGGATGGATGACAAAAAGCCACCACTGTGGCATCTGTGGTTGTCTTTCATGTGCATCACTACCTCTTAAACCCAACTACTGCTTCAGTTCATAGGATAATCCCTTTGTGTTTGCTCTTGCTGGCTACTAATGAGCAACCTTCTCCGTAAGTTGCACCTCCACTGCTTCAGGGTGAATGACACATGGCGTAATTCCAAAGGTTGTGTCTTCATCACTCCAAGGTGGGCACTACATGGCATAGAGCCATCTGCTTCATAGTTTATGCACGAGTCGTTCCTCTGTTACTCCAAAGTGTGTACTACATGGCATAGAGCCATCTGCTTCACAGTTTATGCACGAGTCGTTCCTCTGTTACTCTAGCGTAGGTACTACATGGCATAGAGCCATCTGCTTCACAGTTTATGCACGAGTTGTTCCTCTGTTACTCCAGGGTGGGCACTACATGGCATAGAGCCATCTGCTTCACAGTTTATGCACAAGTCGTTCCTCTGTTACTCCAGAGTGGGTACTACATGGCATAGAGCCATCTGCTTCACAGTTTATGCACGAGTTGTTCCTCTGTTACTCCAGGGTGGGCACTACATGGCATAGAGCCATCTGCTTCACAGTTTATGCACAAGTCGTTCCTCTGTTACTCCAGAGTGGGTACTACATGGCATAGAGCCATCTGCTTCACAGTTTATGCACGAGTTGTTCCTCTGTTACTCCAGGGTGGGCACTACATTGCATAGAGCCATCTGCTTCATAGTTTATGCACGAGTCGTTCCTCTGTTACTCCAGAGTGGGTACTACATGGCATATAGCCATCTGCTTCACAGTTTATGCACGAGTCGTTCCTCTGTTACTCCAAGGTGGGCACTACATGGCATACAGTGACTGGGTTTGTTCGTTGTTGTAAACCCCTGGGATAGCGAACGTCAGTGGCTTGTAAATCTATCAATAATAACCAGGTTTTGATGGTAGCATTGGCATACACCATTTTAAATCATGGTGTTTGTGGTCAGGTTGTGACTACACAGTGGTGTGTGTTTGAAAAACCAATGCAATTCTGTTGAATCAGTTGACCATTCTTCTTTCTGAATTGCGCTGGTGTCGGCGTCCTGTAAACGATCACAAAGAAATGCATCAAGATGCCCTACACTACCTCTGTATTTACCGTTTTACCTTTTTCATTGCATATTTATGATCTTTTTACTGTTTGGTATGTGTGACCCTCGTTTTTACTCTCCATATAGTTATAACACCTCACAGCCTTGGTTGGATATTCACCTGTAGATTTCAACTGTGATCGCTTAGTTGTGCTATTTGCAGATTCAGTCCTGAAATACTTCATTTGAGCGAGGCCTTACACTGCTCCTCCACGTCTACAAGTAGACTTGGGGGCAATTCGACTGAGTTTTTTCCGGATAGTGGTACATTTCGGGACAGTCACCTTTAATGGCACCTGGTTGGCTCTGTAATGGCAAGGGTTGAGGAAGAACGGCATTACTGTAAAATGGTGAGTGAATATATGCTGCCGTGAACCCTGCAGGACCGGTGATGGCAGAGAGAATTATCAGAACGGCGCGTCACAGCATGGGGTGACTTGGAAGGGATACTCAGTGCTCGTGTGCCAGACCCCCTACATTAACACTGCACACTGTGCAAAAATATCATCCAGCCTGGTGTGGAAATTCAGAACAGGCTGAAACTATTACACACCCTTGTTTGCAACTGCAGACCAGGCTGAAATATGGTATTGTTTCCTGTGTAGCACTGCAGATCAGGCTGAAAAATCATTGACCCTGGTGCGGTACTGCAGATCAGGCTGAAATATCATTGACCCTAGTGTGGTACTGAAGATCAGGCTGAAATACCATTGACCCTGGTGTGGTACTGCAGATCAGGCTGAAATATCATTGACCCTGGTGTGGTACTGCAGATCAGGCTGAAATATCATTGACCCTGGTGTGGTACTGAAGATCAGGCTGAAATACCATTGACCCTGGTGTGGTACTGCAGATCATGCTGAAATATCATTGACCCTGGTGTGGTACTGAAGATCAGGCTGAAATACTATTGACCCTGGTGTGGTACTGCAGATCAGGCTAAAATATCATTGACCCTGGTGTGGTACTAAGATCAGACTGGAATATAACTTACACTCGTGTGGTACTGCAGATCAGGCTGAAGTATCATTGACCCTGGTGTGGTACTGCAGATCAGGCTGAAATATCACTGACCCTAGTGTGGTACTGCAGATCAGGCTGAAATATCACTGACCCTGGTGCGGTACTGCAGATCAGGCTGAAATATCACTGACCCTGGTGCGGTGCTGCAGATCAGGCTGAAATATCATTGAACCTGGTGTGGTACTGCAGATCAGGCTGAAATATAATTGACTCTGGTGCGGTACTGCAGATCAGGCTGAAGTATCATTGACCCTGGTGTGGTACTGCAGATCAGACTGAAATATCACTGATTTCCCATTATGAATATTTTTGGGAAATGCAAACATGCATCAACACTTTACTAAATGATGCTGAAAAGAAATGGCACCTGAAATTTTACATTAGTTTAGCAAAATGTTTTTTTTTCCTGCTTTCATTTTTTATGAACATTTTATTTTGAAAGCAAAGAATCCTCAGTCTTGCTTTCAAGCTCCTGCAAATATTTGCATCAAATCAGAGAGTATTCTGGGAGCATTATACATAGCCTCATATTGCTAAACTTTGAAAACGTGTGTACACATTTTTATACTGGAACCACTGTCAGTAGTGCTGTCAGAGCTTACAACATATACTTAAAGCTCAAACCCTAATAATAAAGGCTTTCTATTAATGAACCATAAATACAAGTTTGAACAGCATTAACATATGGACAAAAATATTACCTTAACTGCAGACAGTGCCCTTCCTTGATCAATGATGTGGTACTGCAAACTGACAGCCAAGGGTTTGTGCTGCAAGGGGTTGGGCCTAATTGTCCCAAGGACAAAGTACACATGAAAACGTGTTGCCCTTGAATACAAATATGTCCTGGGCGTCAGACTATAGGAATTCCACATCCCTGCAGACTATTTTGTAATATCATTTTACGATGCGTGGCATTGCAGATTAGACTGTAATACCACTACTCTGTGTGGCCCTCTAGAAAGGTTGGAATATCACTAAAGCCTGTGTGGCACTGCAGACTGTTCTGAAAAGATCATTCAATCAATTTGGATTTGTAAAACGCTCATCACCTGTGATGGTATCTAGGCGCTGGGGTAGCTGCTGATGGGCGTGGTCAATCGAACGACCAGGTTTTTGGTCTCTTCTGAACTCCTGAAGGGATAGGGGGTCCATAAGTGGAAGGGGAGGCTGTTCCAGGTCTTGGTGGCCAGGTGGGAGAAGGAGTGGCCGCCACTCCTGCCTCAGCTTTAAGCGGGGAGTGTGGGAGAGGGATGCGAAGCGCAGATGTCTGACAGGTTGGTGGAGGTTCAGCCTGTGGTTAAAGTAGTCTGGTCCTTCGTTGTGCAGGGCCTTGTAGTCCTGGGTCACCATTTTGAACGGATAGCTCTTGTGGACTGGAAGCCATTGGAGTGTTCTGAGGCGAGAGGTGTTGTGGGTTCACCTCGGGAGGTCGAGGACAGGCCTGGCTGCTGCATTCTGGATGGTCTGAAGCTGAGAGGGTGTTGCGTAGTCCAGGAAGCTGGTGACAAGGGCCTGAGTGGCAGTGCTTCTGGTGCTGACGGGGAGCCACTTGAAGATTTTTCAGAGAATGCAGCGAGTGAGAAAGCACGCTGAGGACACTGCGTTTATCTGTTTTTCCATAGTGAGCTTGCTGTCCAGTATGATGCCAAAGTTCCTAGTGTGTTCTGAGGATGTGGAAGGGGCCGAGCTCTGCTGGCCACCAGGAGTCGTCCCACAGGGATGTGTTGCTTCCAAAGAGGAGTACCTCGGTTTTGTCGGCATTGAGTTTGAGGCAGTTGTTCTGCATCCAGCTGGCGACGCTGGTCATGCACCAGTGGAATTTGGCTTTGGTGTTTGTGGGGATAGAGAGAGAGGATGAGCTCAGTGTCATCAGCGTATTAGATGATGTTCATGCTGTGAGATCTGATGAGCCTGGCCTGATGGGCCATGTATGTGTTGAATAGGGTTGGACTCAGTGAGGACCCTTGGGGAAAAAGCGCAGATTGTATTTTGGGCCCAATGTGTAGGGTGGGAAGTGGACACTGGGTTCTCTGGTAAGGAAAGATGGGATCCATTTGAGGCATACCTTCGGATCCTCATCTGGGGGAGTCTTTTTAAGGGAGTGTAGTGGGACACAATGTCGCAGGCTGCTGAGCGGTCAAGGAATATTAGGACTGCGGTCTTGGTCTATGAGCGACCTGAAGTCTTTGGTGGCTGCGAGAGGGCGGTTTTTGTGGTGTGATTTGAGCAGATTCCTGATTGGGGTGAGTCGAGTAGGTCGTTGTTCTCAAAGTAGGCTGTGAGTTGCTGGTTGATAGTCTTATTTAGAACTTTTGCTGGTAAATGGAGCAGGGAGATGGGCCGGTAGTTCTTGAGCTCTTCCGGGTCTGTGGAAGGTTTTTTTGAGGAGTGGTTTGACTTCCACATGTTTCCATTCCACTGGGAAGGAGGCAGAGGTGATTAATGCATTGAGGATTGAGGTGAGTTCCTTGCTGATGCTGTTCCCCATGTTGAACATGTGGTGGGGCAGGGGTCCCTAGGTGCTCCTGAGTGGATTGAGCTCATGATGGTGGGCGGTAATCTTCGTGGTGAGATGGTCCCACATAGTGATCCTTGGGTTTGAGTCGGTGAGATTGAGGACGCTGTGGATGTTGGTAATGGGTGGTTGGGGGTCGAAGTGTTCATAGATGTTTGAGATTTTGCTGTGAAAGAAGTCTGTAAGGATATTGGATACTGCGGAGCTCCTGAGAGAGGGTGATGCTGTTCTGTAGTAGGGGATCTCTGTGTATAGTCATAATCTAGTGAATAGTCCCGCCCATGTGCGTGGACCCCGGAGCAATCAAAAATAATCTCTTAAGATGTCGAAAAATGCAGAACTGCACAGACACTTAAGAGAGAATTAAAGACAGATAATGCAGCCTATATCCACAGGATACACTGTCCAGTACTTCAACTAGAAATTCCACCAAAAATCCACAAACAGCAAAGCCTGTCCAGATTTTCCTTGCTTTAACAGCAAAAACCCCTCTGGAATGTACGAGAGGAAGACATGGACAGACAAGCCCCATAGGCTGCAATTATGTGGCTCAGAACAGGATACTGTGCCTTTAAGAGAACTTTTCAGAACTTCACAGTATCCCAGAATGCACTGCAGGTCCCTTTTACTTTCAGTTCTCTTTTCCGGCTCCTGCAAGCAGGACCCTGGAGCATTGAGCTCTCCCTTTTCAAGGGTTTATTGGTTATTTTTTCACTTTTTTCACATATTTGAGTACTTTTCTGAAGTACTTTGAGGCTTTGCTTCCTGGTGTGTATTTTGGGGCACTCTTTCAGGTCACTATGCCTGCATTATTCGACAAATGCCCTGAGTGTTCCAGGAAGAAGGCCAAGACGGACCCACACGAGGTGTGTATCATCTGCCTTCCTTCATCTCGTGTCCCAGAGAAGTGTGACATCTGCCAGGGTTTCTCTGGCAGGACCCTGAGGGATAGGATGAAGATCAGGCTTCAGGGCCTCGAAGACAGAAGACTGAAGGCACAAGGTGGGTCTGGAGGGGCTTCCTCTGCCCATGCTGAGGCCTCTGGGGGGCTCCCCAGGGGCAGGAAGACCAGCAAACGTCCCCATTCTCCGCCTGCGTCGATTGCACCGACGACGGCATCGAGAGGGATGACTGCAGTCTGTTCCCCGCCTCCCAAGGGCTCTGGGTCGAAGCGACGTCGAAGCGACGTCGCCGCTCGGCGTCGAGGGAACTGAACAGACCGCCGTCGAGGTCTCAGGTGACGATTTCGTCGACATCGAGAGGTGGATCGGCGTCGGCGCTCGCCGTCACGGCGACACCACCGTTCGCCGTCGTCGAAGAGGAGAAGGTCGTCGTCGAGGGGATCCTTGATGTCGAGGAGAAGATCGTCTTCGAGGCACGGGAGGTCGCCGTCGGGGCGTAGGTCGCCGTTGAGGCGCAGAAGGTCGCCGTCGAGGCGACGGCATTCGGCGTCGAAGAAAGGGCGCTCACCGTCAAGGAGAAGAAGCTCTACGTCGAGGGGCCGACGCTCGCCGTCGGGTCGCCGTTCTTCGACGCCAAGAAGGCGCAGAAGGAGTTCTGGCACCAGGAGTCAGTCTGGCAGGCGTCAAGTGCCTTTGGGAGACACTCCAAAGTCCCAGCCTAGTAAGGAGGGCAGGTCACCGGGCTTCGTGTACTCTGTTGTGTATACCCCTGCTAGGCCGAAGACAGTTACGCCTCCTCCTCCTCCATTACCGAGAGGACTTCCTCCGCGGGTTCCCACCCCGCCTCCACTTCCGCCTCCTCCTCAACCTCAACCTCAGCTGCCGGCTGACAAGCCTCCTCCGATTCCTCAGAGGACAGTTTTGTTACCACGATATCCGACTCCTCCTAAGGGGACCCCTCGGCCGAGGGCCCCAGCCAAGCCAAAGTCACCTGCCGCGGTGGAACCGGCAGGGCGACCGAAGCCAAGGAGGTAGCGATCCCGCTCCGGACGGAGGGGGAGATCGCGCAGTCATCACAGATCCTCCACGAGGTCAAGACGGCGCCACAGGAGGCGCGGATCACTGTCCCGCACGGACTCTTACAGGATCAGGTCCTACTCCCCGACTTTGTCGGACTCCCCGGGGACGAGAGTGTCTCCTGTGAACGACATCAGCACGTTCCAGGATGTTCTCCTGTGGGGTGCAGCAAAATTGGGAATCACGGTGACGGCTCCAACACCTACGACGTCCGTGATCTTTGAGACGCTTCATAAGAAGCATTTGTCTCGCCCTTTACTACCGCTCGTACCAGGATTGGTAGAGCCAGCGGAGGAGCTGTTCCTTACGCCTGCAGTAACGAGAGCTGCTCCATCCCGTCTGCTGAATAAATATAGGGCTCCGGATTCCGACCCGGCTTTTCTAATGTCTGACCCGGTTCCGTACTCTGTTATAGTGACTGCAGCCAGAAAACAACATTCTACCTCTCCGTCTTCTACCGTGCCTCCGGATAAGGAGAGTCGATGGATTGACTCTAATGGCAGGAAGGCTTGTGGGACAGCAGCTACGGCCATGAAGACCGCTAACGATACGGCTCTGCTGGGACGGTACGATCGTTCCCTGTGGGAATCTCTCCAGCAGTTCACGGAACTCCTGCCACGAGACAAGAGGGAGGATTTCCTAGAGATCCTGAAGGAGGGGATGCTGGTTTCGAACCAGATTATCAGCGCGGCTGCAGATGGTTCTCTGTTGGCGGCCCATGGTTACTGTCATGGGATCAACCAGCGACGCCATGCTTGGCTCAAGCTCACATCACTCAAGCCGGAGGCCCAGCAGCGAGTGGCTAATCTGCCCTTCTCGGGGGAGACCCTGTTCGGAAAACATGCGGATGATGAGATGGCCCGCATGAAGGCGGAGGCAGAGACTCTGACGGCTGTGGGCTTGGAGAAGCCCAAAGAAAAGAAAGCCTACCGCCCGTTCCAGAGACGGATCGGGGCGCAGGGCCGTGGGCGAGGACAGCGGCCTGGGATACCGGGATTCGAACAGCGCATTTCAGCGCACAGCAGCGTGAGACACAGCAGTGTTTTTTAACTCGACCCGTTTTCTATTTTATTTAATATTTGTTTATTCTACCCTGATTTTAGTGTAGCTTTCCACTCACCTGCACTATAATCGGTATTTCACCGCTCTTTGGCGGGTCCTTTGATTCCCCAGCTCCTCCGGTTTCTCGGCCGCCATATTGGGGGTAGTGGTGCTGGTTGCCGGGCGGCGCCAGAGTGTGTGAGCAGACCAGCTGTCACAAGGACACGCTGGCCTGCATTTAAAGCGATCCTCTACGCGCAGCGTTTGCGCGCAGCGTTTCGCCGTAGTGACGCCAGAGTCCAGCCCGTCTGCGCCCGTCAGCGTCTCGGAGGCGGCTGGAGCGGCGGACTGGGCTGTAACATCGCGTATGTTTATCTTTATTGCTACTATGGTGTGTTATACGTCGCTTGAATTACGGGCTTTGCAGGAGGTTTCCTGTGCCTGTCATAAAGTCTTTCCTGGCCGCTATAAGGGCAAGAAACGCTGTCCTGGTTACGGTTGGTTTCCAGGCATTACCTCGACCACTTTACCCATTAGGGAGGAGGTCAGTGTGAAACATCTCTGTCTGCTCCTAAATACTAGGTCTTTGTGCAGACATGCACTGGACATTTATGACCTTTTGGTCACTGAAAAACCGCTATGTCTAATGTTGACAGAGACATGGCTGGGAGATTCATCTAACCCTGACATAGCTATAGCTATTCCCCCAGAATATAACATCTATAGGCAAGATAGATTGGAGGGGAGGGGCGGTGGTGTGGCACTGGTAGTGAGAAAACTTGTTACATGCTCTATCATCCCCATTGATACCATCACAGGATCGGAATCCCTTGCTTTCTCTATAGCATTGGCGCCCCATCAATCTTTTAAAGGGCTTTTAGTTTACAGGCCCCCTGGACCAGTGGGATCCTTCTTTGATGAGCTCCAGTCGGTAATTTCGGTGCTGGCTCTGAGAGCTGAGCACTGTGTACTGGCTGGGGACTTCATTTTTCACATGGATGAGGAACAGGATCCTGAAGTGATCAAACTGGGCGATATTACAGCCCCTTTAGGTCTGACCCCTTACCTCTATGGACCAACGCATGGAAAGGGCCACACCTTGGACCAGGTCTTCTCTACGTCTCCCTTGGAGGTGCTGGCACTTTTGCCGGTGCTCTGGTCAAATCACTGGTTTGCCAAATTCTATATATTCGGCATAAAGAAACCATCCAGTACTGCTCTTAGGCAGCAGGGCCGAGCCCCAAGGGCACTTCATCGGGTGACTCCTGAAATGCTGGCCCAGGCGGCCCTTGATCATCCGTGCCCTGCGACGGGAGACTTGGAGAGGGATCTAGAGTCCCTGCAAGTGTGGCTAATGGATAGGCTGAACGATCTAGCCCCTGAGACGGCCCCTCGATCAACATCTAGGCGGGTTTCGGCTCTGTGGTTCACTGAAGCGCTATCGGCCTCTCGTCGGCAGTGCAAGGTGGCGGAAAGGGTATGGCGATCTCAACATGTTACCGTGGCCAGGCTTACCTATAGGACAGCGGTTAAAGCATACCATCGGGATATTCTCCTTGGAAAGAAAGATTACTTGGCAAGGAGGATAGAGGCCGCTTCAAATTCCTGTAAAGAGATCTTTACGATCGTCAGGGAGTTTATTGCCCCACGCGCCAATTCGACTCAGGCTGCTCCCTCTGAGCCGTGGGTCTCTGCCCTTGCCGATTTTTTTACCACCAAGATCAAACTGATTCAGGATTCCTTTCCCTTGAAGGCGGTCGAAGGACCCCTTAGTTCTGAGGATAGCTCTGCTCTGGTGGCTTCGGTTGGTCCAGTTTTGGCCGACTTTCCGCCAATTTCAGCTGTATCCTCATTAGCACTTATGGCCAGTCTTAAATCTGGTTCGCCTCTGGACCGCTGTCCGGCCAAATTTTTGGCTAAAATGGCAGAAGTGGTGAACCCGCTAGCAAACCCACTTCTGAACCTTTCTATAAGTCGGGGGGTGGTACCACAGGCCTGGAAACAGGCGAATGTTATCCCCCTCCTCAAGAAACCTGGCCTGGACCCGGAGGTTCTGGCCAACTACAGGCCCATTTCTCTTCTCCCTGCGTTGGTTAAGATTTTGGAGAAGCACGTACACGTCGTGCTCTCCAATTTTCTGGAATCATACAATCTGCTGCACCCGACTCAATCTGGCTTCCGCCCTAATTTAAGTACCGAGACGGCGCTCTTGGAGGTGTCTGAGGCCATTAAAGAGGTACTGGACTCTGGGTGGCAAGGTTTTGCTTGTAATGCTAGATCTGTCGGCGGCTTTCGACACCGTCCCCCATGAGGGTCTCCTCGCCAGACTTCATGAGATCGGTCTGAGGGGGACGGTGTTCAGCTGGTCGTCGACAAACGGTCTGGGTCCCACCTAGCTCTGCCATGATGCCGCCTTTGGGAGTCGGAGTTCCGCAGGGTTCTGTGTTGAGCCTGACTCTTTTTAACATCTTTATGACCCCTCTGGCGGCACTGGCCGAGTCTTTTGGGGCCCAGATCGTTTCCTATGCCGACGATACCCAGCTCCTCTTTATGTGCAGGAAAGGAGAAGATTTTGACGGAGAGAGTATCCGTGAATGCCTTGGGGCTGTTTTTAAGTGGTTCCAGCTAAACAGCCTCAATTTCAACTCAGATAAATCTGAGGTACTCTTCTTCGGTTGTCCATTAGAGCCAGATTGGCAGGAATGGTGGCCTGTTAACATGTTCCCCCCAGCGGGCTCGTCCCAGCTGGCTAAGAACTTGGGGGTTAAGATTGATAATGGTCTGGCGTTAAGATCCCAGATCCTTGGCCTTACGGAAACATGTTTTGGCCTCCTCAGGATGCTTCGTAAATTTCTTCCTTTGCTCTCAGAGGAACATAGGAAGACGGTGCAGGCCTTAATTGGCTCCAGACTGGACTATTCCAACGTCCTTTATCTCGGTTTGCCGGAATACCTTTTGCAACGGATGCAGGTGGTCCAGAATTCGGCCGCAAGGGCCATTTTTGGTCTGAATAGGCGAGCCGGAGCGTCTGGTCTTTTGTAGTCGCTTCACTGGCTGCCTATCCGCAAGAGGATAGTTTTTAAGGCTTTGACCTTGGCCCATAAGGCTCTCCATGCCTCGGGAGCCAAATATCTCCAGAAGAGGCTTGCCTTTTACCATCTGGCCAGATCCTTGAGGTCTGAATCACTGTTCCTTGCTGTGGTCCCACGAGTAAAAAGGGCTCGTATTGGAGGTCGCTCTTTTAAGCTTTTGGCGCCGCAGCTTTGGAACACTCTGCCCCTAGCATTACGTAGTACCTCCAATCTGCTGAACTTTAGGAAGGGCCTTAAAACTTGGCTTTTCGCCCTTTAGGGTCCCCCTCTTCTCTATGCTGGGTCTGTTTTATTTGATTGTGTTGTGTTCTCTCTGTTCTGTTTTTTCAATAAAAGCGCCGGGACACTCCATGGAGTTAGCCGTGCGCTATAAAAATCCATATTAACATAACATAACATAACAAAAGAACGAGTTCAGGCCCATTCTGGATTTGCGACAAGCAAACAAGTGGATTCGTAGAGAGACGTTTCGCATGCTGTCGTTGCATCAGATTTATCCTCAGCTGCAACAGGGAGACTGGCTGTGTGCTATAGACCTACAGGATGCGTACTTCCATGGGCCCATTGCACACAAGCACAGGAAGTTCCTGCGATTCAAAGTCGGCGCCAATCATTATCAGTACACGGTACTGCCATTCGGGCTGAAGTTTGCGCCCAGAACATTCTCGGAGTGCATGGCAATGGTAGCTGCACACCTAAGGAAGAACAAGGTGTTTGTCTACCCGTACCTGGACGATTGGTTGATCAAGGCCTCCTCCTTCTCGGAAGCTCAAACGCACTTCGGGAAGACGTGCGTTCTCTTGAACAAGCTGGGGTTGCACATCAACATGTCCAAGTCTGTCCCGACTCCGGTCCAGTGCATACAGTACTTGGGAGCCTCCATCAATACGCTGTCGGCAAGCGTGTCTCCTTCGGAGGAGAGACGATTATCACTCCTTCGGAAGGCTCAGGCTCTTATGACCGCTCCATCTACAACAGTGAGGACGGTGTCTTCTCTACTGGGGTCGATGGCCTTTTGTATCTTCCTCACGCCACAAGCACGGCTGCACATGAGACCATTGCAGGAGTGCTTGGAGGATCAGTGGGATCAGAGGAAAGGATCTTGGGACGACAAGATACGACTGTCTCTGCATGCTCTTCAGTCTCTGAAGTGGTGGTGTTCAGCGGAGAATCTCCTCAGAGGGGTTCCCTTCCACAAGGACATTCCCATGCAGACTATCGTGACGGATGCGTCGCTCCACGGCTGGGGGGCGCACTCCGGAGACTTACAGATTCAAGGGACGTGGTCCCCGACGGAGTCCACGTACCATATCAATTTCCTGGAACTCAGAGCTGTTCACTTGGCACTGAAGGCCTTTCATCCGTCCTTCCAGACCAACTCTTTGCTTGTTCAGACGGACAATGCAACAACGATGTATTACCTCAACAAGAGGGGGGGGTCGAGATCGCGCACTCTGTCACAGGAGGCGCAGATGATCTGGCACTGGCTTCTGGCCAGAGGACTGACGTTAACAGCCACCCATCTACCAGGTGTGCAGAATGTTCAGGCAGACGCACTGAACAGACTGATTCACGAAAACCACGAATGGGTCATAAACGACGAAGTACTAGGAGAAGTCTTCGCAAGGTGGGGGACTCCAGACGTAGATCTGTTCGCCACCGCCGAAAACAGCAAATGCCGATACTTCGCCTCCAGGTACTACTAGCCGGGGACGCTGGGGAATGCGTTATGGATCAACTGGTCGAACAGCTTTCTGTACGCTTTTCCACCCATTCCCCTGATTCCGGCGGTGCTCATCAAACTGTCCCAGTCCAGGGCGCGGAGGATCCTGATTGCCCCGGAATGGCCCAGACAGTGGTGGTTCACGGACCTGCTTCACCGGTCTCTCCTTCCTCACATACGGCTGCCGTGCAGGCCGGACCTTCTCACGAAGTTCGGGGGGCAGATGTTGCACCCCAACCTCTCGTCTTTGAGTTTGGCGGCATGGCTCCTGAGATAGTGCAATATGGCCATCTGAATCTACCAGAAGATTGCATGGACATACTGAAGGAGGCTAAGCGACCTTCCACTAGGACTTCTTATGCTTACAAGTGGAAGAGGTTTTGCATCTGGTGCAAGTCCAAGAACTATGACCCAACGACATGTAAGGAAGATGTCATCCTTTCGTATCTTCTACATCTGGTGCAGTCTGGCCTTAATGTCCATTCCATTAAGGTTCATCTGGCTGCGTTGACTGCCTACAGGAAATGCCCTTCACAGACTTCCTTCTTTCAGATCCCTGTGATCAAAGATTTTTTGGAAGGCTTGAAGAAAGTGTTCCCTCCTGTTCGGCTTCCTTCGCCTTCATGAGAATTGAATGTGGTGCTGTCCAGATTGATGAAGGAGCCTTTCAACCTATTCATAAGGCTTCGTTGCAGCACCTGTCCTGGAAGGCGGCGTTCCTCGTGGCCATTACATCAGTCCGCAGGGTGAGTGAAATTCAGGCGTTGTGTTGTCAAGAACCTTATACTGTATTTCATGCTACTAAGGTTGTTATGCGTACTCACCCTAAATTTCTTCCAAAAGTTATATCTGATTTTCATGTTAACCAGACCATAACTTTACCTACGTTTTTTCAGAATCCTTCCTCTCCATCGGAAATGTCCCTGCATTCCCTGGATGTTAGGAGGGTGTTGAAATTTTATCTGGATAAAACCAAGGATATTTGTAGGTCAGACCAATTGTTGATCAATTATGGATTAGTCAGGACAGGTCTTGCTACCTCTAAACAGTCCATCTCAAGGTGGATTGTGTCCTGTATACAATTGTGTTACCAAAAAGCTGGTAAGACCTTAGGGGGTAAACCTAAGGCTCATTCCACCAGGGGCAAAGCTGCCACGACTGCTTTGCTCCGTAATGTTCCTATTGCAGAAATCTGCAAGGTGGCCACTTGGAAGTCGGTCCATACCTTTGCTAAGCATTACTGCCTGGACACTGATGCCAGGGCAGACGCACAGGTTGGGCAGGCTTCGCTGCGAAATCTGTTCGCACAGTAGTGGTGTTATTTCTCTTTTCTCCACCGCCGCTTTGGTGTGGGGATGGGCTTGCCATTCTATTCACTAGATTATGACTATACACAGAGATCCCCTACTACAGAAGGAGTAGTGTCTGTCCTGTAACTCCAGTTCTGTAGTAGGGGTATCTCTGTTATAGTCATAAGCGCCCGCCCTCCTCCCCGGTGGAGAGAGATATTCATGTAAGGAATGCTACAGGTCTGGCGTGTTGCGCCTTCAAAAAGAACTGAAAGTAAAAGGGACCTGCAGTGCTTTCTGGGATACTGTGAAGTTCTGGAAAGTTCTCTTAAAGGCACAGTATCCTGTTCTGAGCCACATTATGGCAGCCTATGGGGCTTGTCTGTCCATGTCTTCCTCTCTATCATTCCAGAGGGGTTTTTGCTGTTAAAGCAAGGAAAATCTGGACAGGCGTTGCTGTTTGTGGATTTTTGGTGGAATTTCTAGTTGAAGTACTGGACAGTGTAGCCTGTGGATATAGGCTGCATTATCTGTCTTTAATTCTCTCTTAAGTGTCTGTGGTGCAGTTCTGCATTTTTCGACACCTTAAGAGATTATTTTTGATTGCTCCGGGGTCCACGCACATGGGCGGGACTATTTACTAGATTATGACTATAACAGAGATACCCCTACTACAGAACTGGAGTTACAGGACAGAAACTACTCCTTCTCTGACGCCAGGGGGTAGAACTCTTTGATGATGCTGAAGAGTTCCTTGCTGTAGTTTCAGCTTTCTTCGAGAAGCGTGGTTAGGGAGTCCTTTTTTGTTTTCTACAGTAGTGGGTGGTATTTGTTGAGAGCAAGTTTGAAGTTGACTCAGTCGTTATGCTCCTTGCCTGCGCGCCATATTCTTTCAAGTCGTTTGCAGGTGCGTTTGGTGGATTTAAGTTCTAGGGTGAACCGGCTGGTGTGTTTGGTGGGTCTTCATGGTCTGGGGTGCGACTATTTTGGTGCATTTGGTGATCCATGAGTTGAAGTTTTTGACTGCCACCTCAAGGGTGAAGGAAGCGTCAGGTGCGGGGGAAGTGAGGGTGCTGGTCCAAAGATTTCGGGTTGTTTTGTTCCAGATCCTGTGGAAGGGGTTGATCTAGTTGGAGGGAGCATCGAGGGTGAATGTAATGGCGAAGTGGACGATAAGAGGCAAGTAGATGTGATTTCGGAGGCATGGCTGTACCGGACTCTGTCGGTAGTTGTGAAGAAGGGGTCCAGTGTGTGCCTGACAATGGCTATTCCACCCCCCTTTTTGTTTATGCGGTCTCTGTGTATGATTTTGTATCCATTTGGTGTAACAGTGGCGATGTCTGTTGCTGATGAGGTGGTAAGCCAGACCTTCGATGTCGGGGTGAGGGAGGTGATGATGGTCTTCCAGATCTCTGCGGAGTGTTTGTGGAGCAAGTGGGAGTTGATCAGGAGGCATTAGATTTCTCCTGGTTCAGTATTAGCGGGAGAGGCCCATCGGAGAGTGCTCTGACGTTGCAGGAAAAGTGGCAATGGCGGCAGGAGACGAGTCCTGCCATTAACTGTGGGGATGCGTGGCTGGAGGCCCAGGGTCAGGGTCGTTATCTCGGCACTGGTGTAGCTGTGGGTAGATTTAGATCCAGGGGTCCTGCCGCTGAGTGCGGTCCAAGCGCAGAAGGGTGCAGACGGGCTTGCCTTTGGTGCGACTTCAGCACGCCCGCTGCGTGGCCTCGTTGCGGCCTGCATTAAGTAGTTCGTAGGAGGAGGCAGGGTGCTAGGCGGGGGTCACCAGAAGGCAGAATGTGGGAGGCAGCGCAAGCGGGGAGAGAATAGAAGAAAAGCGGTTTGGGGCAAAAGGCGGAAAAGAGTCACAGTTAAGCCTGGAAAGAAGGAGGCAACAAGTTACAGTTAGACTGGCATGAGGAAGCAAAGGTTAAGGTTACTTTTAGAAAAAGGAGGCAATGGTTACAATGAGGTTGGAAAAAAGATAAAAGTTGCCAAAAAACAGAGGCAAAGTTACCGCCGCGTGTAAAGGGGGCTATGGGGTCAAAAGATATCACAGATTCAGTGGCGGTAAAACAAGGAAGTTAAGACCGGCAGGGTGGTGCAGGTTCGAGCTGGGACCCGGCCTGCCGCAGCAGTGGAGAGCTGGCCATGGGACCTAATCTTGGTGTGCCTCTGCAGACCAGCCTGAAATATCACTGACTTGGGTGTGGCACTCCACACCATGCTGAAATCCCACATCCCAGTGGCACAGCAAGCAAGGGATTCACGTCTGGGCTTACCATTGGCCAATTAGGGCAAACATAGCAAACACAACAAGATGATGGATGGAGTGCTGAAACTTTTCAACCACTCAACCCCAGTCAAGAGATCTGGGTTAAATCCATTGTTCTTTTGCTCACTGTGCCACCCCAGTTTGGATCCAGCCATATGCAAATCAGTCGTGACCTTGTTCCTCATGGGAACAGCCCAGTCCGAACTGCCAGGCCAGTTCCTCCCAGGACCTTAAACAAGCATCCTGGGACCGGTTTCGGGGTATTACCCCTCATTAGCCTGGCTAGCTTGAATCCAGTGGCACAGTGACCAAGAGACCCATGTCTGGCCGATCCTGGAGCAGCACTGCAGACTGGGCTGAGATGTCTCGGACCCTGTGGGGGCACTGCACCATGCTGAAATACTGCACACCCTTCTGTAGCATAGTAGACAATGCAGTATTGCCAAATACCCTACCCTAAATACATGGACGCTTCTAGTGGTGCAGCTTTGCCCTTTGCTTCCTTTGCCTCACTTCCGTACCGCAGACAATTCTTTCCGACCCAGACACAAAATAGGTGGGTGCAGGGATGTTTTAAGGATTTTGGGGGCCCTCTGCTAAATGTATTTTGGAGGCCCTTGTTCCGAACAGCTTTGATTTTATGATCGTTGCAGCCCCTTCATGCCCTCTTTGGTCAAATTCTAAATGTATGCCCTCTTTGGTCAAATTCTAAATGTGTGTAAATCTGATATTGAGGGATAGCGAAGTGTGTTTTCAGTATTGTAACACAGTAGCAGCTCACCAATATTACTGCAAATAATTTGTCACACCCTCTAATTTCTCATATGTGAGGTCCTTTATTGAGCGTAAATCTTTTTATATGGATGTTGCAGGCAACAAACACATTTTGTCTGCAAAATATCTGTAATAGACTCTCATTCATAAAAAACAAATGATAGAAAAATGCTATGTATAACAATCTGTTTAAAAAGTATTCAAGGTTATCAGGGCAAGACTCCCGTGCAGAAGAAAGCTAGCTCTGTCACAGGCCACCTGAAAGGCTGGGGCCCTGGGCCAGAGCGCATTTTGCCCATGCCTTAAAACGTCTCTGGGTGGGTGTCCTAGTTTGCAAGGCAAAAACGTGACCCTAGTATTCTACTAGCGCACATTTGTGCGCCAGCCTTCATAAACAAATCGGCCTGTTCCCGGAGTTTTTATTGATGAGGAGTGACGTGTCAAGAGGGTCTTTTGACTCTTTTTTCAGAACATGCTTTCCACACGTCCGAGCTCTCCCTCACGTGCGACTTGGTGCTTCGCCCCCGTGGGGTAGGTCCAGTAACTTTCTTCCCTCCCTCCCCCTTGACAATCTTATCGCGTCATCTTGCACCTTTCGCCCTCGCCCCTGGAAGAAGTTGAGCTTCATTTCCCAGAGTGGCCCGCGGGGGCCTGTCCTTCGCCTCTGGACGAGAGGAGATGAGAGCGCGCGCTCCGCTCGCTGTTATCAAGATGGCGGCCCCTGATGCCCGCGCGCCTCTGTAGTCTCAGTGCGCGTTCTATCGGGCAGTTCCATCTCCGCCTGCTGTTGGGGGTGCTCTGATAGCACATGTGGTGATTATTCTCTGCGTGTCGGATTATATCTCTGTTTGTTGGTACACACCGTGTCAGTGATTGCCATGACAGTTTTTAACGAGTTGTATAAAACGACAGATAGTACAACTTTTCAGATTCGACGCATTGAGCCTCCGGGCTCCTGCTTCCGAGGAGCTCCGTGAGCACTCACAGTGGTTGAGCTCTGTATCTCTCAGCCAGGACTGGGGAAGCGTCACATATGATCCACTGAAGGTAACCCGTCTCAAGAACACTCGCGTGGGCCCAGACTGACACCAGCCTCCAGCGCCACACCAGGGTGTGCAAGCGCTACTTGCATCCATGGCAACCGCCTCTGAGGGTGATGATGGCTGCTTTGGAAGCGTCACTTGAGTGAGACTTTCACCGAAAGGCCTCTACTTTCATGCTATTGTTATCCCTGAAATGCCTTTCGGCAGTTTGTTTGTCTGAGGACAGTCTCGGTGTAGCAGTTTACATCCATAGCCTGGCACTTTCCTGTGACACCCACTGTGAGTGAAGGCAGTGCCATCTCTTCGAGACAAGCATGCTAACCCCATGCCACCTTTAAGGACAGGTTTGTGAAGGCCTAGCTATAGTAGAGCGTAAGAAATTAGGTTATTTTTTTGGAACCTCTCCCAATTGTATATACCCACTCTGGTTAGGCTAAAACAGTGATGGGAGAATCTCTGTTCAAATCCTGATAGCTAGGACGTAAGCAGCAGACAATGCCCAGAGAAGTGCAAGCTACGTTCAAGCACTACCAACAATTTCAAAGCCAAGAACACAACACAATAACATTTCTAAACGAATAAAAAAAAAAAGAGAAAATGTATTGAGCAAAAAGACACAAAAATCAAATAGGTTAAGAGGAACCGGAGACATGTTTTGTTGTTTTTTAGGGCTCGGACTCCTCCCCACTGAAAGTGGGAGGAGTTTCGAGATCCTAATGTTAAAGAAGAGAAAAAAGAAGTATCTCCTAGGGCTTTGGCGAGACAAATTCCACACATTCCTTAGCGTGTTCTGTCATCTGGCCAGTGATTCGTCTTCGTTGTGTTGTCGTTTTAATAGGCTTGAAGTGATAGGGTAAATGTAGTTTTGTTCCGCCATCTTGGGCATTTTTCGTTCGTGCTCGCGCAAAGAAGTACATTAATTATAATTAGGAGCTGTCAGGGTGCCTCCGTAAGAGAATCCAGATGGCCGGGCGCGTTCACCATTCAGCAGCGCTCAGCGCGCAGCTCCCTTGAGCTGCTGCATCGATGATGTTCCTCAGCTCACAATCTTCTGCCTGTGTTGTACCTGTTCTGGGTGTTGTTTCTATGTGAGGGGCGCTTGCTGAATAACAATCTTTTCACTATACAAAAGGCAAAATGACGGGCTTTGTCAATGTTTTCATTACCCTGCAGCCTATGGCTCTCGGCCTATTGTGCTTGTCACACCCGCTTGTTGTATCAATAAAAAGGCGCTGTCTGTGTGGTCCTCAGCCTGACAGTTGCAGAGAGCAGGGCAGGGGCCACCGTGTTTACACAGCTTGCACAATTAGGCAGCGCGGAGTTTTTAGCGCAATCAGAAACTGTCTATTTATTCTCGCGTTTTCAAACAGTTGCTTAGCAGGCTGCGGGGAGGAATGCTGTCCTTGGGGTGCGGGAAACTGTGTGAGGCAGATGCTGGGACGCAGAACGCGGCACCGCACTCCCAGGCCAGGCTGCTGGCGATGGGCAGGCCATTGACGTCATTTCACTGTCATCAAACGAGCTGCAGGCAGTTCCTGGGTCAATGAGAGAACTTTAGGGAAGGATTTGGGAAAAATCAAGTGCGACGGACACTTACTTGCCTTATGCAGCATAATTAGGGCTGCGCACGTGTCCCTCTTAAATGGTCAGCCTCTTGTGTGTTGCAGTCGCGCCTTGCAAGTGCCTCGGAAACCTTAAGTAAACCGGGGTCATGGATTGCATTACATTG